>NW_021703782.1:78065679-78072006 GCF_005190385.1 Monodon monoceros
ACATGGAAATATATAGAAAATGATAAAATGAAACTATTTATGGTAATGTTGAATAAAAGTACTTATGAGGTAGTCAAATAGTATTTTTAAAATTGTAACAGTATTGTCTAATAAAAGAAAAGAAGTTTCATGTCTCTCAGTACTAATTTTCTATATCAGGCATCATCTTCATATACAGAGCAATCAGATGATTGTTCAAAAACCAAGTAATTCTTTCTTTTATTACTAAATTGCTGCAACACAAGAAAAGGTCACATGGTAGAGTGGCATTCTGCCAGTGTATGACAACTCAGTGATTGTGATTTTTCAACCGTATTATTCTGAGGACACTGTGGTAATCAAGAACTATCCATAACTAATGTATAAATAACTGCTTGCTTATCTCTACAGTAATCCAACTCAAATTATATATACACAGCAAAAGCTTATGATAGAAGGTAGGAATGAATATTTAAGGGTATATTGTACATTAGATCTATGTGTGTAAATATGTTTATAAAAAATATGTGTGTGTGTACATACATAACACACACATTTGTAAGAACTTTTGTGTCCTACAAGTTTGTGTCTATTATTTGGTACCTAACATGATCTTTGCTTCTGAAGCTACTTTTTACTTTCTAATAATAGTTTCCTTTTGATCAGTGTTGTTCATCCAGAAATTACTGTCTATAAGTGGCTTTCTTTTAGTCAGACACCTTAGTTTACATGAATGTGACATTTATATTGGAAAGCTGACCACTAAATAGTCTAATTTACACACCTTTCTTTAGAAAATTACATTAGATAGTTAAGCTTAAGATGCATAATGGATAAAATTTTCAGCATGGTTGGAACATAGCTACTTTTTTTTGATCTAATCACTAATGATGGTATAATCAGTAGAGATTTTGCCATTCAAAAGTTATTTTCTGAATTATTGCCATACCCATAATATTTTTAGATTATGTGAATCATCTTTGTTACTTTTATCCCTACCCTGAAAAATAAATGAAAGAGGAATGATAGATCAGGTAAAGAATTGTTTCAAAGTATATGTCAAAGATTATAAAGGTTTAAAAAAGATTTAACTCATTCTAATTTTAGGTATGCATATATGTATGTATATGTTTGTGTATATACACATTTTTAAACAAAAGCTATAAATTCACATTCACTTTAAGGATTGCCATTTACTTAGCTTGGTGGTTTAATTTATTAAAATCATTGCTATAATATAGTTATTAAAAATATTTTCTGTCTTCAACAGTTCTTTTTCTGAGAAGATAGTAAACTGATCAACAATTCATAAAGAGCTCAGTTAGAAGTGTCTCTTAACAGAGTCGTAATTTAAGCATACAGAAAGATTTATATGTGTGTCCATAAGGAAATATCTCCTAACTGGTTTTTGTTGTTGTTGCTGCTGTTGCTTTTGTTTTGTTTTGTTGTTACCTATTCTGGTTTCGGTAAATCCATCTTTTATCAAAGTATTGAGGTTTTATTGGGTTTTTAAAGTTATATCTCTATAAATGTAAAGATGGAGAAGACAACTTTTAAGGGAAAAGGCATGGACTTCAGATTCTTGAGGTTGTTTTTTGTTTTGCTTTTTTAATTCTCTTGTTATCTATGTCATAGAGTATTGAAAGTTAGTAGCAAGTGATTAGGTAAAACATCAGAAATATACAACTACAGCGAAGGCTTCTTAAAAGCAATTGCTATTAAATTGTTTTCTGTCATACTACCAAGGTTCAAAATGTTCTTTTAGAAGGTGTACTTGGTGAGTCTTACTGGTTTTGACCACTGCTGTTCATTTATCAGTTTAACCGAGTTATGGCTCTTAATCACATCTTAGTACCCAAAACTTCTAACCTGAAAAGAAAAAAAAGAGAGAAAACTTTGTAACTGGCTTTCTGACAATGGCAGGGAGTGTGTTAAACCAGTGTAAAATTCAATTAAACTGTCTAGCCAGGTTTTTGAAGCTGAAATGCAGACCCTTTCTGTTAAGCTTCTTATTTTCCTGTGACCGACACCAGTGGATGCTGGGTTATGCCAAAACCAACAGGCTGTAAAGTACCTTGTTTCATGCTCCCAGCTGATCAATATTTTTATTTTCCAGGCTTGCCCAGAAATCTGGAGGCAGTATCACCTAACGGTAAGTAGAAACACCTTTTTTATTTTCCCCAAGACCCAGCCTATTTACCCTTCTCTGAACTGCTGACCATAAAATATAGACAAGCATCTTCTACCGGAAGATAATAAACATCTGAAGAGTTTTTGCACTGAGAAAGCAATAATACACTTTTTCTCTTCTCCCCTGCCCACTCCTCTATCCTTTATCTTCCTGCTCTTAAAAGATTTTGATTGTTTTTTATTACTCACATCATTTAACGATTACATCATGGTATTTCTCAGTCTTCCTAGACCACATTCATTAAATTAAAGGGGAGAAGTATGCTAGAAGCAAAAAAATAGTAGTAATCCAACATCTTTAAAATGTTGTATCTACAGTCCACAAGCATACAGTCCACACTATCTTCCATTATCATTTTTCTGGCTTTACTGAAATGTTTACACATATTTTTCAGTGAAGCTAGAAAAAACTTTGTGCATCTTTCATATAGAACAATTCAACTGTCATATCCTTAAGCTTCTCTTGACATTCAAAGTGTATAAATATCTGCTTAATACCATTTAAGTTATTTAATTCTATGGTTTCCTTTTAGTGTGATTTTAGGCTAAGTAGGAGCAAAAAAAATAGTTTGCTGTGGAATCAATTGGTTAATGCTCAATATTATGAAGTCAGTTTATTTAGCTTAAATAATTTCAATAATTCACCATAGCCCTACTTGTCATTTCTTTTAATGTATTAAATGTTGTGCTGAGCAAGAGACAACATTAAAAACTACTCTTGTAATTATACAGCTATGCAGTATATTTTAAAGCAGTTCTTTAAAGTTTAACTTATTAAAAAGTTTTTGTTTATAGGAAGACATAGTAAAAATAGAAAGGGCAGAGTTTCTACAAAACACGTCTTCTTACTGCTCTCCTCTTATGGAGTAAAAATAAACCAATAAGTAGACTCAGTTGTGCCTATCACAAGCCCAAGAAGTACATCAAGTGGTTTGTTTTCACGTTGTTATCACTGTTTAATTTGTTTAAAGATTCTCAGTAGAAAGCTGTAATTCCTTAACTATCCTCAATCCCAAATTGGGTTTTGTTAAAAATCTTTTAGTGTTATCCCCTACTCCAAAAAAAAATTTAAGTAAATACATGCACATGCGAGCGCGCACATAGACACACACACATTACACATATATGTTACAGGTGTAACTCATGAATACATTATGTTTGTGTTAGGGTAGCAATTTTTTTTTATCCTAACAGGCTATGGTGAAATTCTTAGCCTAAATTTAATTGGAATCCAATCATGTATTACACTTTTCAAGATCACAGTCACTCTTTGTAACTGTATAGCAAGTTTTTCATCAACATTTTTTTAAGTAATAGCCTAATGGATTTGACATTGCATTAGTTTTCCTTTTTCCCCTAAGTTAGAAAATTCCAAACTTGAAGTATAGAAAGTACTATTTTAAAGCCATTCTTTTCATTATTTGCACCTGCATTCTTTTATATAACTGTCACAGAAGGATAGAAATCAATGTTTAGTATAACAGAGATATTTGAAGGTTCATTTAATATTGTAGCTTTTGAAAAACATAAATTGTAAAAAGAATAGTTGGGGGAAAAAAATAAAAACAAAACGAATTTGCCTCTGGGGAAATTACAGTATATTCTATCTATAAGTTTAACAAAATCATTTTGAAAAGTTTGTCTTAATTTGGAATCCTGATTAATTTTTCAAAGTAATATTGAAATAACTATCACAATTCATAATTATCACGTTTAAATTAATAATTAGTAATTAAGAGTTAGTTTACGGTGCAAGTATAAGTGCAAAACAAGTATATTTATAAACATGTACATCTATATCAATCCAGCAAAATATTCAAATAATTATACATATAGGAAATATCCTAATGTGTGCAATTGAGCAATATTTAATCTTGAATGAAAGCAAGATGCATGATGAGTTTAGTTATCTTCAGCTATTTTACTAGGCGATGGACTGCCATCTATTGACTCATAGTAGCCCTCACACGTGAATGTGGCGTCAATCAGGGCAATGACCGAGTAATAAAGCCCAGGTTAGAACTGCTATTGTATATTCATTTAAACCAATCTTCTTAAAACTGGGTATTTCTACACTTAATCATTGATTAATTTCTTTTTCTAACCAAAACATGCCCATTTCTTACCCAAAATAAACTATGCTTTTTGAGGGGAGAAATTGATTTGTATATCTAATTTGGAAATGTGTACATTTAAGAAGTTTTCTATTGCTTTTATCTGACTCTCAATCAGTGAGAATAGAAGGACGTTTACACAACCTAAAGTTTAGCTACTAAATTTAAGGTCTATCCAGGAATCACTTTCTTTAAAAAAAAAAAAAGTCTATAGGTTAAACAGAGTTTTATTTCTCAAACACATAAGAAAGATAGTAAGTTGACTGGTGTAAATGGACCTGTGAAATCAAATCAAATCAAAAATTCCTTAAAACACATTTTCCTCATTCTGAAATAAGAGGAAAATTTAAAAAGAGAGGTGTTGACTATTTTCAGCAATTTCATGAGAGATCAAATAAAGTCTCCTTTACAACTTATATGAATAGAATAGCTTTTTAACCAGACTTGACTAGACTTAATTAATAAAAAAATAAGACCATCATTATAAACGGTACATGCTAATAAAACTCTAAAACACTACATATATTTTTGTATATGTACATATGTATCCATATTATAACAACTATTTGGCCATGTCATTTTTCTTTATATATTTTAATGGCTATAAAATTATGTCATGTAATTTAATGACTTTAGATTATCAGTTTGGAGACCGGCATGGGAAAAAGAAAAATATATGATTTTTATTTAGCAATTAAATAATTTCTCCAAATAGTTTATGTATTTACCTCCTTCAAAAAATGTTTAGAAAGTTTTTAAAATCTTCAGTAATATAGCACTGTTCTTATATCTTAATTTGTTATATTTTCAGATTTTGGTAAAGCCTAACTTTGAATATTCTTTTTCATCTTTCAGATAACTTATTCTAGATAAAAAAAATTCCCTCTTTAACTATTCAAGAAGGAAAGTCCCTTCCCCCATCCCCTGTCATTTCTAGTCTCATTTATATTAAAAATCCTAGGCCAAAATGGCCACCAACAGAGTTTTACAACCAGCAGAATTTTTAACTAGTAGAGGCTATAATTTGACATGCTTTGGACATTTTGTTAATCTTGTTTTTAATCTGCTTAAAAAAGTAACCAAGAGTTTGCTATTTGGGGTCCGTATGTATTAAGAACCAAAAAGGACAATACATCTTTTGTGTTTAATTTTGCGCTTGGATTTCTTTATGTGCATTGTTAAAATGTGTTACAACCTACTACCTTTTATTTTAACTAAAAGTTTAAACAGGAAGAAAATGTAACCTTTTTGGAAGAATTAAGTTTTAAATGTTTCTTTATGTGTAAGGTTTGGAATGCCTAGAATTCAAAAAGTAAAATACTTGCTCTCAGGGACATGGAGAGGAGTAGTTTCCTTGTCTTCCTTTCTAGTCTAGGAAAGGCTTGTAACCTGAGTTTACTAGTAATTAATAGTAGTCTTACCTGAACCAGTTGAATGCCAGAGTATATCTTATAGACAATAATTAACAATATCATTCCATCTTGCCACTCAGTTTTCTCTCCTTACCTGGAAACATCAATTTAGAAATGTGTTTTCTGGATTTTCACAGTATGGAAACAAATGTTACTCTCTAAAACATTCTCTGCCATACCATAGAATAGGTAACCCTAAATGTCAAAAGATTTAAATTTAATTTTAGAACTATGTTTTACAGTCCAGAAGGAAAGACTAAGAAAGTGGAATTTGGTTATGAGGCAATAGCTGTACAAAGGGCTTTATCCTGGAATTATGACGTAAGTTAGGGTGCGTAACAATTTTCTACCTAATACTAAAATGGAATATATTTTACTTAACTTAAAATGAGAAAAACTTAAAAGAGTCTAAAAGAGTTTTAAAAAGTCAGCCTCAAGCCAGAACCTTTTCTTTTCATGGACAAAAATTCTCTGTCTCTCTCTCTTCATTGAATATATGTTGGGAATCCTAAATCTCAGAATCTGAGAGCTCCTCGGCTACATAAGCAGAACTGCGAAACCCACAAGAACCCCATCCACACAGTAGATATCAAGAGATAGGACTTTCTTTTTTCGTGTGTGTGTGTGTGTGT
>NW_021703782.1:78072016-78133005 GCF_005190385.1 Monodon monoceros
GTGTGTGTGTGTGTGTGTATCAAAGGAAATAGAACTGGTTACATACTGCATTTTAAAATGTCAACTACCTCCAAATACAGTGAGAACTAGGCCTCACTCTATTTTAGAATTATTTAAATAAACTTTTTCTTCATACGTTTTTTTGAGGCCTGGCATACAAATTATCACAAACTGAGACTTTATAAATTCATTTTGGAGGCTCTTATTTTTGGTTGTTCAATTCACTTTGCGAATTTCCTTAAGAACTGGGAATACTCTTGTTTAAATTGTAGGGTTTTTTCCTCTATGTCTTGAATCACTGTGGTTAAGTGTTGCTATTAAGATAGTATATCTCTGTCAAATTTTCAGAGTTTTAGTTTTTATTAAAAATGCCCTTAATACTAGAACACTACTGAGGTGAATATAATCATGCTCTGAGGATTCAGATGGTACATGACTATTTTGTAGTACCTCAGGGCCATTTTTCCATTGTAGTACTTATAAAGTAAATCACACTGCTTTCTGTTTCAAGTTACTTTGGTGTCTGAATAAAAAGAATTTTCTGAATAATCATTGATAACTTATTTTTCTAAAACTCCATCTATGATAACAGAGATAGAAATACATTTGGACAGTGACCAAAATTTTTAAAGATTTTTTTCAAATGGAAAATTTATGTGAATGCTTTAATATTTATTTAAACATTCACCTTGGTCTTAAAGAATTTAGTGTCAACATTTTGCTAATAATTTTTTAGTTCAGTCTTACCATGTTTTGAATTTAGTGTAAAAGATAATTACTACATTTACAGAATAGGTCAACTGATTTTTTTCACTAGCATGTTGGACCACATTTGCTAGAACTTATCATTGGAAGCAATTGGAAAATGCAATTTCAAAGCAAATGAAACCTGGAATTATCAATCTCAATAAATGAGATTCATTTAAAAATAAATACAATTTGCCAAATCATCAAAAAGCAATTTTCTAAAGCTTCTGCAAAAGGAAGGGGAAAAAAGTGAACGTTGTGAATTATAAATGCATATGTTATTTTTCCTCTCACAATGTTGCCTCAGATCTCTAGACATTGTGTGTATACAAACTTGTTTTTGAATGGGAGTAGAATAAAATTATTAGATTTGAATATAGTTTACTTCTATTTATTGAAGCACATGGGAGAGCCTTCATATTTTCATTTTGTCAGAGAAATATTGAAGTGTCATCCCTTTCAGAGAGAATGCCCAACTTATTTGATTTCTAATATTTTAATGCAAAAATTAGTTTTAAATGGGAAGTCAATAATGGAATATTTTGAGTAGTTGTTTTAATATATTTAAATAATATCAAGTGCTTTATGAAAATAATTCTAATGTAGATTTGCTTTATGAAAATAATTCTAATGTAGATTTAAGTGTTTCAGATAATCAAGCAATGAAAAGTATGTAGCATTCACACAATTTAGAAAAGATTCTTTACAAATGTTTTGGCCTACAAACAGCTGTGTTTTTGTCATTTTCTAAATCTTTAATGTCCTAATCACCCATCATCGTGATTTCTATTTATTTTTTATGTAGTACATGTTGCTAATAATAAACTAATTGAATCTAAAACTCTAACAGCAGCTTCCTTTCTTCAGTTGACAAAACAATCTCTGTGCTTGTTTATATGCCCCTTAGTGGCTGGGAGCAAAGTCTATTACGTTTAAGACTTACATATTTACTGTATGGACTTCAAGTTTTACTTCTGTTTTAAAAATGTAAAGAAATTCCTATTGTGGTCTTTATTTTCTTACCTGTTAATAAATGTCTCTCCTGAGGATGATAGAAAGATGGAAAATTACATTTGGACTTTTGTTCAAATGTAATTGAACAAAATTTTCTAACTTTTTTTCTTTTCCCTAGTTATGTTCACCTTTACTTACAAAGGAATTATAGTTAGTTATTGTAGGGGCAATTTCTTCTTGATACTTAAATTTTATGGTAATTAAATTCCAATTTCTAAGTATTTATAATTTTAATATATATATATAACATTTTAAAAATATTTTCTTTCTTTTCCTTAAAAAACACATACATTATTCATATAACCCCAAAGAAAACTACGTTGTTTTTTTCCTTGAAGCTCTACACTTTGAAATACTGTCCCTGTTATGACAAAAATGAATGTAAAACAGGTAGCCTGAGAATTTTCAAGATCCGTGAAGTTTAACACTGCACAGTATATAATAAATTAGAGTTCAAAAATCTGAAATGTTGAATGGTGCCTATTCTTTGTCATGTTAAGTACACGTAAAGAGCATACAACTATTAGGTAGAATAATTTTAGCATATTCAAGTGATTATTTTTCATATGTACTTTGAATGGGTGATTCACGTATTCCTTAAATAAATATATTCCAGGTGATTGAGCTTGTCATGATCTTCTCTGGACATTTCAGTGCAAGAATAGAAGTAAAGTATACTGGACCAGTGATATTTGTATTAAGCATTCCTTTTAGTAGTCATGCATGTGAATGACATGGTAGATTACAGTAATTCCTAACAGGTCTTAAGTATTTAGGAATCACTTAGTCATTCACAGTCATGATCAACCATAACCTTTAAAGGTTTTGGTCAATCATTTGACTCATCTGCAGGAAAAGATTCATGAAAGAACCCCTTGAGTTATTGACATGAACAATCTCTCTGAACTCGTGTTACATTTTCTGTTATGGTATAAACTACAGTTGTAAACTTAAGTTGAATTAAGTTTAAGGTTTTAGAAGCAAAATCTCTTAAAAGACTAAAAGTTAATGAATTACTGATAAACTCAGTCAGATTTTAGACTTGAAATTCATCTGCCATTTGATCCCCACATGCCAGAAAGTCATGAGAGTCATATTTTTGTACATTTGCAAATATTTTCTTCCAGCTATTTTGAGTTCGGCAGTGGTCCTCCAAGACCAACAACTCTGGTTTTTTAGAAATATCAAAACTATTATATGAAGAAAAATGCTTCATGTTTAGAAGACATTTAACCAAAAATATATTTTTAGTATCTTTGGAATTAAAAGAGATCGTCACCTTAATTGGTGTACCACTACACTGGCAGATCACATTTTAAAAACAAGAAATATTCAATGGGAATGTTCAGAAATTCATATTAGCTTTGTAAAAATAATTCACTGTGTGAATCAGTTGGTAATAAAGCTATCTCGATGTTTTAATTCCGATTTTCAAAAACCATACAAAATTAAATCTATTAGCTAGATTATAAGGTCATCTTTATAATGTGTAATATATCCATGTCTATAAATACCCATTTTACATAAATATTGTTCCTTTACATGTATTTGTGGATTACCCACATTTCTTTTCAGTTAGGGGAACTAAGTTTTGGTTGTTCCTTAACTTTCATTTATATAATAAAATCTCAATTCTCTCTTTCTTGGATCTCTCACATTTCATTTATTTGTCTTTGTACCACATTTCCTTCTCATTTTACTGAAGTCCTTAGAAAAATGTGCTATAAAATTCGGCTGAAAGGGCAGACTTATTTCTGAGGAAATTACTAAGGAATGTTTTTTATCATAATATAGGGGAAAAAATGCCAGCTTTGGGATCAAACATTGGTTTAAATTCTGGCTCTTTCATTTACTAGATGTGCAAACCTAGTTAAAATATTTCCCTTCTGAGACCCTCAGTTTCTTCATCTGAAAAATGGGTATAGTGCCTTCTAGAGCTGTTATAAGTATGCAGTGAGATAATAAATGTAAAGTACTTAGCACAAGGGCTTCCCTGGTGGCGCAGTGGTTGAGAGTCCGCCTGCCGATGCAGGGGACGTGGGTTCGTGCCCCAATCCAGGAAGATCCCACATGCCGCGGAGCGGCTAGGCCCATGAGCCATGGCCTCTGAGCCTGTGCGTCCGGAGCCTGTGCTCCGCAACGGGAGAGGCCACAACAGTGAGAGGCCCGCGTACCGCAAAAAAAAAAAAAAAAAAAAAAAGTACTTAGCACGATACCTAACACTTAGCCTGTGTTCAACACTCTGTGAGCTCCAATACAGCAAACCCACAAATTCCTCACTCCTGTAGAGATAGCAACTGGACTAATAGCCCAAACTCAGATTATATATTGTGAAGCCTTTTATTTGCCTACGATGAGGAGATCCGTAATGCTTTTTTTATAAGGAGGAAAAAAATTTTTTTCCTCCTTATAGCTATTGAAATTAAAATCCCCACAAGCAGTGCCTTTTGTTAAAATTATTTACCTCAGTTTTCATTTTCTAGTTATTTATGCTTGTCTTCTTACTAGAAATGTAGGTAACTTTTAATTAAATTACAGCAAACAAATTATTTTCTTAATTTGATTTGCCTAAAAATCATTATAAAGACTTTTAAGAGTAGATCACAAACATACTTACTTTCTCATTTAGTGAAAATGACTAAATAAAATGTGTGCCATATAAAGATATAATGATATCATTTTGAAAAAATATATTGTTAATAAATGTATAATTCTTAGGTGGTAACTTCAGTGTCATCTGAATATAGTCATGTATCATAACCAAATATAATACTTTCTGCTAGTGGTAGAGGGTTTATGTTAATCAGATGAGAAATGAAACAAAATACCATATCAGTTTTTTGCACTTCAGGTAAAACTGCTTCATGGCCTTCACATGACTGATGCCAGAAACCAGCCTGATTTCACAGCAAAATGTTGAGTTATAAGAGCTTGTTCAGTTGTTTTGCAGTCTCCCACCCGTATTCTCATATAGGTCCAGCAAAAAGGGCAACACAAAATTAAGCACTTCCTCAGTGGATGTGATTGGTATTCTTTCAAAGAGCATTCCTATTCCATGTTTGTTCTTTAAGACATGTAGGAGCTAAGATGGAGCATATTGTAAAAGCAAAAAAGCATTACTTCCCCCCTTTAAACAGGTACTTACAGCTGTGGAATTCTCTACCTTTGTGACTGATGGTTAAGAGTATTTCAGTAGAATAAGCACGAGTGGGGTATGGGGAGGGGGAGAAGTATGTGTTGTAAGTCATGTGGAGTTATGGCAAAAATGAAAATCTCGGGGCTTATTTGGATCCCGTGTGTATTAGCTAATAAATATAATAAAGCTGTGGCTCTTTTATTCTACGATTTTTCAGTGATAGTTTATGTGCAATTGTATGCAAAATATATAAGCAGATTTGAATATGTTAAGCCCTGCGTGTGGTTGGTAGATGTATATTAATGTGGTTTCTGTGTTTTATAGTCTACCCCAATAAACATTCAGATAAAATATCCATGGATTCACACATGTATGTGTTCTTCTCTTTCCCTTCCCCCACATACTGTCTCCATGCCCTCCTCATCCCTCCACCCTGCATCAAAGCTTGTGGTCGTTTTCCATCCATGTACTAAAAGGTTCTTTGTAAACTAGGCCATTTGTCCATCATTGTTTGGGGTCCAAACAGTGGTAAGATACCCTGTCACCGATCCCTCGTACTATGAATGGCAGCTCCTCTCCGGACAATTGGCGGAGGGGCCAAGAAATATTCCTGAGAGGATTATTTAACCTTTCAATTTAGAGGGCACAAAGCCTGGCTGATTAATGAACTTTCTGATGGGCGCCGATAAGCGGATCTATTTCTTTATTTCCCCTAAAAGTGATTCCTTCTCCTGTCCATATTACTATAATCTTAAACATAAAATGTGGCAAATAGATTAAAAAACAGCACTAAAGAGTTTATCTGGCTGGCAAACTGAAGGAGCTAAATTAAAATTGGTAATGACAGCAGTGGCTCAGCCTCATATATGGTTTTTAAATGCACTGTGTATTTTGAAGAGACTTATTCTCCAGTGTGACTGGTAATGACTGCTTTGGGTGCAGAGTCTGGGGCTGGCTTCTGTTATCCCCCCCCACCCCCCAAAAAATGAGTTGTGTTATCTGGATGGCTGCAGACACATACGCATCCCCCTTTCTCACTGCATGGGCAGACAAGGTCGATAGCATTACAAGGTATTTGTGGCAGTGCTTGTTTCAGTTTTCAGAGCTGCCAGTTTCCAGGCGGATTTGAATTACAAAAGAAGAAGCTGGCATGAAAATTGAAAGGTTTTATCGGCTGGTCTGAAGCCTCATAGCACATTGCTTATTTATGCAGTCCATTTGCACCAGGAAATATAAAAAGGAAATACATTTTTAAAATAAGGCCATAAAGACCCAGATATGTTTAAGATGGCAAATAAAATATAGATACCTATAATATCTTTCCAGGAAACGATTTTCACTTAATGTTGCACATTACTTCAGAAGAGCATTTATGTTGCTGTCATAAATTTGTGCGTTTGTGTCACTATGTAGGTAGTCTCTGGGGATTAAGAAGGAAGCCTTTGCTAACTTACTTTAAAATTAAAATAGACAAAGGGATAGCTCTGCAGTTTGAGAGCTACATTGGATTTATTTAAATAGGGTGGTAAATTAAACTTAAACTAACATTTTTGCATTCCATGTAAAATTAGCTATGGCCCAGTGAATAAATGCCACTACCTTTGGAGAAAATTGGGATACTTTTTAAGCCATGAAGATTTAGAACATTCAGGGGGTGAATTACTGTGATCCTTACTGTCTTGCATATGTTCATTGTTCTCTGCTTACTGAGGTTTTCTTTTTTGTTGTTGGCTTTTTTGGGGGGTAGGGGTAGAATGTCATTTACAAAAAGAAAAATCATAAATTAATAAATTTAATAGATCCTTTTTATAAAACTTATGCTTCATTCATTTTAGTCTGCAAATATATTGGCTTTCAGATTTTGCCTAACACTTAACATTGTGAATATATAATCTGGTTGGAGTTATACCAACAGTTTACTTCTATTCTTATTACTATAGCGTAGTTTTGACTTGAAAAAGATACAGTCATGTAACCCCTTACACTCTAGGTTACGTAAAATGAAGATATAAGTGTACAAACATACAGTACTTCAAGGACGTCAATAACCACACTGGTCCTTTGCAACCTTCAGCCCATTGGCTTATAAAACTTAAGAGTATCCAAAAGAGGGGTAGGGAAGAAATTACATGTACATAGGAAATATCAAATCAATAAAGCAACACCCTTTATTCTGCTGCAATTCAAATGAACACTGTTTTAGAATCTGTTTTCCAATAAAGCAAATTACTCTCTGCTAAACCATAAGAAATGCAATTTTTTGCAATTTTCGTTTTCACCAGTGTCTGGTACCTTTCTCATGTTTTCATGACCTGGACTAATTACTTCATGTAGTTTTTTTTTAACAGAGAAAATATCAAAAGCATACACGTCTGCTGCATGCTAATGTTGTGCTGTACATTTTTTCATGAATTTTCATAAGGATTTTTTCTACATAGCATGTGTGGCTTAATGATGTAATCACCCGATAGACTAGAAAATGCTCCAAAGGAGACGTTCCGGTCTGTTGTGTACATAATACATGTTTCAAAAATCTGCCTAATTAAGGAATTACCCAATGGATTGGGAGTCTGTTGGGTACATGACATAGTTTTTTAACACATAAAAAATATAGGTATATCATTATATATGGTGTTTTTAATGGCATTTTTAGGATGTAGGGGAAATTAGTAGCAGTGTACACTGGAATACAATTGAATTCTTTCTTTTCACTGAGGAAAACGTAAAAATCTTCATAAAGGAAGCTTTGTTTTAAAATAGTTTCAAAGCCTTTAACTTGAGGAGAGACTTTCTTCCCCGAATTTCTCAAAGGGAAGTAATACTGTGAATATTTGTCAGAACAGTATGAAAATGGAAGGCTTTGTCTAAAATCATGGGTGGAATAGACCTGGAATTCAGATCACCAGGTGTGAGGACCCACCCCAGAAAAACACTGAAAATGGAGGACAAGACATTAGCCTTTGTATCTTTGGTCATATGGAATCGTTTTTTGCCTTTTCAGACTCAGCTTTGGTTCGGTTCACTGCGAAACTATTTGCCCAACTTTAAAATTTCTTCCTTTGATTCCTTTAGGCCCCAGCTGTGATTTTCCTTGAATATGTACCAGTTACATTTCTGTTGGCATTTATATTGTGAACAATACCAAAGGAAAGGGAGGGCATCCATTCTTACCCTGGCTACTTTTCATAAAACTAAATAAAATACTTAGAAAACTATATCTGATCTCTAGAGTAGGTAGTAAAAATAATATCTTCAAATAGGGGGAAAAAGTATATTTTAAATTCAAACTTTTGTTTTGCTCAAATGTCAAATTCATGCCATTAGGTCACTTCAACTAGTGGACTTTGACTATGTTGGCAAGCTTTTGGTTTGTTGTAACATTGTCTTGGCAAATCCTATTTGATTACTTGGGTTGACTATTTTAAAATACTTGAATATTGGGAGGAGGCTTGTGCTATTAGTGAGCTTATTAAAAGAAGAAATTGGAAATATTTTTGAAAGAGTAAGGTAGTTTTCAAACATGAAAAGCATAATTGATTTGAGAGGTGTATATACAAATGTGACATAATTGATTTGAGAGGTGTATATACAAACATTGATATACAAATGTTCAGAAGGACTGGAGCTAAGCTCAGTGCTTTATCAATGTTACATTTGGTCATTAATACATTTACTTCAAGTACTTAATATATTTGCTTTTTAATATATACTCATATAACAAATTAGATTAATAAAAAACATAGTCTAGTCTTTAAGCATATGTATGATTTTAAAAATAAGTCTGTTTTGCATTCACAAGAGTAGAAAATTCCCTTTAGTTAGTGCAATTGATTGCAGATCGTATGTAGTAATGAGCTTCAACTAGATACAAACCCTCATTGGATCAAAGTCAGTTTAGATAAGGGCAGCTCAAGGTCACAGAGAGAGATGCCCAACAGGTCATTTGCATAAAAAATTACTGTTAGAAATAGGACACTGAGGCAGCTCTGGCGTTTTGATCTCTTGGCCTTTGTCATGGAGATTCCTAGTAGTGAAGGGAGTAAGGCCAGTGTCCTAGATAATGATTAACTGTTTTAATGGCATTCATTCATTCATTCCGCACTAACTACTCATGCAGAAAAAAGGGTTATGTAAAATGACATTAGAAGAAAATCATTTGTAATCGTTGCATCGGGCTGCACTTTGAGGAGACATTAGGAGTAAATCCGTGGCGTGGTAGCCTTATGCTTTATCTTCTGATATTTACTGAGTTTACTGGTGCATGAAAAGCTTTCAGCAAGAATAGCAGATGGGATGGACCTTTCACAGGTAACGCTATCTACCAGGTTATTACTTCTATATATTGATAGTAAAGTAATCTCTAAGATATCACCCTACAAATATAGATTATTTAAATGCCTGTAACAAAAAAAAAAGAAAAGAAAAAGATCTGCTTTCATAAATAGTTCATTTGGTTATCCATTGGGTCAAAGTCTTTAGATAAATCTTTTAACTTTAAAAAAAGTTCTGAAAACTACATTCATTCCCTTGCATTTAACTTTTTGTCTGCAGTACAGACATGTATGACAGAATCTTGAACTTAGAGCTAATCAGTTGACACATTCTGCTTTAAATTGGACCTTTACTGTTAATTAAAAATAAAGACACGCTCCAAGGCAGAAATATTGAGTCACAAATTTATATTTCTAACACTTTAAATAGCTGTAGGCGTTTTGTTAGATCATAGTATGAAAACTTGTCCACTGGAAATAATTATTGAGTTTTCACTACTGTATTTTCTAATACAGAAATGTTCTCTAATTAGGTAAGATCTAGGCTGATTTCATTCCTATTAAATCCTAGTACATGATAGCTTATTAAAATGAGAGTATGTAGATAGTGTTTGTTATGTCATTTACTAATTAATTATTGTGAAACAGTTTAAATTTCCATAGCACAATATAAATACTGTTGCTATTTTTATTAGTAATAATGGAAGTTTTTAACTAGTGATATTATTCAGATGAATGAACATCCAAATGTTTGCACTTCATCCAGGGGCATAAATGAACAGTGGGGCTAAATATGAAGCTTTTTGAATGAGATTTCTTTCAAAATAAAATAAGTATCAACATGAAACATGCTTTCAAAATGTTGGTGAAGAAGGATGTCTCTATTACTGGTACTATAAGACTGATTCCTATTCTCTTTGTATTACTAATTCCTTCCTGGTTCTGCCAGAGTACATAGCTAATTCTCAAGGTAAAGTATGAGAGATGCTTAGGAAGCTGTATTAATTTATTCAGCCTTTTTAATATATCAAAGCATAATTTTATACATTGTCCCTTAATGACATAAAAATTGATATAATTTCCCAAAGTATCCAAATTATTAACAATAAGTAAAATGTATTGGATGCTTACTATGGGCCGTGTACTTTATATATACATTACCTGATTATTCATTCATTAATATTTGCTGAACTCCTACTATAGGCCTAGGCCTGTTGTAGGAACTGGGGTACAGCACTGAACAGAAAAACAGAATCCCTTTATGTTGGGGGATAGACAAAACAAACAAGTAAAATATACAGTATGTCAGATGTAGTAAGTGCCATGGAGTTTTAAAAAAGGAAGAGAGGGAGGGTAGTGAAGCAGCGTAGGGAACACCAATTGGAGGGAGCTAGCAACGTTAAATAGGGTGGTCAGGAGGGCCTTACTAAGAAAATGACATTTGAGCCAAGACTTGAAGGAAGTGAAGGAGCTTACCATATTTACCTGGGGGAAGAGTGCTACAGACAGATGGAACAGCATTTAGTACTACTTGTAATTTCCTCAAAATTAAGCAATAAAATAATTAAATTCAGAGAAATTCTATAAAGCTTTTGCTCTGTATCCTCAATCAGTAGCAGAGATTTTCAGTATTCATATCTACTTTAAATACTTTTATTGGCTGCATAATTCATTTTCACTCTAAAATTTTAGAGGCTGTAACATCTACTTATTCACCACCTATTTATTGAGCACTTACTATGCTCGAGGTCAGGTGTTGGCAAACTTTTTTTGTAAAGAGCCAGACAGTAAATATTTTAGCTTGGCAGGCCAGTCAATGGTCTCTGTCATAACTTGATCCCTGTAGCATGAAAAGCAGCCTGGCTGTGTTCCAATAATTTATGGACACTGAATCTTGAATTGTATATAATTTTCACATATTACAAAACATTCTTTTTTAAAATTTTTAAGCCATTTTAAAATGTTAAAATCATTCTTACCTTATAGGCCATACAAAACAGGCAGGAGGCTGGATTTGACCTGCCAGCCATAGTTTGCACACTTACTCTAGATTTTGGGCATAGGGATGCATAGTGGACTAGATGAAGATCCCTCCCCTCATGCACCTCGCATTCTAGAAATGGGGAAGCAGACGATAAACATAATAAATAACCAGTTTAGTATTCTAGAGGGTGAAATAGGGAAAGGAGGATCAGGAGCACTGTGGCCTTTACTCTGAGAGGAGGTGATAGGAATGAACCACTGAAGAGTTGTGTAGTAGTGTGACTATCCTTGTGTTCTGCGCTCCCAAGGAGAAGCCAGAAGCACCCGTAGGGGTACAGGTGGCCCCTCCTGTGAGGAAGTCCCTACCTGTATCCGTTCCAATGTCTGGATATCCCTGCTAATTTAGTTCTCATCAGCTCCCCTCATAATTACTTCCTGATTCATCTTGTCCTTTTGCGTAAGATTTGAACCAATGGAACTCTTATTCCGTGGACTAAACATAAGTGAACGTATTTTCCTTCTCATGAATCAATCTAGAATTCTGGGTTCAGAGAGAAATTGTCATGTATTTGCACAAACATAAGTAGAGAAACTTTTAAACATAGGTAAGTTTTTCAGAGAATGTGTATAATCAGGGGGAGGGGTGGATTATTCTTTCATTGGTTATACTCTCTGCTAACAGTTGCCAGTTAGTTGTTGAGCCCATACCATTAGCTTCACACTAGCTTCCCATGCCACATAAAGTAAATCCAGCGCTCTTCACCCTTATTTATGATCTGGCCCCTCTTCACCTTTAGAACCTCCTTTTCTCCTGGTCTTCCTTCACCTACTACACTTCCAAGTTATAGATATTTTTCAGATACTCAAATATAGCAAGCTTATGCTCACCTCAGGGCTTTGCACTACCTGTTCCCCATGCCTTATGCCCAGAATGCTGTTTCCCCAGTGGTCACATACTTGGGGGTTTTTTGTTATAAGAAATGACCTTCCCAGTGAGAGTTTCCCCCAAAGTCAATCTGAGTCACCACCAATGACTCATTTACATAACTGTTTTAATTGCCTGCATACCATTTATTACTATCTGATACTGTCCGTGTGTGTGTGTGTGTGTGTGTGTGTGTGTGTTGGTTTTGTTCATCTGTCTTCCACCACTGGAGATGTGAGCAATGATTTTTGTCTTGCTCACTTCTCAATTAGCTAATCTTAGAACAGTATCTGGCATGTATTAGGTACTCAATAATTATTTTTTGAATAGATTAATGAAAGAATGTATATAGATGCTCATGCCATGTGCCCAGCACTCTGGTAAATGTCACTAATGGAGACATCCTTGGACTTACATCTTGCTCTATTTCTCCCCTTCCTTTCTCCCATACACAGTGTGGTTTCTTGAAAAAGTCATCTATGTTCTGTTCTTTAGCATCTTTCTACTTGCAATAAACCCCTTACAATCTGGCTTGTGCCTCTGCCTCTCAAATGAAACTGCTCACACCAGTTTCCAGTTGCCAACAACTTCCTGGCTGTTAAGTCCAATGGATTTTGTAGTCTTCGTTGTACTTGATTCACCAGTAGCTTTTGACAACTTCTTCCTTGAAACATTATCTGTTCTACCTTCACATCCATGGTACCACCTCTTTTGGTTTTATTTCTTTCTCTTAAACCACATATACTCATGGTTGCAATTTTGTATCATATCAAATAATATAGTTATCTTTTAGATGGAAAAATTATTTCTGCTTAGTAATTTCATGTCTTCCCGGTGCTCTACTACCTGAACAAATTTGTAAACCGCTGCATGAGTTCACATGCTTATGTGCATACCAGTTAAAACTGTATTTAAGGGACTTCCCTGGTGGCACAGTGGTTAAGAATCTGCCTGCCAGTGCAGGGAACACGGGTTTGAACCTGTTCTGGGAAGATCCCACATGCTGGGGAGTAACTAAGCCCGTGCACCACAACTACTGAAGCCCGTGTGCCACAACTACTGAAGGCCGTGCGCCTAGAGCCTGTGCTCTGCAACAAGAGAAGCCACTGCAATGAGAAGCCTGCACACCACAATGAAGAGTAGCCCCTGCTCGCCGCAACTAGAAAAAGCCCGTGCACAGCAATGAAGACCCAATGCAGCCAAAAATAAATAAATAGATTAATTAATTTTTTTAAAAACTGTATTTAATGGCTTTTAGCTAGTCTTAATTCGTGACCCACGTTTTTTATTAGAGGATATAAAACATTTGTTGACTGTGTTTTTTGTTTGCTTGTTTTTTGTTTTTTTTTTCTTTGATGTGCAGACCATTTTTAATGTCTTTATTGAATTTGTTACAATATTGCTTCTGTTTAATGTTTTGGTTTTTTGGCCCGGAGGCATGTGGGATCTTAGCTCCCTGACCAGGGATCGAACCTGCATCCCCTGCATTAGAAGGCGAAGTCTTAACCACTGGACCACCAGGGAAGTCCCTGACTGTGTTTTTGATTATATCCCAATTGGTAATAGCTGAGATTGTAAATTCCATTTTGTATTTTCATTAGAAAGCATCTTTCAGGTTATTGTCATCCTCGTTTTTCAATTTAGGAAATGGAGCTAAAAGTAAAGTTGTTTGAAGAAGGTTATTTTTGTAACCTACAGATTATTTTCCTGTATTGAGAAAATAAAACATCCCACAGACCACCTATTCGCCACATTAAATAACAACAGAATCAGTTGACAGACCAGTTAGTTGGCCCTCTTTGTAGACACCCAATAAAGAATATAAGAAATAAACTTATCCAAGTTTATTCTCATCCTTTCAATCTCCAAAAAATATGGGGGGAATTAGTTTTTTCTCCTCCTGTTTAAAGCCCGTGCCACGTCAGGAGTTTTGCTCTATCCATCCTTTCTCTGTTTTCAACTTCTCCACCTCTATTACCTTTCTCACATGTTCAGGTCTCTCCCATTCTAATAACAAACTCCACCAAATCCTCCTCCTAGGTACTGAGTGATCTTATTTTGCCCCTTCTTACTCATGCTTCTTAAAATAATATATACCTACTGTCTACTTTTCTTCAACTTCCATTCATTTTTTTAAACATTTCTTGTTATGAAATGTAATATACATAGTGAAAAGTGCATCAAACATATGTGTACAATTTAATAAATTAGTTATATAACACACTTAAGTTATATGACACCACTGTGTTCGAAAATAGAAAATTGCAGCTACCCCGAGACCCTCTGTGCTCTATTCTCTCCCCATAGGAAGTAACCACTGTCCTGGCTTTTGTGGGTAATCACTTCCTTCCTCTTCTTTATAGTTCTACCACCTTTGAATGCATCTCCTTCACTCTTCAACCTATTGCTTTCTACTCTTTCTACCTTCTTACTGATTCCAAAATTCTCACAATAAAGTTATCCATGAACAGTGCGAAATCTAAGGGTGTTTCCCAGCCCTAATCTCACTAGGCTTCTGTGCTGTATTTGACATCGTAGATCAGTTCATCCATCTTGAAACTACTCTAAGGTCTATGACTATTCTCTGTGGCTCTGCGTTCTTTAACCTCTCCTTCTCTGTCTCTTTCACAGGCTTTTCTGCCTGCCCCTCGTGTGTTGTTGTTCCCAGGGTTCCATCTTTAGCTCACTGCTGCTCATCTGGCTATGGCGATACTGTCCACCCTGGTCATTTCAGCCTCCACTATTAATGCAGCTTTCAGATCTAATCTTCAGCACAGATGTGTTTTCTAAGCTTTTTCTTACATAGATAACTGCCTGGTGGACATCTGTCTCCACCTAGATACTCAACATCCAAAAAAGACTTCACCATCTTTCCCTCTAAATTGACTCTGCCTTCTTTTCCTACCTTTTCTGAATCAGTTGTTGACACTACTGCTCACCAGTTTACCCAAGTTAGAAACCTGAAAAGCATCCTAATTTCTCTTTACCCTCTACCTAAAATTTTCCATTTGATTTACAAATGGAAATTTGTACAAGATTACAAATTTACAAATTTACATCTAATTCTTTTAGAGTAAATTTAAATTTTTTATATTTCAAGGGAAGCTTTACCTGAGTTCCTTACCCATCCAATGATGGGTCCTCCTTTTCACTCCATTAATACCTTGTACACGCTTCTATCACTGTGCTTACATTGTTGTCGTTATCTATTTTTATGTCTGTCATGTTCTACTGGGCTTTTATTCTCTGAGATACCTAATACATAACACAGTATTGGGCACAATGCGGAATGGAATGAGGAGTGAGGAAGGTGAGGAAAGCACACGTTGATGTTAAGAATAAAAGAATTGTTATGTTACACACTTCAATACACAGAACCATCTGAATATGGGGTCTCCGCACTAAACTGTAGGAGGCAGTATTTTTTTTCTTTTAATTTTATTTATTTATTTATTTATTTATTTATTATTATTATTATTGGCTGCATTGGGTCTTTGTTCCTGCACGCAGGCTTTCTCTAGTTGTGGCAAGCAGGGGTACTCTTTGTTGCAGTGCACGGGTTTCTCATTGCGGTGGCTTCTCTTGTTGCAGAACACGGGCTCTAGGTGCGCGGGCTCAGTAGTTGCAGCACGTGGGCCCTAGAGCACATGGCCTTCAGTAGTTGTGGCACATGGGCTCAGTAGTTGTGGCACACGGGCTCTAGGGCACATGGGCTTCAGTAGTTGTGGCATGTGGGCTCAGTTGTGGCCTGCGGGCTCTAGAGCACAGGCTCAAGTATCTGTGATGCACAGGCTTAGTTGCTCTGTGGCATGTGGGATCTTCCCGGATCAGGGCTCGAATCCGTGTCCCCTGCCTTAGCAGGCGGATTCTTACCCACTGCGCTCCCAGGGAAGTCCCAAGAACTTTTGTTAGGTAAGTGATTCCTTAGAAATACTGCCTCCTGGGACTTCCCTGGTGGCACAGTGGTTAAGAATCCACCTGCCAAGGCAAGGGACACGTGTTCGAGCCCTGGTCCGGGAAGATCCCACATGCCACAGAGCAACAAAGCCTGCGCGCCACGGATACTTGAGCCTGTGCTCTAGAGCCTGCGAGCCACAACTACTGAAGCCCGCACACCACAACTACTGAAGCCCACGCGCCTAGAGCCCGTGCTCTGCAACAGGAGAGACCCCCAGCACCGCAATGAGGAGTGGCCCCCGCTTGCCAGAACTAGAGAAAAGACCATGCACAGCAACGAAGACCCAATGCAGCCAAAAATAAATAAATAAAAACCTTGAGGATATATATTTTTTAAAGTTCTTTTGGAAAGAATGAGGTTTTAATTTTCTTCTGACATTCACTAAATCTTCACAAATATTCATGTTGCAGACCAAACCTGGACCACCCAAAAAGCCAAAGACCCCTTCTGGACAATCAGCCTTAGTGTATTGCTACAACTGCGGGCAAGAAGGCCATTACGGACATGTAAGTTTAAGTGGAATTTGGGCATAAAGCGTTCTGTTGTTCAGGAGTGGTTGCTGAAAGATGAGCCCGAGTAATTCTGAACACATTTCTTTTATAAACTAATATCTTGAAGTAAGACTTAATATATTTTCAACTGATTTACTTCTATCCCTACCAGAGTAACAGATCTGTCAGAGCACATTCTTCTAAACGTTTTAAGTTTACATGCATGTTAGTCTAAAACAAATACAGCTCGTAGAATCATTCAGACAAATAATAGTAGTCAATAGAATGGTTACAGTTCTCACGAGTTCTTAGGATTACTAGTACTTTGACCCAGCCAAATCGTGATTTTTAGATTTTCTATATAGTTCTCCAGTGTCTCTGGTTTTCCCCGGTACTGTGTTCAGTTAAATCTTTACCACTCACATGCAAACCCTGACACTCGCTAGTGGAAAGACAGAGGTGCTGCATCATCAGCCATCCTGCCTACCCCACAAATGCCCCAATTCCCTATCCAACCTGCATGTGTCCTAACCCCAACTGAAAGGGCCAAACTGTGTGTGTTCTAGATACTGAGGTGTCAAAGCAGAAACTTGCTGCTCTGAGGTGGGAGTGAGTCTCCTAGCCAGTTATCTCATTAAGCATGAAACAGCAACAGCTCATCCCAGAGACAGGATGCAATAAGAATAGACTCACAGCCCATATGTTCTGGGAATCTTGAGACAGAGGAGGAAAGGCAGTGGCACAAGAAGTAGAAAATCTGTATGGAGAAATACACTCCCAGTCTCCACATAGGCTTCTAATAGCCTAGAAACCAAAATATACTAATATCAAGTCAGATCTGATGATAGAAGGTGGAAAGCACACAGAGGTAGGGAGTCTACAAAATGGATAGAGGTGTGAGCAGTAGGATGGAATGGTATTGCAGGTCACGTGTTGAGTTCTGACCATGGCACTTCACCAGTGCAGACCTCGGGGACAGAGCTCTACGATACGGGGAGAGACAAAAAGTCTGGAGAAGAAAAAGTGTGGGACAGAGTCCATCAACAGATGGAGTTTTTCTTCCACATTGGGACAGCAGGACCGTGGAGTGAAGGGATAGAATATGAAAGAGAGGATGGAGCTCTGATCCTCAGTTTTAATTTTTGCTCTACTACTGACTTAACCATGTGACTTAAAACAACCCACTTTTTCTCCCTGGTCTCCAGTTTCTTTATTTCCAAAGCAGAGAAGTTGTACAGGGAGAGCTCTCAGCACTGATTTGGTATTTCCAATGTGATCAGATCCATAGTATGGGGATACAGACGGAGGGACCTTGCAGTATAATTACCTCACTTCTATAGAAATCACACTGAAAAGCTAGTTTGAGAATACCTTGTTTTTGCAAAATTATCATCTCTAGATCTTTTACTGCTCTGTGTATTCCTCCTTGTTGCCAAAACTCAGATGTTGTTTAGCGAACATATTCACATAAGCAGTCCACTGCCACACGAATCACACAGATGTACAATTTATGCTTGCTTACCTCTTTAAAGCAAAAGGGTATAATTTTAGCATTTATGTTTGTTCAATTAAGGAAAAACAATTAGAGTTGGACACATACTGCTTACTAGTCACTCCTGTTAATGTAGATAGGAAATATATTAAAAGCATTTGGAACTTATCCCTGAAATCTAGATTTAGATAATTTTTAATTTACCATAAAGCAAATTTGGCAGCCTCATTGCTGCCATAGATGAAGAACTCTAGATTATCCACACTAATGAAGAAGATCAGTGGTGTGGCTAATCCAGAATAGTAGATAAATTATATAGCCAACTATCAATTGTCTGTGCTAATGGAGGGGACCAGCGATGTGGATAATCAAAATATAATTTACATTTAGCTTTGGAAAGTGTTTATAGTACTGTATAGCTCTGTAGAGCCACATCAGTCTAGACTGTATAGGATCCAAATAGGAGACTGGGCAGGTAGTTACAGCTGTCTGAGGGCCCCTCCCCTTCAGTTTCAGAACTTCAGCTCTATAGATGTTAATAAATAGCTTCTTCATGTGAAAGATACTCTAAGGGGAACGTGGCATCGCCCTTCCCTAATTCCACTCACTGTAACTGGGGAGGCAGGGACAATCATAAGCAGCTCCATATGAGGCAAACTGCAATAGGAAACAGTACTCACCGTGTAAAGAGACTACTCCAGGATGAGTGGGGCGCTGGGAATATATCAAGAGCTCTAGTACCTTTTTGTAATTGTAATTTGCTCTTAATATTCTATAGAATCTGTCTTAGTCTCTTCAGGCTGCTATAAACAAACTACCATAGACTGAGTGGCTTATAAACAACAGGAATTTATTTCTCACCACAACCATGGTGCAGAATCAGTGTCTTGTGAGGGCCGCTTCCTCATAGATGGCACTTTCTTGCTGTGTCCTCACATGGTGGAAGAGGCTAGAGAGCTCTGTGGGGTCTCTTTTACAAGAGTTCCACCCTTGTGATCTAATCACCTCCCAAAGGGTCCACCTCCAAATACCATCACCTTGGGGTTTAGATTTCAACACATGAATTGGGTGGGGGGATACACAAACATTCAAACCATAGTAGAATCTTAGACCCAAATCTTTTTTTTTTTTTTTTTTTGCGATACGCAGGCCTCTCATGTTGTGGCCTCTCCTGTTGTGGAGCACAGGCTCCGGACGCGCAGGTTCAGCAGCCATGGCTCACGGGCCCAGCCGTTCCACGGCATGTGGGATCTTCCCGGACTGGGGCACGAACCCGTGTCCCCTGCATCAGCAGGCGGACTCTCAGCCACTGCGCCACCAGGGAAGCCCCCAGATCTTTTATGGGTATCATTTCTTCTGGAAACTTGGTGCCACCATGGATAGTGATTTATAAAAGCAATTCTTTATGTTACCCTATAGGTTTGCCTTATAACTTTCAACACCCAAAAAAGCCCAAAAAGATCCAGAAACTCAACAACAGGTTAAATCTGAAGATAGTTGGAAGGAGGAAATTATAAAGATAAGAACCAAAATTACTGAAATAGAAAACATGATTAATAGCATCATCAAAACCAAAAGCTGGTTCATTTTCTTTTCAAAAGAAAAGAGACTTCTGGAAAAACTGCTCGAAGAAAAGGAAAAGATACAAATAAACAATGAGTGAAAAAATGTAAATAGCTTAAAATACAGTATAATTTTTTACTTAAAGAATACTGTATAAACTTCATAAAGTTCAGTGTTAGGGACTTCCCTGGCTGTCCAGTGGTTAAAACTCTGTGCTTCTACTGCAGGGGGCACAGGTTTGATCCCTGGTGGGGGAACTAAGATACTGCATGCTGCGTGGCCAAAAAACAAACAAAAAATAAAGTTCAATGTTAAATCTGAAAATGCAGCTAAAACAAATAATTCTCTGCAAAAATATAAATTAATCAAAATGATTGAAGAACAAACTTAGATGAACCAATACCACTAAAGAAACTGAATTAATAATCAGAATTCTCCCCACCAAAATATACCAGACCCAGGTAGGTTTGTAGTCAAGTGTTACCAAACCTTTATTCAGATAGATAATCCAAAGAACACCACTCACCTTAGTCTGTGAAACTATTATAACCTAAAAATACTTCAAAATATCTACAGAATGTTACCATTTTTGTGAAATCTGAACACTTCAAAGTTATACTATTGTTTATTGGGATATTTATTAACAGTAAGAGTATTAAAACATGAGAATGGCAGGCACCAACTTTAAGACCATGGCAGCTTCTGGAAAGGGAAGGAGATGAATGGGAAGTGGGAAGGAGAGTTAGACAGAGGATCTCATTATATCATTAATGCTTAGTGGGAAACAACTAAATTAAGGGTAAATGTTGATTTGATAAAGCTAAATGGTTAGGTACAGATTTCCATTACTTTATTTTCTATACTTAAGTGTATATTTAGAATGATTCCTAGTTTTTAAAATCTACAAATTATGTTTCTAAGTGTATGGTGGCCAGTTTGGTCAAGTATCTTAGAATTACAAGTTGACCTCTTGCTCTGTTGGTGGAAATGTAAATGGATACAGCCACTATGGAAAACAGTATGGAGGTTCCTTAAAAAACTACAAATAGAACTACCATATGACCCAGCAATCCCACTACTAGGCATATACCCTGAGAAAACCATAATTCAAAAAGAGTCATGTACCACAATGTTCATTGCAGCTCTATTTACAATAGCCAGGACATGGAAGCAACCTAAGTGTCCATCGACAGATGAATGGATAAAGAAGATGTACATATATACAATGGAATATTACTCAGCCATAAAAAGAAACGAAATTGAGTTATTTGTAGTGAGGTGGATGGACCTAGAGTCTGTCATACAGAGTGAAGTAAGTCAGAAAGAGAAAAACAAATACTGTATGCTAACACATATACATGGAATCTAAAAAAAAAAATGGTTCTGAAGAACCTAGGGGCAGGACAGGAATAAAGATGCAGACGTAGAGAATGGACTTGAGGACACGGGGAAGGGGAATGGTAAGCTGGGACGAAGTGAGAGAGTGGCATGGACATATATACACTACCAAATGTAAAATCGAGAGCTAGTGGGAAGCAGCCGCATAGCACAGGGAGATCAGCTCGGTGCTTTGTGACCACCTAGAGGGGTGGGATAGGGAGGGTGAGAGGGAGATGCAAGAGGGAGGGGTTGTGGGGATGTATGTATATGTATAGCTGATTCACTTTGATATAAAGCAGAAACTAACACACCATTATAAAGCAGTTATACTCCAATAAAGATGTTAAGAAAAAAAGAATTGCAAGTTGAGTATATAATGACAAAGTTATGATAAATCAGCTGAATTCTATGCAGATATTTCACATACTTTCTTCCTAAGAGGTACAGATTTTCCCCATTATCTGAAAGCAGAGCGTTCCTGTGAAACCTTTCCTAAGCCAAAGTAGCTGTAAAGCAAAGCAGCAGTTACCTTACAACACATCTTTCTAACGAATGCAGAAAATAAATGGAGATAAAGCACAGATGCTCACAGACACAGTTCAAAGCTATGGTGGCTTGATGCCGAGATGCTGAGTGTAGTTCCTGGGGGAGGAGCTTGGTGGTGCCACTCTCACTGCTCCGGGTGCTCACTGTCTCTGTATGGTTGCTGCAAAACAAATGCTAAACACTATTTTCACTTTTCACCTTTTCTTGTAAAGGTGAAAATCCTCTTCATATTTCTTTCTGCTAGTGAAAACAGGTCTTTCATAAAAGTGAAGCAGTATAAAGCAAACTTTTTAAAAGCAGGGGATACTTGTAGTTTAATTTTCTTCAGTACCTAGCTAAGAAGCACTGAACGTTTATAATAACTTTTAGGCAAGATGGCAGAAGACAGAAGCGGAAAGTTCCAAAATGAAGCCTCTTTCAAATGAAAGACATTATTTGGTTTGAGACAAGCTGAATGGATATGTGTCACAGACCAGGATAAATGAAGCCTACTACATGGGACGTGGGTCAGGCCAAGGATGTGGATTTGGAAAGTAGCAGCTACCAGAAGGCCAGAGTCAGGAGAGTAGGGAGCTGTCCTGGGGTGAGTGAGAGGAGTGATCTCTTCTTGAGTAGGGGGAGCAAAGAGAAGGGAGGTTTCCTTCAGAATTACCTAGGAACATTTTCAAGCTAGGCACAACCCACCACCACCCTGCTCCCCACCATAAGAATCACTGCCCTTGTGAGCAGTGAGTGTTGGCTTAAAATAAGCTTGCAAAAAACTACTTGTGTGGATGAAAAGGAGTAAAGGGCTAAGAATTTACCCCCACATTGAGGGTGTAAATGTGAAGAGAAGAAGAAAAGGAGAAACACTTGATGGAAGGCTGTTAGAAGAGACAGACAAGCAAAGAGCTGATAAAACATAATTTTAAATAAAATAAACCCTGCAACAGAGGAACAAGGCATTGCTGGGGGAGAGGGTTGGCAGGGAAGATTTAAAGAAGATAAGAAGGGTTTTGTAGGTAAAGAAATAAAGGAAGAAAATCCAAGCCTGAAAGACTAGCATGTAAGCACGATCGGGTGTTTGGCTGATCCTCCCAGTGTCCCAGCAAGACCACATCCTGCAGCCACAGTGTGAGTATCAGCAATGGGGGCTCGTCACTAATTACAGTGGTCCATAATCTTACAAAAAAAGTTGTCTGAACAGTGTGACCTTGTGACATCATAATTTCAAATACAATTTGCAGGAATGTACAGAAAGACGAATGTTTAACCAGACCTTTCCTACATCTCCATTCATCTACTACTATGATGACAAATACGAAATCCGGGAGAGAGATCAGAGAATAAAACGAAAAGTGAAAGGTATGTTACTAGATTTCTTACTAAATCACCTTTGCAATAGTTCCTTAATTTCTTTTTTTGCACTGTCTTTGCAAACTGCTTTGTGGGCCTTTGGTTAGGACAGAAAATGTTTTTAATAGTTACTATAGAAACTGGAACTTTCTTTTTTTTCTTTTTAAAAAATTTATTTATTTTTGGCTGCGTTGGGTCTTTGTTGTTGCACGTGGGCTTTCTCTAGTTGCGGCGAGTGGGGGCTACTCTTTGTTGCGGTGCGCGGGCTTCTCATTGCAGTGGCTTCTCCTGTTGCAGAGCTTAGGCTCTAGGCACGTGGGCTTCAGTAGTTGTAGCTCGTGGGGTCTAGAGTGCAGGCTCAGTAGTTGTGGTGCACGGGCTTAGTTGCTCCACGGCATGTGAGATCTTCCCAGCCCAGGGCTCGAACCCGTGTCCCCTGCGTTGGCAAGTGGATTCTTAACCACTGCGCCACCAGGGAAGCCCGAAACTGGAACTTTCTTGATCTCCAGAAATCAAGCACCCACTTCCAAAATCCTGTGTTTTAATCTATTCACTGTGAACATTTTTCTCACATAATGATCATTTTAGAAAATGTCCAGAAAATACTTACATCCATTTATGCATGCAGAGTTTTTAAAGCTTCCTTTGAGATTTTTCTTTTAGACAGATAATTATGTTCTCCCTCTTTATATCTCTAGTATTTTTCAAGCAAAGAAAAGCTTGCCCTGCTAGGTGATTCCTGGAGCTTCCCCAAAGAAGTCATTTTTTATTGGCCACCATTATGAACAGAGCTCCAGATCCACGGCCACCCTCCATCTCTTTATTTGCTGTTGATAACATAATGTTCTTTCTCACCAAATTATTTTATAATTTAGGCTTATTTTCCCTGCCACTCTTCTTTCTTGCCGTATGCTTCACAGTGGTTTACAAAGTTACTTTTTTTGCTTTCAGAACCAAATAGTTCTATATTTTTCAAGTTAACTCATACATTGTTGACCCTTGGCCTTTTCATTATTCTCTTCCAGACTCTCTCTGAGTTCAGGTCCTTTCAAAACGAAGATAGTAATTTTGGAGGAAAGTAGAGGAATTACCTCTCAACTTCTGCATATTTTATCTCTCTATGTAGAGAAATTATAGTACAAGAAGATAATGATTAGACAACTAAATTTTTAAAAGATTACAAAGAAATGCACCAAAATGGCATCTCTGGATTAAAGGGTTGTGGATGCTTTCTCTGTTATTTTCTCTGTACTTTTCTGTATTTCCCAACTTTTCTTTAATGAGCATTTATAACTTTTATAATCAGGGAAATATCCTTTGTTCTCCTTTTTAATTAGTTATATCAGCAACTCTGTGGCACAGATCCACTTTGAGGCTCACTATATTGGACTTTATATTTTATACTGAAGTCTATAAGTAATTACGGATACTTACTTTTGCTCTATATTCTAGAATTCAGTTTTGTCCCCTAAGTATACTACTTCGCACTCTGTCCCATTTTTTTATTGGTGACTTCTTTAATCTTTCAAGGTTCTGTTGACCTTGGTTTTCATCCCTCACTGTAACCTCATCTCCCACTTATCCCATCAGAATCACTACCATCAGACGCTTACAGTAAGAGTGCCAAGTCCTGATAAAATATAACATCAGATCTGGCACTTAAACCTCTTAGATACACAAGTGTGTGCACATGTGCACACTCAGTCTCTAAGCCAGTGATCTCTACTCTGGAGGAATAATCTGGAGGAATAATCTCCTGTCCAGTATGGCATCCACCTATAAGTACTGTGGCCAGACTTTATCTTCAGAGTATAATTGAAGTGTCATATGAAACCGTCAAAAGGCCACATTATACATCTTGCTTCACCTTATCATCAAGGGCTGTCTCTTTATCACTGCAGGAACTTGAATTGGTCACACGTGACTTTTCACAAAGCTGACATGATTACTGCTCTCACTGGTCCCTGTCTCCCTTGTTGAACCTAGTTAAACTGTATTGAACAAAATAAGTATCATTGGATTTCTGGATGTTTTCCATGTTTAGAAATATAGAACTACAACCATTGAATTTTTAGTGAGTGATTTTTTTACCTTAGTAAGGGCTCTTTAGAATGTCATATCATTAATGCATTTAAATGTCTGGCTTCCCTCTCTGCTAAGTTATTCACAGACCAATGAAAGCTCTGCATGGAGTTGCTGAATATGCAGAAATACTTTATGTTTTCCAGAACTTCAGAAGAATGGGGACTTTCCAAGGCAGTTCAAGAGGCCTCATATGGAAGCAGCAGATAAGAGGCCCCACCGTGATATGAGGAAGAGCCATGCCTCATGGAGAAGTAACACGTGGCCTCAAGAAAAGAAAGAAACCCAAAAAGAAGCCATGAACAGGACCAGCAGAGAGCGTGAGAAGCACAGGAAGGCTGACAGGTGTCATGAAGTGGATGAGGACTACCGCAGGGGCCCCAGAGTCCACTCTTCTCCTGGCACTGTCAAAACCCAGAAGCCTCACAAGCCCTTTCACCACTCATTGCATTACCACAAGCCAAGAGAAGACAGGCTGCCCAGAGAGGGCAGGAGGGTCAGGCATAAGAAAAAGGAGAGCTGTTTGGAGGATGATGACAATGATAATTTATTTCTCATTAAGCAGAGGAAAAAAAAGTCTAAGCTGTGAGTTAGCTTCTGATTTGGCTTCCCAGTGTTTGGTCTTCATGTCTACAACATCCTGGCAATATTTGTATTACCTATGACTAAATAAAATGAGGTTTTTGTTTTTGTTTTTTTAATCTCAGCCATACCTAGAGCTATTGAACAAAGTCCTTGGAGATCTCAGTTCTCTGTGTCCAACAGGTTATTAGGTAAGAAAACAAAGATAAACTCAGACTTCCCCTGTTCCAGGACGTCATTTTTATTCACTCAGTACCCTAGGGATAGGAAGAATTAATCTTTTCATACAAAAAAATTTTTTTAATATTTTGAAAAAATAAAAAAGCTCATTAAATGTATGCAGTGTATGAAAATTAAATCCTTGCAAGAAGATAAATTAATGCTAATATGAAAAATTCATCACTTTTTCAGCATTCCTTTTTTTTTTAATATCGGAAAGGATAATAACTATATATCTAAATCTGGCTTTTCTTGCTTCTGAAGCTGGTGTCAGAATCTTACTTTGGTCAGCGTATCACAGGCTGAAAATGAGGGTGTCGTCATTGAAGCACTGAAGAGACAGGGAATTGGGTTTTAGAGCAAAATACAAGTAAGGAATCCATCCAGAGTAGATGTTGAGAAACAGATTTCCTGAAACAAGTGAAAAGAGTCATCAAAAATTTTAACTTAATCACAAGGAAGTCATTTTTACAGCCATACTTGAGGAAGACTGTCCCTCAGATATTTAAGATGAATATCATCCAACTTAAAAAATTGTTTTGGGGGCTTCCCTGGTGGCACAGTGGTTGAGAGTCCACCTGCCGATGCAGGGGACGCAGGTTCGTGCCCCAGTCCGGGAAGATCCCACATGCCGCGGAGCGGCTGGGCCCATGAGCCATGGCCGCTGAGCCTGCATGTCCGGAGCCTGTGCTCTGCAACAGGAGAGGCCACAACAGTGAGAGGCCCGTGTACCACAAAAAAAAAAAAAAAAAAATTGTTCTCTTGGGCTTTTTAACTACCACAGAGTTACACAGAAGTTTTTATACTTGTGAACCTTTTGTACTTATCAGAGCCTAATGTTAGAATAAGAAAAATAAAATGTCTGAAATAGAGTAAATAAATTTGTCTACTATGTAAAAAGACAATGAGAGTTTGAGTAGTGACAAAGGGTGTACTTGGGTTGGACAAGTAAGTAAAGTTATAAAATCTCTATAAACTGGGGTCAAATGCCCTTACTGTGCCCAAGCACTAGCTTTATGCCAGAATAAAATGAGATGGAGTAACAAAATGTTTCTCCATGTTCTCCAACAATTGGAATCTTAAATTTGTGTTTTCCTCTTTGTGAAGTACACAGTCTGCTGTATATCTGGTAGGATTAGCTCTCTCTTCTTTTGGAGGGCAAGGGAGAATCTCTCCTCTAGAATCAGACTTGGTGTCTTTAGTTTACCACCTTCCCTGTGGCTGCCCAGCTTTCAGCTAAGTGTCAAGCATTCGTTGTGTGTTGGTGGTTGGCTTCCTAACATCTACTGGGATTGTTCTGACCCTAAGGTAAGTGGGCACAGTCTTTTAATACCCTGCTAAAAGTGGCAGCCATGAAAAATGGCTTCATAGAGTGGTAAGCCTTGAGATAATTGGCATTATTTCTTAGTAGAACCTGGGACAGGTGTGGCTTATTACTGATGTGGTGTGACTAGCATTCCTTCAGATCTGAGGACCTCTGCTTTCAGGGCAGAAGTGGGATTGCCTTTCATACTTAGAAAATTGTTTGGAGGAGGGAAGAAATGAAGCTCTTCTTCTATTTGTTTCTGCACATTATCTTCTTTTTCCTCCCAAATTTTATTTTTTTTTATTAGACAAACATTTTGTTCTGGGGTATAATTTACCCTTCAGGTCCATGCATTTATATGCAGATAGGAAAGGAGGCTGAGCTACTTCACTTTGGGGCATTAGGATGATAAGGAAAGAACAGAAACACAAGAGGAGCTTCTGCTCCATTCCCTCTTCATTGCCCTTGGCATCTGGCTCTTACACCAAGTGTTCAGTTAGTCAGTCTACTCACACACTAACTTTCCATACAAGAATGGGGAGTTTAAAATATTTAGTGATTTGACAATCAAATAAGACTTTAAATGGATAAATGTGGTTAAGAGAAAAGGAGATGTCCCAAACAATAAGGATCCACATAGTTGCTAAGATTGAGAAGACTGTAAACATCTTTTGCCTCTGGTCCTACTTTGATTAGAAAGAAACAGCCTGAGTAGCTCCTTTCCTGGATTCTAGCTTGATTCATGTTTGGCTTTCTTAGAGCACAGAGAAACCGTCTCCCATTTTCTCAATGGAAAGCCTTGCTTTCATGGACCATGCTACTGGCAGTGCCTATTATTTCAGAACCATGCTATTAACAGTGCTTATGATCAGCTCTTTATTTTTATGTTATACAAGGAGTACATATTCTTTTTAAGGGGGAAAAATATTTTTAAAAATTTTTTCTAGTTACCATTTGTCATCATACAAAGTTATTACAATATTATTGACTGTACTCACCATACTGTACATTTCATCCCCATGACTCATTTATTTTTTAACTGGAAGTTTGTACCTTTTTTTTAAAATTGAATTATAATTGACTTACCAATTATATTAGTTTTAGGTATACAACATAATGTATAAAGTGATTCAGTACTTTATACATTACAAAATTATCACCACGGTAAGTCTACTTACCATCTGTCACCATGCAAAATTATTACAATATTATTGACTATGTTCCCTACGGTGTACATTACATCCCTGTGATTTATTTATTTTATAACTGGAAGTTTGTACCTCTTAATCTCCCTTATATATTTCATTCATTCCCCCCACCTCTCTCCCCTCTGACAATCACCAGTTTGTTCTCTATGAGTCTGTTTATGCTTTGTTATGCCTATTTCTTTATTTTGTTTTTTATTCCACATATAAGTGAAATCATATGGTATTCACCTTCCTCTGTCATTTATTTCACTTAGCATGAAACCCTCTAGGTCAATCTGTATTGCTGCAAATGTCAAGATTTCATTCTTTTTTATGGCTGAGTAATATTCCACTGTGTGTGTGTGTGTGTGTGTGTGTGTGTGTGTGTGTGTGTGTGTCTGTATCACACCTTTATCCATTCGTCTATTCATGGGTACTTAGGTTGCTTCCATATCTTGGCTCTTGTAGATAATGCTACACTGAACATAGTGTTTTCAAATTAGTGTTTTTGTTTTCTTTAGAAAAATATCCAAATAGGGGAATTCCCTAATGGTCCAGTGGTTAGGACCCCTCACGTTCACTGCCAAGGGCCTGGGTTCAATCCCTGGTAGAGGATCTAAGATCCCAGAAGCCACATGGTACAGCCAAAAAAAAAAAAAAAAATCCAGAAGTGGAATTGCTGGATCATATCTATCTTCAATTTTTTAAGGAACCTCCATGCTGTTTTCCATAGGGGCTATACCAATTTACATTCCCACCAACAGTGCATGAGAGTTCCCTTTTTTCCCACATCCTTGCCAACAACTTGTTATTTCTTATCTTTCCGATAATAGCTATTGTAACAGGTGTGAGGTGATATCTCATTGTGGTCTTGATTTGCATTTCCCTAATGATTAGTGATGTTGAGCATCTTTTAATGTACCTGTTGGCCATCTGTAGGTCTTGTTTGGAAAAATGTCTATTCAGGTCCTCTGCCTATTTTTTAATCGGGTTTTTTTTTTTATATTGAGTTGTATGAGTTCTTTCTATATTTTAGATACTAACCCCTTATCTAATACATAATTTACAAATACCTTCTCCCAATCAGTAGGTGGCCATTTTGTTTTGTTGATAGCTTCCTTTGCTGTGCAAAAGTTTTTTAGTTTGATGCAGTCCCACTTATTTATTTTTTGCTTTTGTTTCCCTTACTGAGAAGACATCCAAAAAAATATGGCTAAATGACAAAGAGCATGCTGCCTATGTTTTCTTCTAGAAGTTTTACAGTTTCAGGTCTTATGTTTAACTGTTTAATCTATTTTGAGTTTAGTTTTGTATATCGTGTGAGAAAGTAGTCCAGTTTGATTCTTTTCCATGTAGCTGTTCAGTTTTCCCAACACTGTTTATTGAAGAGGCTGTCTTTTCCCCATTGTATATTCTTTCCTCCTTTATCGTAGATTAATTGACCATGTAAATGTGGGTTCATTTATGGGCACTCTCTTCTCTTCCATTGTTCTGTGTGTCTGTTTTTGTGCCAGTACTGTATGTTTTAATCACTGTAGCTTTACAGTATAGTTTGAAATCAGCATGATACCTCCAGCTTTGTTGTTCTTTCTCAAGATGGTTTTGGCTATTTGGGGTCTTTTGTGTTTCCATATAAATTTTAAAATTATTTGTTCTAGTTCTGTGAAAAATGGCATTGGTATTTTGATAGGGATTACAATCTGTAGATTGACTTATTAATTCTTCTGATCCATGAGCACAGTATATATTTCCATTTGTTTGTGTCATCTTCAGTTTCCTTCATCAGAGTCTCAGAGTTTTCCAAGTACAAGTCTTTTACCTCCTTGGTTAGATATATTCCTAGGTATTTTATTCTTTTTGTTACAGTTTTAAATGGGATTGTTTTCTTAATTTCTCTTTCTGATAGTTCATTGTTAGTATATAGGAACACAAAAGATTTCTGTATATTAATTTGTATCTTACAACTTTACTGAATTCATTTAGTAGTTCTGATAGTGTTTTGGTGGCATTGTTAGGATTTTCTATGTATAGTATCATATCATCTGCAAACAGTAACAAATTTTACTTCTTCCTTTTCAATCTAGGTTTCTTTTATTTCTCTTTCTTGTCTAATACTGTGGCTAGGACTTCTGGTACTCTGTTAAATAGAAGTGGCAAGAGTGGGCATCCTTGTCTTTGTCCTGATCTTAGAGGAGGTGCTTTCATGTTTTCACTGTTGAGTATGATGTAGGCTGTGGGCTTGTCATACATGGCCTTTATTATGTTATGTTCCCTCTATACTCACTTTGTGGAGATTCCCTGGCGGTCCAGTGGTTAGGATTCGGCACTTTCGCTGCCAGGGCCTGGATTCAGTCCCTGGTTGGGGAACTAAGATCCTGCAAGTTGCGTGACATGGCCAAAAATAAATAAATAAATGTTAAATTTTGTCAAAAGCTTTTTCTGCATCTGTTATATGATTTTTATTCTTCAATTTGTTAATGTAGTGTATCACATTGATTAATCTGTCGGTGTTGAACCATGCTTGCATCTTGGCATAAATCCCACTTGATCATGATGTATGATCCTTTTAATGTACTGTTGAATTTGGTTTGCTAATATTTTTTGTTGAGGATTTTTGCATCTGTGTTCATCAGTGATATTGGCCTGTAATTTTCTTTTTATTGTAGTGTCTTTGGTTTTGGTATCAGGGTGGTGCTGGCCTCATAGAATGAGTTCAGAAGCATTTCTTCCTCTTTAGTTTGTTGGAATAGTCTGATAAGGATAGATGTTAGCTCTTCTTTAAATGTTAAGTAGAATTCACCTGTAAAGCCATCTGATCCTGGACTTTTGTTTGTTGGGAGATTTTTGGGTTTTTTGTTTGTTTTGGTTTATTTTTATTACTGATTCAATTTCATTACTGGCAATTGGTCTGTCATATTTTTTATTTCTTCCTGATTCAGTCTTGGGAGATTATATATTTCTAACAATTTATTAATTTCTTCTAGGTTGTCCATTTGATGATGTCAGTTATAACTTCTCTTTCTGATTTTATCTGTTTTTTTCTTGATGAATGTGGCTAAAGTTTATCAATTTTGTTTATCTTTCTTAGTTCCATTTCTATTGTTTTTTTGGTCTCTATAACATTTATTTCTGCTCTGATCTTTATTATTTCTTTTATTCTACTAACTCTGGGTTTTGTTTGTTCTTTTTCTAGTTCCTTTAAGATGTAAGGTTAGGTTGTTTATTTGAGATTTTTCTTGTTTCCTGAGGTAGGCTTGTACCACTATAAACTTCCCTCTCAGAACCGCTTTTGCTGCATCCCATAGATTTTTGTATCATTTTGTTTCCATTTTCATTTAACTCCAGGTATTTTTAAACTTCCTCTGATTTCTTCAGTGATCCATCAGCTGTTCAGTAGCATATTGTTTAGCCTCCACATGTTTGTGTTTTTTGCAGTTTTCTTGTAGGTGATTTTTAGTCTCATACCATTGTGGTCAGAAAAGGTGCTTGTATGACTTAAGTCTTCTTAAATTTAGTGAGACTTGTTTTGTGGCCTAGCATGTGATCTATCCTGAAGAGTGTTCTGTGTGCACTTTATTTTTTTCCCCCACGCCCCATGTGCACTTTAAAAGAATGTGTATTCTGCTGCTTTTGGAGGTAAAGTTTTATACATACACGCGCACACACACGCATATATATCTCATATATATATATATATCTGATCTAATGTGTCATTTAAGGCCAGTGCTTCCTTATTGATTTTCTGTCTGGATGATCTCTCCACCGATGTAAGTGGGGTGTTAAAGTCCCCTACTGTTATTGTATTATTTTCAAATTCTCCCTTTATTTGCTTTATATATTTAGGTGCTTCTATGTTGGGTGCATATATATTTACAATTGTATATCTTCTTGTTGGCTAGGTCTCTTTATCATTATATAGTGTTCTTCTTTGTCTCTCATTACAGTCTCAATACAGTCTATTTTTTCTGATATAAGTATTGCTACCAAAGGGGGAAAATGCTTTTAACATAAAAATCATACTTAATTCTTCTACCCAAAGATATGGTTAAAATTCTTAGTGTCTATCTGTCCAGGCTTTTTTCTATACATAAATATATTATTTTGTAGCCTGTTTTTCCACTTAATAATGAAAATCTTTCTTTTTGATCAAACATATATCTACATCATTTTTAATGGTTACATGATATCCTATTATATAGTTATACCATAATTTATTTAATCAGCTCTCTGTTGTTGACTTTTTTGGTTGCTTCTGATTTTCATTATTAAAAAAAAAAGAATCCCTCTACACACATCGTATCTTTTCCAGTTATTCCATATAAAACAGAACTTATGTGTCAAAAAACATGCATATATTTTATGCAAGTTTTAGTACATGTGGCAAATTACATTCCTGGCAGTGTATGAGAGTGTTCATCTCCCCACTCCCACAATAACATGGAATATTTTCATTCCTTTTTCTCTTTGCCACTCTGATGGGCAAAGAAACGTTATTTGTTAGTGCTGCAGGGAAAAGATTGATATGAGCTGTGTTTGTAAGGAGAGACAGGGTTAACAGTATACCAATAATCTGTTGATAAAAGATACAGAACGAAGCTGCTCATAGGAAACAACTGAAAATTCTTCTGCCAACAAAAGATTACGTACAAAATAATAGAATCATTCCTTCATCACTATCTTGATCCCCTGATCTTATCATTTTGGGTGTTCACAGTTTAGAGGGTAGTGCTGGCATCTAGTGAGTAGAGACCAGGAATGTTGCTAGAATCCTACAATGCACAAGACAGTCTCCTACAACAAAGAATTAACCAGCCCAAAATATCAGTAGTGCTGAGGTTGAGAAACCCTAATTGAAGCCCCAACCCCTTTCTCAAAAGGAATTCTCACTAGAAGAAGTGGGTGCAGGTTGCCTTCCACATGTGACAGGATGTACCCTTATCTTGTAAAGCTTAGACATTCATCAGACTGTGCTGGTGTTTGAGAGTTTGGTGGGGTATGTCCCACTCATCTGAAATAAGGGCCTCTAGTTTCATGGCATGAATATCTACAGACCATTTGGTCCCCTTTGTGGTGGGACAAGGCTACTGGCCGCTCAGCCAGCTGAGGGGAATTACTTACTGGTATAACCAGGAGGCATGGATACAAATGCTAGAGCACCAGTCTGGGGTGTTAGCTGTGTCGCAATAAATAGAGAATTGTGGTGTGAGAACAAAGGGAGTAAACTGAGGCAGGGGGCAGTGTGGTGGGCAGGGTTGGAGACTATCTCATGGAACATTTGATTGGTTAAGAATGTCAGTAGGGGGCTTCCCTGGTGGTGCAGTGGTTAAGAAGCCGCCTGCCAGTGCAGGGGACACGGGTTCAAGCCCTGGTCCGGGAAGATCACACATGCCGTGGAGCAGCTAAGCCCATGGGCCACAGCTACTGAGCCTGCGCTCTAGAGCCTGCGTGCCACAACTATTGAAGCCCACGTGCTTAGAACCCGTGCTCCACAACATGAGAAACCACTGCAGTGAGAAGCTCGCGCACCACAAGGAAGAGTAGCCCCCATTCTCCCCAACTAGAGAAAGCCCACATGCAGCAACAAAGACCCAGCGCAGCAAAAAATAAAGAAATTTATTTTTTAAAGAAAGAATGGCAGTAGGTTGTAGACACCAGGACCCAAGTCCAGCACAGGCCCCTAGGGGTGACTTATTAACATTTCAAAAAGTACCAACCATTGGAAGACATGCAGTGCCTGTCATGCAGAGAATCACTTCATGTGATGAAGCTGTTTCAGAGTTGTGCTATCCAGAGAGAACAACTTAAGTTTCAGGTGCATTTAATGTATGTTTAATGTATATGATGGACATCGTATTGGGTTGGCCACAAGTTCCTTTGGTTTTTAAGTAAAACTAAAAGCCACATTTTTCATTTTAACCAAGAACCTTATTGAACAGTGTTTTCACCGATTTGTTCCACTATTTTCTGCCATTTTTCAGGCAACTTCATAATTCCATCTTACCAAAACTTTTTATCCTTTTGAGCAAAGAACTGTTCCAGGGGCCTTTTACAGTCTTCCAGGGAATTGAAATTTTTCCCATTAAGAGAATTTTGTAAAGAGCAAAATAAATGGAAAACCGAAGGTGCAATGTCTTGTGTATACATACCCATCCTAACAATTGTGAAATAAATCAGCTTTTAAAGTGATTTACTGGGAAATGTTTCCAATAAAACACAGTAAGGGAGTGGGGAAGTGGGACAGGGAAGAGAAGAGAAAGAATCCAAACTGGATTCCTTATCAAATCAGGGTCCCACAGAGGGTAGCTCTCAGAATCCCAAGGGAACACTAGAGACAGCAGGGGCCACACCTCAAAGTTGCCCTGATCAGGGGTAAAGGAATATGTGTGTCTATATCACTTTTTGTCTTGTTTTAAATCAGCCATTGTTTAAGAGCTGCTCCAGGAGCCTTTCCCAATCAACTCTGGCTCTAGACAAAAGTGGGTTTGGGCAGTGAGAAGGAGCCTCCTGACAGAGACACAGGAATATGAATGAAAAACATCATCTGTTATAACCGTAAGCTCAGAACAGCCCTTTTACCACAAAAGAACATTTGGCAGTCATACATCAAAAAATGTTTTAAATTTTTGAATGCAGAAAATACAACTTCATTTTGATGTACTATATGTACTCATTTTCTCAATAAGAGTTCATCAGCTTGTGGTACCCATATATGACAGTGCAAAATGAAAGAGCCCAGAATATCAAATTTATTGCAGCATATATCATAAGTCTTTATCAAAAGTAGTTTCAGAAATTTCTACTTCCAGCCAAGACTGGAGTAACAGGGATCAGATTTACCCTCCATCCTGAAATAATGTAAAAATATATGGGAAGGGCTTCCCTGGTGGCACATTGGTTGAGAGTCCGCCTGCCGATGCAGGGGACACAGGTTCGTGTCCCGGTCCGGGAAGATCCCACATGCCGTGGAGCGGCTGGGCCCGTGAGCCATGGCCGCTGAGCCTGCGCGTCTGGAGCCTGTGCTCCGCAACGGGAGAGGCCACAAGAGTGAGAGGCCCGCATACCGCAAAAAAAAAAAAAAAAATTAATTTTAAAAAAAATTAAAAAAAAAAATATATGTGAAGCAGTTTTCAAGGCATTGAACATAGACAGGGAAGAACAGTGAACTTTGAAAGATGGCCTTCTGATTGCCCCAGCTGACTACATGGAGGGTTTCCCAATTGTGGAGCAAGGAGGGGAAACCCAAGAAGAGCCTCACTGAGGTAACAGAGCTGGGAGCCTGGAGAAGCCAAAATAGCTAGAGTTTGCAGGTCGGATTACCAGAAAGGAGAGAGCTGCATAGAGAGAGAGCCCAGAGATCTATGTGCAGAGGGTCCCCAGCTAAGTACTGGTCAGTGCATATGTGTGAGGAAACCACCTGAAAGGATTAGAGGGAACTGTATCTGGAGCTCACACAAGGCCGAGAATAGTTTCTGTTCTCACCAGTCAGAGTGGAAAACCTCATAGTTCATGCAGCAGTGACTACAGTACTCAGAAGAGTTTTTGGTCTAAACTTGGTCTAAACTTTTCTCTGGTTCTGCCTAACTAGCTTAAAAACAAGACCTGAGAGAGTCAGAGTGTTTCCAAATAACCAATTCCAAGAACAAAGCTCAGGATTATTTATAGGAATAAAAAAATATGCAGCACCCAATAAGGTCAAATTGACAATGGAATTACTGCAAAAAATGCAAATTATAGTAACAGAAGATCCATGGTTGCCTGGAGTTGGGGATGATTGGGTAGGGCAGGAAGATTACAAAGGGGCACAAGGAAACTTGGGGGTGGTGAATACCTTCATTATCTTGATTGAGGAATAGTTTCACAGATGTATATATATGTCAAAACAAAAGTCTAATTTCATTCATAATCTACTGGAAACATTTTAATGTTTTTTCACTGAATTGGGAATATTCTGGAAAAAAAAAAGAAGGGCAAGGCCAAGGATCAGTAGTCCGCAGGCCATCCTCAGTTTTGTTTCCTGCTTTGCCCATGGGGGTGCTAAGAAGGAGACTGATCACAAGGCACATGTCCAACTTTTGGGGCCTGGGGGAGGGCAGTAGCTGGCCTCTCAGGCCTAAGTGGTAGGAAATGTATCTAAGAGGCATGCTGGTGAAAATCTGCACCAGCATTGGGGGACCATGGCCCAGAGGCTGATGTCTAACTTCCTGCCCTAACATTTAAAGCCTTCCCAGCTTATCTTCTGCAGTTTTTCACTCTTCTTTCTCCTCTGCCTCCTTCACCCTTCCAGACCCATTGGATAAATGATTAGGTCATGCTTTACCTATGCTGTTGCCTCCTTCCAGAATATCCTATTCCACTTTTATGACCACCACAGACAACATTAATCCTTTGGTATTCTTATTGCTTTTTGAGTTATTTAGTCAACAGATGTTTGCCATGGACCCTTTTTGTGCCGGTAGTAGTATTGATTAAGGTTGACTTTACTAAGAAATCTCAAGGCTCAGGGACTAACAAGCAATTGAAGAGACAAACACAAAAATGACTTTGTCATACAGGTGAGGAGCGCAGTGATGGATATGGGTCGTCCTGTCAAGGAGAGTCAAGGGGACTGGGCAGGACCTCTCTTGCCCAGGACTTCCAATGGGTGTTCATAACAGAATAAAAAATTTCCAGGGTAACGAAAGGGAAGAGCCCTTCAAGGAGAAGGAATCTTGTCAGTAAAGGCATGGAGATATGAAAAAGCAAGGATGTAGCCCATACTCATTTCCTGGGGCACAAACTAGATGACTTAAAACAATAGAATTTGTTCTTTCACAGTTCTGGAGGCCTGAAGTCCAACATCAAGATGTCAGTAGAGTTGGTTCCTTTTTTTTTTTTAAATTTTTTAAAAATTGAAGTATAGTTGATTTATAATACTATATTAGTTTCTGGTATACAACAGTGATTCAAAATTTTTATAGATTATACTCCATTTAAAGTTATTATAAAATATTTGCCATATTCTCTGTGATGTAAAATATATCCTTGTAGCTTATTTATTTTATACATAGTAGTTTGTACCTCTTAATCCCCTTCCCTATTTTGCTCCTCCCCCATTCCCTCTCCCCACTGGTAACCACTAGTTTGTTCTCTGTATCTGTGGGTCAGCTGCTTTTTTGTTATGATCACTAGTTTGTTGTATTTTTTAGATTCCACATATAAGTGATATCATACAGTATTTGTCTTTCTCTGTCTGACTTATTTCACTTAGCATAATGCCCTCCAAGTTCATCCATGTTGCTGCAAATGGCAAAAGTTCATTCTTTTTTATGGCTGAATAGTATTCCACTGTATATATATATGTATATATACCACATCTTCTTTATCCATTCATCTGTTGATGGACACTTAGGTTGCCTCCACATCTTGGCTATTGTGAACAATGCTGCCATGAACATTGGGGTGCAAATATCTTTTTGAATTACTCTTTTTGTTTTCTTCAGATATATACCCAGGAGTAGAATTGCTAGATCATACGGTAGTTCTATTTTTAGTTTTTTGAGGAACTTCCGTACTGTTTTCCATCATAGCTGCCCCAATTTACATTCGTACCAACAGTGTACAAGTGTTCCCTTTTCTCCACATCCTTGCCAACATTTTTTATTTGTGGTCTTTTTGATGATAGCCATTCTGACAGGTGTGAGGTGATATCTCGTTGTGGTTTTTTGATTTACATTTTTCTGATGACTAGTGATGTTGAGCATCTTTGCATGTACCTGTTGACTATCTGTAGGTCTTCTTTGGAAAACTGCCTATTCAGGTCTTCTGTCAATTTTTTAATTGGGTTGATTGTTTTTGATATTGAATTCTATGAGCTGTTTATATATTTTGGATATTAACCTCTTACCAGTCATATCATTTGCAAGTATTTTCTCCCAGTTAGTAGGTTGTCATTTTATGTCGATGGTTTCCTTTACTATGCAAAAGTTCCATTTGTTTATTTTGCTTTTGTTTCCTTTGCCTAAAGAGACAGATCCAAAAAAATATTGCTACAATTTATGCCTATGTTCTCTTCTAGGAGTTTTATGGTTTCCAGTCTTACATTTAGGTCTTTAATCCATTTTGAGTTTATTTTTGTATATGGTGTTAGAGAATGTTCTGATTTCATTCTGTTAAATGTAGCTGTCCAGTTTTCCCAGCACCACTTATTGAAGAGACTACCTTTACTCCATTGTATATTCCTGCCTCCTTTGTCATAGATTAATTGGCCATAAGTATGTGGGTTTATTTCTGGGCTCTCTGTTCTGTTCCATTGACCTATGTGTCTGTTTTTGTGCCAGTATCATACTGTTTTGATTACTGTAGTTTTGTAGTATAGTCTGTGGTCAAGAAGCATGATACCTCCAGCTCTGTTCTGCCAGTTGGTTCCTTCTTGATGCTCTGAGGGTAAATCTGTTCCCTGCCTCTCTCCCAGATTCTGGTGGCAGTCCTTGATGCTTCCACACATAACTCCAATCTCTGCCTCCATCTTCTCCTCTATGTTTCTATGTGCCTTGCCTTTAGGGCCGATCCTAAGGCCAAGATGGTCTCAAGGATCCAAGATCCTTAGTTACCTCTGCAAAGACCCTATTTCCAGTTAAGTTCACATTCATGGGTACTGGGGATTAAGACTTGTATATATCTTTGAGGGGAACACTATCCAACCCACTACACACCCCCAAGAACTGTAAGAGGAATTGCTTCTACAATGCTGCACTTTATTTTTATTCCCTGAGCTTTTATAGGGAGATGCAGTATTTCATCTTTTATTCTTCTCTGAATCTGCATTCTGATTTATACTTTTCTTAAGGCTATTTTAATTATTTATAATTTCTCATATTGCATATATTCTCATACCTGAATTCCTCTGTGAAATATATGTTGGGTAAATAAACATATGAACTGAAAAGCATCTCTCAGATTTGGGGACGTGTAGCTCCTTGGAGATCTTTACCAAAGGAGTTCCAAGATAGTGGTGAGCCAAGAAGCCAGACCACAGTGCACTGAGGAGAGAATGAGCAGCTGGGAAGAGGAGAAAATGTACATCTCTTTGTAAACCCTTGGCTATGAAAGGTTAACAGGACAGTGGACTCTGCCTGGTTGCTGTTGACAGGAAGGTGCTGAAAAGAGGATGTTGGAGGACAGAAGAAAACTCAATTGATGGCACTCAAGGAGGAGGGAAGGGATGTCTCCAGAAGGATGCCTGAAAGGAGTTGAAGGCAGGTGTGTAGACAGGTGAGCAAGGTGAGGAAATGGTATCCTCAGTGCCTCCCTTTCGATGGAGAAGGCTTTTCCAAGAATAAGGGAATAGAGTTGAGGGGAGTAGGGAGGTATAGAAGGATCACCAGAGACAAAAGGAAAGGGGAGATCTCTGGGGGGCTACTGGAATGGTGCTGGGGACCCAGGGCAGGTCAGAGACCAGGAGTTTCCTATCTCTTATTCCCTTGAGGGAAGGTCCTCTCTGGAAATGCCCTGTGGCAGCCCGAATGAGGACAGAAGGTGGGTACACGTGCAAAGGAAGGATTTCCTGTGGAGAAACCAGACCATCACTTCCTTCCCTCTGAGTTACCTGCTTCATATCAGAGTTCAGCCCTGTACACATTAGCGAATAGTCCTAACAGATTTTCACTTACGTCCCCCAAGTATGTCCACCAAACATAAGTTAGCCTTTTAAACATAACAGACCAGTGTAAACACGTTGCTAAGCAGATGTTGTCACAAGGACATGTGCCTTTTTGAGCTCTGATAACTTGTGACCTCCTCTCAAGGCCCCAGTTTCCTCGTTATAAAATTGGAAGCAGTGAGATCAACCTGGATGAGTTCTTAGTCGCTCTCTGCTCTGATGTTCTATGGTCTAATGGTGACTGGAATCCCTGGGCTTAACCAAACCAGAATCACCACTGGCTTCACTCAAGAGCAATAGTGATGACCAGTGTGCAGCACTGCCTCTCTGTGGGCAACCCTCAATCTACCAGCAGCTCAGCAAGTCCCCAGCCTGCCCAGCTCCGTCATTGAATTCACATTAGCAACTCATGGCCCTTACAGTAGGCATCACCTGGCTGTCTTCCCATGACCCAGCCTCTGAGAGCCTTCTTACTCTATACAGTCTCCTTCTCTGTCCATCTTTCCAGCTGCTCACGTCAGGCCCAACCTCTCTCCGAGGAGAGTCTTCCAGCTGATTCCTCGTGACCCCACAAGCCAATCCCTCATTCATGCCTCACCAACCAATCACAGGTGTGGCTGGTGCACAGGAACTTTATATAAGTGCCATGATAGCTGGTTAAACATCACACTTGTGGACCTTTTTAGGAAAAGTTGAGTATCAATCCCTTGATAATGAACATAATCCCTCCATTTGATACTGTTTCAGTAGGAAACCCAGTTTCAGCATGGGTCATGTCCCCTCACAGCACCTTTCTGAGCATACAACTAGTGTTAAGTGCTTAGAACTGGCTGTGGTATGGCAGCCTCATGGAGTCAGATCTCTATTTTTAGCTTTTACACAATTAATTGTTCAGTCCCCAAAGCCACAAGTAAGGAGCAGAGGTCACAGAAGAAAGTAAGAGCCACAGTTCCCATAGCAAAACAGATGGGAACCCATAAAGAACCCAGAGTTCAAACCCCAACCCGTGCCCTGGTCAGGTGTGGCCCACTCTGAACCTCCACACTGGGCCATCTAGCCAACTCAATAAACACTTCTTGAGTATCTCACCTGAGCCAGGTCCTGTGCTGACAAGGGCTCCCCTACTCTTGAGGAGCTCTCGTTTTCTCTAGTGGGTGAGACAGATTCAAACCCCATTCAGTTCTACAACAGATATTTATAGGATAGCTGTTATGTGCCAGGCACTGCACTGAAGTCAAGGTGCAGTGATGAGCCAGACAAATATGATGCACGCACTCATGGGGCTTGTAGCCCATGGAGAAGACAGACTCTGTACGAGTGAGTTGAGTGCTACAAAGTGTTCCTGGTGTAGAGTAGGGGCTCAAACATATGTTGATAGAATAAAGAGATAAAGGCCATGTCATCTTTCTCCTTTCTAATAGGATCCAGAATGGGGCCTGACACAGGCGTCAGTAAATGAATGTAACTCACTGGTCCCCAGCACCATTCTGTGTGTGATATTACCAAAATAGGGATGACTAAAACCTTAGTGCACTGGACTGGGAGGTTGCCCTTCCAAATGGAAAGGTCCACAGCAGTTCCTTTGGGAAGGTGGCTTAAGGCTGGAGAGGGTGAGTGTGGGACTCCCATTGTAGGGTTTTGGGGAGGTACAGAGGTTGCTGGTGTTGCTGTGTCAAGCCTCAGGCAGACAAAACAAGACAAACCTTGCTAAATGATCATTGTGAGGTCTGTCGTTCAAACGGAAGATAAGAGCAAAGAAAATTCAAGTCTACTAACGTAATGCTGGAGCAGAAATCGCCCTGATCTTTCAGAAAACAACCACACGGACACTTCCTTAAAGAAGTTTAGTCCAGGAGGATTAATATTTTTTCTAATCAAAGTTCCCTGTTTTAGAAAGAAACCCCATGAGTTTCAATACTGTCATCTGTTGTAATCCATCAGACATGTTTCCTGCCCTCAGAGAGCTTCCATTTTAACTGGAGGAGAGAGAAACCCTGAAATGGACGACAGTAACTCAAGTTAAAAAGAAGCCCAGATGTGAGACTGTGCAGGAAGGGGTCACTTGCAGGGTCAGTGACGGTGGGGACCCAGGAAAACTTCACAGAGGAGGTGGAATTGGCCCTTGGAGCAGAGGGAAGACTTTGACGTGTAGGATAAGAGGAAATACGTTTCAGAAGAAATCCAGGTATAGGCAACATCGGGGATGTAGGAAAATCTAGAGCACACTTAAGTAAGAGGGCCTAGTTCATTAGCCTTGACCATGGATAACATGAAAGGGAGTAGAGGGAGATAAATTGGAGCAAGATCACTGCAGGCTCCAAATTTCAGGCCAAGGAGTGTGGTCCTCTGTGTTTCATTTTCCTCATCCATAAACATGGAAATAATACCCTCTCTCCTGCAAGAATTAAAGTATCTAATACATATGAATTATATATATTACTTGCTTAGTGTCTGATAAATAGAAATGCTTCATAAACAGTAGCTAACACCATGGCAGTGGTAGCAATAGGGAACCTTTTTTTTTTTTTTGTGGTACACGGGCCTCTCACCATTGTGGCCTCGCCAGTTGCGGAGCACAGGCTCCGGACACGCAGGCTCAGCGGCCATGGCTCACGGGGTTAGCCGCTCCGCAGCATGTGGGATCTTCCCGGACCGGGGCACAAACCCGTGTCCCCTGCATCGGCAGGCGAACTCTCAACCACTGTGCCACCAGGGAAGCCCCATCACGGATTTTGAGTAGGGAAATGGATGGCACCCTCAGAGACGGGTTTAGATTAACACAGCACCACACAAATTAGCACTTTTAATGATATTAGTCCTGGGACTACCCTGGTGGCACAGTGGTTAAGAATCTGCCTGCCAATGCAGGGGACACGGGTTCGAGCCCTGGTCCAGGAAGATCCCACATGCCACGGAGCAACTAAGCCCGTGCACCACAACTCCTGAGCCTGCACTCTTGAGCCCTCGAGTCACAACTACTGAGCCCGCGTTCCATAACTACTGAAGCCCGTCAGCCTAGAGCTCGTGCTCTGCAACAAGAGAAGCCACCACGGTGAGAAGCCCGCGCACCGCAATGAAGAGTAGCCCCTGCTCGCAGCCACCAGAGAAAGCCCGCGTGCAGCAACGAAGACCCAACGCAGCCAAAAATAAATAAATTTATAATAAAAATTTTAAAAATTAAAAAATATATATTAGTCCTTTTGGACATTGCTCTTCTAAGGACTTAAGTGTTCTTTATCTGCCTTTGCACAGAGGGTGGTGCTTGGTGGCATCAGTCAGGGTTCTCCAGAGAAACAAAACCAGTAGGATATGTATACAGAAAGAAAAAGATGTATTCAAGCCCACACAGCTGTTGGGGATGGCAAGTCCAGAATGTGTAGGGCAGCCAGCAGGCTGGAAACTCAGGCAGGACTTCTGTCTTACAGTTTTGAAGCAGAATCCCTCCTTCTTCAGGAAACCTCAGTTTTTACCCTGTAGGTCTATCAGCTAATAGCATGAGGCCTCCCCACACTGTGGAGGGGAATGTCCTTTACTGGCAGTCAATTTGTTGTAGATGTTAATTACATCTACAGACCACCTCCCCTGCAACATGTAGGCTAGTATTTGACCAAACAGCTGGGTGCCGTTACCTAGCCAAGTAGGTATACAGAATTAACCAGCACAGTGGTCTTTATCTCAAAGAGGGAAACTGAGGCAGAAACTTGGCAAAACCCTAATCCCTAGAACATGGTACCAGGCCTGCCAGATAACTTCTGTACCTTGGTAATCATTTTACATTATTTATTCCTGCTTCCTAGGTAAAAGTCTCCGCAGACCAGAACAAAGCCAAACCTCTATGGGGTATATTGTGCCAAACGCTGATGCAGCCAGAGATGCAGACTTTGACTTGGTGCCAAGAAGCCCTTCCTGACTGGAGTTTCCAACAGTGGGACAGACCACCTGGGATGCAGTGGGCTCGAGGTCCCTGGAGGTGAGCAACCAGAGGAGATTCAAACATCCCCTGAGAGTGGGACCAGGCACCAGGAGGGAGCCCCTGCAGAGGGTCTATGAATTCTGATAACCCTAGATACTATAAATGTTGCTCAGAAAAGTCCCTGCTTCTTCCTCCTCTCCACACCCCTCCCCTACCCCGAAGTGAGGCATCAGAGGTTGGAACCTCCCCGAAATGGAAACCATCTGCATGCCTTTCTCACCCTTCCTCCACCAGCCTCCTCTCCCCAGCCAGCTTCGCCTGGTTAATCTTTCTGGGAGGAGAGCTTGTCAAACTCGCCTCTGCCTCAGCCTCCTTTCACACCCCGCCTCAGCCTCCTTTCACACCCCACCTCATCCTCCACGCCTACCCGCATGGAGCCTCGGGGGGCCCAGGGGATCCACCATCGTCCTGGACAAGTCATGGGTCACCAACCACTTCTCTTCTGTGCCTACACCCAGTTAATCATTTCTTCCTGGTGATTTGCATGGCAACCCTCTTGCGCTTAGCTGCTCAGGGGAGTTTTCTGGTTTCATTGCCTCAATTAACATTGCCCTCCTGGGTCACTCTGGATTCCCCTGCCAACCCACCACAGACCTGACCTCTGAAGCCTGCCTGTCTATGCTCCAGGGGGTTCTTGTCTTCTCATGGGCCTTCCCTCACCATCAGCAAGCCAGGCTATGCATGCAGCACCATCTCGCAAGGGATGGGGAGATATTGGCCACGGCAGGATTCTTGAAGTTCTGGTGGATGTCAGAGCTGCAAAGGCCTGAAAGATGGTCTAGTTTACTCTGGCCCACCCGACTTCACCCCCACTTTACAGATGGGGAAACCGAGGCCAGCACAGGGAAAAGGCTTGCCCATGGTCATTCCTCAAGTCAGAGGAAGAGCCAGCCCTAGGCTTTGGGGCCCTCTCCCTCAGCCCCTTCTGTCTCCCTCTGCCACACTTTGTCAACAGAAAACAGAAAGCATCTCTGAAAACGTCAACATGTTAGGAGTGAGTGAAAAAATGTGTTTCGTGTTTAAATATTGAATCTCAACAATGTTGTTCCCTCCAGGCAGCTGTTTGCAAGAAGCTCTGGGCGTAGCCATGAGCTGGGCTGTGGCATGGAGCCAGAGGGCAGGAGGGAGAAGAGACCTACCTCCCTCCCAGACAGGAGCTCTTTTAGTACAGCGAACTGAGCACCTCCTAAGTCACACTGCCCCACAGAGTCATTACCAGGAGTCAGGGAACAAATGAACATGAAGATACAGGAACTAGACCCAGAGGACAGGGAAAAAATTAGAAAGGAAGGGGGAAGCAGCAGTAGATCCAGGGAACACGGGGTAGATACCTCAAAGACCTCAAGTTCCTAGACCATCAGGGGCCAACACAAGTCCCAGCACTTGCTATAAAAGATCATCTCGGGGTTTCCATGACAAAGAAACTGTCAAATCAGAAAGCCACCATTCTACAAGCTGGAGGACCTTCAGAAATTATCGAATCTAGAAACCTGTATGGTACATATGGGGAAACTGAGGCCCATAAAGAGCTTCATATCCTGCACTGAGTTAGGGGCAGAGCCAGGACTGGAGTCCAGGCGCCTGCCTCCCAGTGTGGGACTCTCTCCATGAGCCAGAATGGGCCATGGGGCCAGCGTTTGGAGGAGGTTTGGAGAAGGGGACGTCAAAGACCAGGTGTTGAGCTCTTTGGAGCCCTGGAGGCTGGTGAGGCAGAAACACCACAGAGGAAACCTGGGGTGTCTCTGTGACAACAGACTTCTGAGGAGCTGTGGAGAAACCAGGGTGATTGTGATGGGGGAAAGAAGGGCTGTGAAAGTGAAATTTGCAATTTGTGAGACAGGGAAACTGAAAATGTGCTCTCCATCCGATGCAAATTATCTGTGGCTTTTTGTCCCACGCCTGCAGCAGCTCACAGCATATACGCCAGGATCCATGGGGCTTGGTTCCCATGGTCTGCAGCCGGGAAAATGGGAACAGAGAAGGCTTCCCTCGGTCAGGGAGGGATGTGTTGGGATGCCCAGGCTCCATGTGGAGCTGTCCTCTGGGCTGAGAGTGGGCCTCCTCTGTATCTGGCTTAGGCAACTCTGTTAGGGACTACCTCCCAGGCAACAGCACTCAGCCCCCCGCCCAGGTCAGCTCCGGACTCCCTGCCCTCCCCATCTCCTGCCACACCCCTTTGTTCTGCCCCCAGGTACCCCCACATTTTCATTCCTGCAAGAATTTGCTCATCCTGTGTCTTCTGCTGTTAATGCCCTCCTTCCTTTGCTTCTTCAACCCTGTCAGCCTGGTCAGATATTCCATGAGGAAACCTCCCCTTCTGCTCCAGGCACCATCAATGTCTCAGCTGTGCCTCTCAACCTCCTCACCTAGCCTACATCTATTGTACTTTCAATTGTCTATTTACTTTCTCAGTCTCCCACAGAAGACTGGGAGCCCCTCGAGGGCAGGTACTATGTCAGGTTCATCTTTGTATCCCAAAAGCCAAGCACTTCGGTTGGCGCCCATTAGAGGCCAGGATGCAGGCTGCCACCGTGCCCGTCAGAGCCAGGGCAGACATTGCTAATCAATCATGATCTCCTTTCCCTTGGAGTCTCAGAAGGCTTCACTCTTCAGCATAGAGTTCCAGGCAGGCACTGCCCAGCAACCAAGACTGGCTTTCTTGATGAAACTAGTGACTCATTAAATGTGTGACTCCGATCTCAGCTGGGGGCTATTGGCCCCTCACAGATTTGGCTCCAGTGCCATGCTCTGTGCTTACCATGATTGCTGAGAGATGCAAAGCTGACTGCCTCGTGGTGCCTCAGCATCACTCCTGAAGCAATCCAGGCAGGAAACCCACCACCTTTCTCAGCCCACAGACACATGCACACATGCACATACTTGCCCACATACACACTCCCACATGTTCACACGCACCCACAGGCACACACTTACACACGTATTCCCACTCATATGCACACATTCACACATGCTCACATATACATACACCCACACATGTACACGCTAGCCACACTCCTACATACCTAGACATGCACGCTGACACACACACATGCTCTTACACATATATACATATTCACACATGCATGCACACACTTGTGTCACACACTCACAAATACACTCCCGTTAAACATTTTGTGAGTTTGGGGAACTTCAGTGAAGATTTCAGGGCTGCAGGGAGGTGTCACGTGACACAACGCATTGTTCCCACTGTCCTTGCAGTTCCTTCTACCCATTCTCTCTGCCTTCTCGCCATCTCTTCCCTCCATTCCTCCAGCACTGTCCCACCCCAGTGTCAAATTTTTGTCCCTCTGTTTTGCAGAGCCATTCTGCTGCCCACTCTGGAGCTAGGGACGGGCCATGCCTGTGCCCACAGATCCCCACCCACCCAGAGTCGGTTGAATCACGTTTCTCCATCTGGTTTCAAATATTGTTATGAGTAGATAGATAGCTTTAACAAAAGACATTTGTCTACAGCTCTCCGCTTCCCATTCTAAACTAACACAGTTCAATGACAAACACCGTTTAAAGCCTCTACTCGGCGCCCGTCATCATGCCCAGCATTGAAAATAGGGACAGTACTGTCCCTAAAAGAGCACCAGTCTAATGGCAAAAACAAATAGTGACAAGTAAAAGGTGTGATTAATGCCATGCCTGGAGGCAGAAGAATGACTTCCCTGCTGTGATATGAAGGATGACCAAATCCCAGGGGAACAAGATTGGGAGGGTCATCTCAGGCAGGAGGGACAGCGTGTACAAAGGTGCAGGACAGAAAGAGCACAGCTGGCATCCTGTGTAGAGCTGAGGGTAGAGCTGAGGGTAGAGGAGCAGCTTGGAGGAGCAGAGCAAGCAAGCGGAGGCCAGACTGCACCCGGGCCTGGGGCTGGGGCTGTGACTCCGTCCTGCCAATGCCGGACCCTGCGCCACTTGCGAAAGCCATGGTTTGAAGGGGAGCCAGTATCACAGACATCTTCCCCCAAACCGGCTGAGCCGTGTGCCCATCTGTCCATCACCAAGGCTTCGGAAGAGTGTTCAGGGTCTGACTCTTCTCCAACAAACACACACATCAGAGGCGATCAAGGTCTGATTCCTGTCACTGTCGATTAGTTTCACCTGTACTTCAACCTTGTATAAATGGAATCATCCAATATGGACTCTTTTGTCTCCGGCTTCTTTAGTTCACTGTGTCTGTGAGATTCACCCCTGGGTAGAATCTTTTAAAACTTTGTTTCAAACATTGAGAGTTGGGGTGTGAAACTTAGAGGAGCCCAAACTTAACAGTTTTCTAATCACCCCACCACAGAAGCAGGGCTCTCATGAAAATGAGCTGTTATCCTCTTCCTTTAAAAGCTTACACAGAACATAAGCCTCAAGGACCACGATGTATAGCAAGCTCCCCCACCTGCATTGAGCGGCAAGAGTCTCACTCCAGTCCATGACTTAAGAGACTCTATTAAATCCAGGGTGGATTTTCTATGCCCAGTGGTTTTCCATTTTGTCTTTTAATGTTTACTTTAAGGACTTAATTTTAACAAAAGAGCCAAATTACCACCACGCTTTAAAATGAACTTGTTTAGGGGAGTTAAAAACAGACTTCAGAATGTGGAGCTTTAATTAACTTTGAAAGATGGTAATTAAACAGCCCCTGTGCCCTGTCTCATACTTTGCAAAAGCAAAGAAGAGAGACCAGAGACTGGAAGTTCTCACCTTGGCAAAACACTGAGCAACATGAAGAGCTTTAAAGTTCCACACATCCAGGCTGTACCCCCAGACCGACAACATCCGAATCTGCTGGGTTGGAACCCAGACACCAGGATAGTTTTTTAAGCTCTCAGATTCCAGTGTGCATCAGAGGCTGAGAATCTCTGCTTTAGATTGATTGACAGCTGTGGACAGTGATGGGATGAGAGACTTGAAGAAAGGGAAACGGGTAAGGCTGAGAGACATGGAGAGGGCTTCACACTAAAATACATCTCGCTTTGGAAGGAAACGAGAGGGCCACAACCAAGCCACGGGACACCAGAGGACATTTCCAACCTCTGAGGAAGAATTCTGTTATGTGATGAACTGTGCCCCCCCCCCAAATGCTGAAGCCCTAACCCCTAGTACCTCAGAATGTGACTGTGTCTGTAGATACAGCCTTTATAGAAGTAATTAGGTTAAAATGAGGCCATTAGGATGGGCCTTAATCCAATATGACTGGTGTCCTTATAAAAAAAAGGAAATTAGGACCGACAAAACACCAAGGGGCACATGCACAGAGGGATGACCCTGTGAAGAGGCAGCAAGAGGGCCACCGTCTACAAGCCAAGGAAAGAGGCCTCAGAGGAATCCAACCCTGCCAGCAACTTGATCTTGGACTTCCGTCCTCCAGAACTGTGAGAAAATTAATTTCTGCTGTTTTAAGCCACCCAGTCTGTGGCATTTTGTTATGGCAGCCCAAATAGACTAATACATTCCATGTAGCTCTTTGGCCATATGTGTAAAGAGCCTTACAAGGGTTATTCCTCTGGCTCAGTATCTCCACTTCTAGGACCCTACCCTATAGATTAACCAGGAATGGCCTTAAAGAATTGTCAGCTAAGATGTCCACAGAGTATTCTTTATAGTTGTAGTTATTGGCAATGTTTGACAGTGGGAGAATGAAGAAGTAAATGATAGCAATCAATTCAACTGAGCAAGAAGAAGCCATTAAGTTATTAAGATTTTTAAAGTTGCACATTCAGCATGATCTCTCACCTATGTGAAAATTCATTGACCTTGATCCTGACCAAGAATCTAATCCTGAGATCTCTTGACTCCATCCCAGGCTGCTGGCCACGTGTCTCCTTTCTTTGGCCTCCAGCATCTAAGTTACCTACAGGTAGCACCCCCTCCCCAACACACACAGACCCACAGAGAGCCTTCTAGCTTTCCAGCTTGTACCTCTACCTACCCATCTCTATCCCAAACCCATACACAGGTGTATGCATATGAAAAAATGTGTTGAGATGTAACTGCACTTTATGTAAGTTATACGTCAGTTTTTAAAAGTATTTTGAGGTGCAGTGGAAAAAGGCTGGAAGTTAATATCATAGGTACACAGGTGACTGATACAGAGTCTGTGGATCTGCAAGAGGCTGGGGCAGAAGGGTCAGTTTGACTCGGGTTGGAAGTGTGGATGGAATCAGGGAAGGCTTCCCCTGAGAGGTGGCTCCTGCACTAAGGCTCAAAGGCTCAAAGAACGAATGGTGGAGTTAGAATGTCTCAGAAATTCTCGTTCACAGGCTCAGAGGCCAGTGGGGGATGATTTCAGGTGGGAAGGTGGGGCTGGGGCATGGAGGGTGCTGGGAAAGGACGAGGGACAGGACAGGTCTGCAGATGGAGCTATCTGTTGTGCTGATTCCAGGAAGGATCCTAGCATGGCAGGTCGAGTGATCTGTGTTGTCAGTGATCTCAGAGCGGGGTGGGGGGAGGCGGGTCAGGCGGCAGTGCTAGCTGTGGGGTGCAGGGGAGAACGGGGGTATGCAGAGGTGGAGTCAAGGGTCCAGGTGATGTGGCCGAGGTCCCAAGTCACTGTACTTTGGGGATACAGATGGGTGGGCCAGGCACAGATGGAGGGCTAGGCTCTGTGGGTCTGTGTGTGTGAGGAGGGGAGGAGGGAACTGATAGGGAACTTAAAGTTCGGGAACCAAAGAAGATAGACACCGGGGGATGGGGCAAGAAGATCTCAGGACAAGATCTTGGGTTGTGGCCTTGAACCCAGGCTGGCTCTGGTGTTCTTGGCTGATCTGTTTTCTCCTTGTTTGTTTTTATAAGATCAGATTGGAAAGGATTCTTAGAGATTCCCCTCCTCGTTCTATTTTATTTTGTATGACCTTTTATGTCCCCCTTACCCCGATTTACAGAGGACAACACTGAGGCCCAGAAAAGGGTAGAGAGTTGACAAGGAAGGGGAAGGTGGGTGGGTTAAGTGATGTGAACCAAACACGTAAGGGACCTGGCAGGTGTCCCAGGCTTGGCCTGCTCACTTCAGAGCAGCCCTGACCAGGAGGACCACAGAAGAGACCCTGCCCCCTGTCACCTAGAGAGACCCTGAGCCAGTCATTTCAGGAGTGTGACCCAAATATAATGTAGAAATGTGCCTGGTGTATTTGTATAGATCAGCAGCAGTTCCTTCTGAATTTCTGTTGGGTATTTTGCTTGGTTTTGTTTTTTTTTTAATTATCCAAATTAGCATTAGGTGAATTCTCACGATGAAAGGTCCCCATTTTGTAAGACCAGCTGTCAAAGTGGAAGTGAGCACATGCCAGGCTTGCCCACCAGCCAACGTTTAGCAGTCAGAGGACAGTGGAGCCCCCCAAACCCCACTTTCTACCTTGTCATGAATTAATTTCTCCTCACTGTGTAAACAACATGGGCTTTGTAAATGCAGCTCTTTCCTGATGTTTAAGTACATTTGCTCTTGTAATGAGCTGAGACCCCAATAACCAGCAATGCAAACCAGCCCTCTTTTCCCAGCAAGGCCACCCCCTGGTTTCTGATGCTGGAGGGACAAGTTTGGGACCACTGGGTTAGGGGGCTTTGGAAGGAAGACAGAGAAAAAGATGAGCCGTAGATGAGGACCTTGGTCTGTGCATCTGCTCGCAGTTGTTTGATGAGGGTCTACACCACGGAGGGGCCACCCTCATCATCCAGCTCTAGGCCTTCACCACTGCCGTTCTTTCCCCGGCATTTCTTCCTCCCGCCTCTCCGTCCAGCAAAATCCTACCATGTTCAGCGGCCAGCTCAGTGAAGCCTGGCTGGGCAAGCGGACAGCAGAGAGCTCAGGCTTCAGGGCAGGCAGACCTCTCGGGATTGCTGTGAAGATCTCACATTCACGGCCACCACCAGGGCCACTGCGTCCTGGCACCAGTCACTCATCCTCTGTGGTCGCCCAACACTTTGCACATTTGTATGCTTTGTTTCAGAACAATAAGCGTTGAAGCTGCAGAACTGAACACGTTCTAAGATCCATTTTTGGAAAAAATGAAAATAAGACTACTATTCATGTAGACATGAATATAGATGTTTGGGAATGTGTGCATTCTTTATATATATAAGAAATATGTCTTTATATATTCATAGAAAGAAATCTGAAGGATACATACGAAACTATTCCTCTTGCTTATATCTAGGAAGTGGATTTGGTTTCATATTGTTTGAATTTATTGTGAGCATGTATTAGGTTTTCAAGCTTTTAACTGACGTTTCTGAAGAAGAGACGTTTCCTGGGTTTGATCTGTCTTCTCCCCTGGCTGGACATGCCTCTGTCCCCCAGTGCTAGCCCAGGCCAGGGCACAGGGCAAAGTGGGCAAATGTTTGTTAAGTGAATCACGGAGAGTGCAAGGGTGAGCCCTGGCCAGCCGTCCCAGAGGCAGGGACATGATGCTGTCGCATCACAATGCTGAAGGGCGCTCGTGAGTCCTCAGGAAATGTTTTTTGAATGAATGATGAATGAATGAATGAATGAACGAACGGACAAATGAGAATCCAGTCTGAGTGATCAGAAATTCTGAGTTTTATGTTTCTGAATTAACAGTTTTTTAATGTTTTAATATTGGGAACCAAGGAGACAATGAAATAGAAGATACCAACAGAAGGGGTCTTGGAAATATTTTATCAATAAGTGTAATTTTTTTTTTCATTATGAAGTAACAGAACTATGTTTCAGAAGTTTCAAGAAGAAATGGGTATAATCACACCATGCTAACATATGCACTCTGCCTATTTTCACGCAGTTCCTTCAGGCTACATGAATGTGTGCACATTTACCTAATCTACACATTACATAGCGGACTGCTCACACCATTTTGTGTCATGCTTTTTAAAAAAACTCACTGTTATACCTTCAGCCTTTGTCATCCTGTTATAAAGTCCCCAAACTATTATGAGTGCAGCTGACTTCATTAAGGGAGCATAGGTAATTTATTTAGGCAACCATCTGTTGTTATATTGAAGCAGCTTCCCTTTTTTATTACAGCACTGTATTAATTTTTTAACTACTAGCTTTTGCCCAGTGTCTTATAATTTTACTCTGGGGTGCCATTCAGTGTTGCTTCGGCACCTCAGGTCCATGTGTCCAGAAGCAAAGGAGAGCTGAGCAATCTCAAAGTGGCTGAGCCACAAATTATTAATTTACCAGTCCACACGAGATAAGGAGCTTACACCAGAGAGTCAATCACTGCTTCCTTCATTGAGAAAGTCTTGCTATGAAAAAGTCAGCTGAACTAAACTGTGAGCCTAGTGACACAGTGATGTACATTCTGGTGCAAACTCCTTATTCCTTCATGGACGTTTAACCAAGAGTTCTCAGACCAGTGCTGGTCTGCAGGTCTCATCCTGAGTAGTACTTGTCTGTACAGCTTCACTGAGCACAGGTGGATTTTGTGGGAAAATTTACCTCTGGGTGGATTCATGCTTGGGATTTGGAAGAGAATAACAGTCCCTCCCCTGAGCTTGGCGCTGTACTGTGGCCTTCCTGTGCAACCACACATAAAGGGTGCCCCATCCTGCAGCTGCTGTACTGCTGCTCCCATGTACCGCTGCGTCATGTTTCTGCACTGCCATACGCAAGCGTGAACAGCCAGGCCGCCCCTGGAAGGGAAGAGAGCCCAGGCAGCTCAGTCTGAAGGGCCACCATGACAGTTGTGCAGTTGACGTATTTCATAGGACACTTAGGATAGTGTTAAAGACAGAAATTTTTCAATTGAATTTCAATTATTCTCAGAAAAGAAGAGGGAAGGATTTTTCAGGATTCTAAGCTGAAAAGTGACATAGTCAGGTTTGCATTGTAGAAGAAGCAACTACTCTGTGGTGAACAGACTAGAGGGGGTGAAACCAGAAGGGGAGATTCTAGTGGGAGGGTCAGAACTAGATTAGTAGCCTTCACCCTCCCTCAACCACACTCTGGCCTCAGCCTCATCATGGCAGGAGTGTACTATCCTAGCCCTAGACTTTTTTGGGCTTAGTCTTGTAACTTACTTTGGTCAATGGAATAGGGCAGGAGTGACAGGATACCAGTTCTGAGACTTGACCTTAAGAGGCCTCCCATGTTTCCACCTGCCATGTTGTGCATCTTCCATCACCAGGAGAAGGATGTGCCCAGCTAGCCCGCTGATCCTGGAGGATGGGAGACACATGGAGCAGAGCCACCCCTCCCACTTGTGGACTCATGGACCAGACCAGCTTAGGTCAGTGGAGCTGCAGAACCATGAGAAAGAACTACCTATTACTGTAGGCCACTGAGAATTTGTGGCTGTTTGTTAGGCAGCATTGCTGCAACAGCGGTAACTGATACAGTGAGGATGGGAGGAAGTGAACAAAGCCAAGGAATACGTAAGCAAGCAGATGGAGCTGGTGGTCAACTGGGCATGTGGGCGAGACTGACAGAGAGTCTCAGAGGGCTCGGATATTGGGCTCAGGCTGGGTGTTTGAAGGTGCAGTGCCTGGGCTGGAGGACACAGGGGAAAAGGACAGGAAGTGACCTCCCACATTAGACTTACGTCATCAGCTCCCTCTCCTTGCCCCTGACCCTTTCTTTTTCTTTGTTTCTGAAGGAGACCGGGGCCTGTGTTTCTCAGGATAAGCCCCTCAGGGGCTGAACCACTGAGCGGGATTACATGCATCCCTACCACACTCAGCGACCCACGGGCCTCCGTCTCTGTCAGAACACCTCCTCCATTACAGACACATTCGAACAAGCCCTGATTTGGACAAGGGGGTGAATTAGTCTTCCCGGCCATGGGGGCCATTCAAGAGAGGCCCTGAGATTTCCCAGGGCTAAATACCTGCCTTTGCAGCAGTGAAACCACCCAAAATATTCACTTTTTATTTTCAGCTAGACAAGTTGAACTCAATTTGCATTGGATAATTATTTTCAATTAAGTGATAACAATCCTGTTTTGTGCAAAAATAATCTTGTCCAAAGGCCAAACAGTTTATCCCATACAAGAAACAAGGAGGCAGTGACGGGGTAGGCCTATCAGCATGTTCTCCATGCAGCAGAGGGATGCCCCAGCCGAGCTGCTCATGGGGCACCTCTAACCCCGTGGGCCATGTGGGACCATTGGCCTGGTCTGCCCTCTGATCCCCTGCCCTGCAGCCGCTTCTTTCTGCTTTGAACTAAGAAGGAAGCACCTCCTGACGACTGCCAGGTGCTAGAAAAGCAACTGGTGCAGAGAAAGGCCCAGAACAGAGGCAGGAGACCTGAGTTCCAGACTAGCTGTGTGTCCCCAGGCAAGTCATCCCCGCTCTGGGCCTCAGGATCCTCTGTATGGGGAGCAGCAAGGTTAGAAGTACGGACTGCTCCAGCTCAGATGTTCTGTGATTCTGTCCTGGTCACCCAGAGTGGCCTAGGTCTAGAGCCAGGTTTTCTATAGGGGAACCAGCTAAGCAGCCAAGCCCTGCTTCCTGGGTATTCCCTGTGCTGCTAGGTGGAGGTTCACCCCTACCAGGCAGAGGGAACAGGGACTGAATTCTGAAGGCTTATTCAGGAGGAGCTTGTTCAAGCCTTCTCATGTGTTCAGGAGCAGATAGCTCACAACCAGGGGCTTCGGGAGCTGGAGGACTGAATCCCAAAACATCACAGAAATGGGAAACATCCCAAGGTGTTTTTGTTGGGCATGCACTCCCACACCTGCAGCAATGGAGCGCTTACTTCTTCCCCAGCAGGCCCTTTGCCACACCAACCCTCGTGGGAAACCTGCCTGAAAGGCCTCTCTGCCTCCCCAAGACACATGGGCCTTGGGTCCTCCTGAATTGTCTCTTTCATCCACCCACCCTGCTGACCTCAACCACTGCCCAGTCAAGCCATGATATCAGGTTTAAGGAAGCTATGATGCTGTTCACTTGGCTCTCCAGGCAGCACACCCAGCCAGACCCATCCCTCGTCAGACCTTCTGATACCCGATGTTGCCCACAACGGTCAGCGTGTGCAGGTTATTCTGAGTCCATTTTCTCACTTGCCACTATTTGGTGCATCTTGTTTAGCTCTTCATAGAGCCACGTGGACCTGCAAGTCTCATTGCTTTTTGGAGACATCATACTCCTGCGTTGGACTAGAATTCTTTTTTTTTTTTATACTTTTATTTAATTTTATTTTTTTACTTCTACTTTTATAGATATTTTATTTAATTCTATGGGTTTAAAAAAAATTTTTTTACATCTGTTTTGGAGTATAATTGCTTTACAATGGTGTGTTAGTTTCCGCTTTATAACAAAGTGAATCAGTTATACATATGTTCCCATATCTCTTGCGTCTCCCTCCCTCCCATCCTCCCTATCCCACCCCTCTAGGTGGTCACAAAGCACCGAGCTGATCTCCCTGTGCTATGCGGCTGCTTCCCACTAGCTATCTATTTATTTGGTAGTGTATATATGTCCATGCCACTCTCTCACTTTGTCACAGCTTACCCTTCCCCCTCCCCATATCCTCAAGTCCATTCTCTAGTAGGTCTGTGTCTTTATTCCTGTCTTACCCCTAGGTTCTTCATGACATTTTTTTCCTTAAATTCCATATATATGTGTTAGCATACGGTATTTGTTTTTCTCTTTCTGACTTACGTCACTCTATATGACAGACTCTAGGTCCATCCACCTCATTACAAATAGCTCAATTTCGTTTCTTTTTATGGCTGAGTAATATTCCATTGTATATATGTGCCACATCTTCTTTATCCATTCATCTGTCGATGGACACTTAGGTTGTTTCCATCTCCGGGCTATTGTAAATAGAGCTGCAATGAACATTTTGGTACATGACTCTTTTTGAATTATGGTTTTCTCAGGGTATATGCCCAGTAGTGGGATTGCTGGGTCGTATGGTAGTTCTATTTGTAGTTTTTTAAGGAACCTCCATACTGTTCTCCATAGTGGCTGTACCAATTCACATTCCCACCAGCAGTGCAAGAGTGTTCCCTTTTCTCCACATCCTCTCCGGCATTTATTGTTTCTAGATATTTTGATGATGGCCATTCTGACTGGTGTGAGATGATATCTCATTGTAGTTTTTTTTTTGTTTTTTGCTTTTTTTTTGCGTTATGTGGGCCTCTCACTGTTGTGGCCTCTCCCGTTGCGGAGTACAGGCTCCGGACACGCAGGCTCAGCGGCCATGGCTCACGGGCCTAGCCTCTCCGCGGCATGTGGGATCTTCCCGGACCGGGGCACGAACCCACGTCCCCTGCATCGGCAGGTGGACTCTCAACCACTGCGCCACCAGGGAAGCCCTCATTGTAGTTTTGATTTGCGTTTCTCTAAGGATTAATGATGTTGAGCATCTTTCATGTGTTTGTTGGCAGTCTGTATATCTTCTTTGGAGAAATGTCTATTTAGGTCTTCGGCCCATTTTTGGATTGGGTTGTTTGGTTTTTTGTTATTGAGCTGCATGAGCTGCTTGTAAATTTTGGAGATTAATCCTTTGTCAGTTGCTTCATTTGCAAATATTTTCTCCCATTCTGAGGGTTGTCTTTTGGTCTTGTTTATGGTTTCCTTTGCTGTGCAAAAGCTTTGAAGTTTCATTAGGTCCCATTTGTTTATTTTTGTTTTTATTTCCATTTCTCTAGGAGGTGGGTCAAAAAGGACCTTGCTGTGATTTATGTCATAGAGTGTCCTGCCTATGTTTTCCTCTAAGAGTTTGATAGTTTCTGGCCTTACATTTAGGTCTTTAATCCATTTTGAGCTTATTTTTGTGTATGGTGTTAGGGAGTGATCTAATCTCATACTTTTACATGTACCTGTCCAGTTTTCCCAGCACCACTTATTGAAGAGGCTGTCCTTTCTCCACTGTACATTCCTGCCTCCTTTATCAAAGATAAGGTGACATATGTGCATGGGTTTATCTCTGGGCTTTCTATCCTGTTCCATTGATCTATCTTTCTGTTTTTGTGCCAGTACCATACTGTCTTGATTACTGTAGCTTTGTAGTATAGTCTGAAGTCAGGGAGCCTGATTCCTTCAGCTCCGTTTTTCGTTCTCAAGATTGCTTTGGCTATTCGGAGTCTTTTGTGTTTCCATACAAATTGTGAAACTTTTTGTTCTAGTTCTGTGAAAAATGCCAGTGGTAGTTTGACAGGGATTGCATTGAATCTGTAGATTGCTTTGGGTAGTAGAGTCATTTTCACAATCTTGATTCTTCCAATTCAAGAATATGGTATATCTCTCCATCTATTTGTATCATCTTTAATTTCTTTCATCAGTGTCTTATAATTTTCTGCATACATGTCTTTTGTCTCCTTAGGTAGGTTTATTCCTAGATATTTTATTCTTTTTGTTGCAGTGGTAAATGGGAGTGTTTTCTTGATTTCACTTTCAGATTTTTCATCATTAGTGTAGAGGAATGCCAGAGATTTCTGTGCATTAATTTTGTATCCTGCTACTTTACCAAATTCATTGATTAGCTCTAGTAGTTTCCTGGTAGCATCTTTAGGATTCTCTATATATAGTATCATGTCATCTGCAAACAGTGACAGCTTTACTTCTTCTTTTCCGATTTGGATTCCTTTTATTTTCTTTTCTTCTCTGATTGCTGTGGCTAAAACTTCCAAAATTATGTTGAATAAGAGTGGTGAGAGTGGGCAACCTTGTCTTGTTCCTGATCTTAGTGGAAATGCTTTCAGTTTTTCACCATTGAGGACGATGTTGGCTGTGGGTTTGTCATATATGGCTTTTATTATGTTGAGGAAAGTTCCCTCTATGCCTACTTTCTGCAGGGTTTTTATCATAAATGGGTGTTGAATTTTGTCAAAAGCTTTCTCTGCATCTATTGAGATAACCATATGGTTTTTCTCCTTCAGTTTGTTAATATGGTGTATCACACTGACTGATTTGCGAATATTGAAGAATCCTTGCATTCCTGGAATAAACCCCACTTGATCATGGTGTATGATCCTTTTAATGTGCTGTTTGATTCTGTTTGCTAGTATTTTGTTGAGGATTTTTGCATCTATGTTCATCAGTGATATTGGCCTGTAGTGTTCTTTCTTTGTGACATCCTTGTCTGGTTTTGGTATCAAGGTGATGGTGGCCTCGTAGAAGGAATTTGGGAGTGTTCCTCCCTCTGCTATATTTTGGAAGAGTTTGAGAAGGATAGGTGTTAGCTCTTCTCTAAATGTTTGATAGAATTCGCCTGTGAAGCCATCTGGTCCTGGGCTTTTGTTTGTTGGAAGATTTTTAATCACAGTTTCAATTTCAGTGCTTGTGATTGGTCTGTTCATATTTTCTATTTCTTCCTGATTCAGTCTTGGCAGGTTGTGCATTTCTAAGAATTTGTCCATTTCTTCCAGATTGTCCATTTTATTGGCATAGAGTTACTTGTAGTAATCTCTCATGATCTTTTTTATTTCTGCAGTGTCAGTTGTTAATTCTCCTTTTTCATTTCTAATTGTATTGGTTTGAGTCTTCTCCCTTTTTTTCTTGATGAGTCTGGCTAATGGTTTATCTATTTTGTTTATCTTCTCAAAGAACCAGCTTTTAGTTTTATTGATCTTTGCTATTGTTTCCTTCATTTCTTTTTCATTTATTTCTGATCTGATTTTTATGATTTCTTTCCTTCTGCTAGCTTTGGTGTTTTTTTGTTCTTCTTTCTCTAATTGCTTGAGGTGCAAGGTTAGGTTGTTTATTTGAGATGTTCCTTGTTTCTTAAGGTAGGATTGTATTGCTATAAACTTCCCTCTTAGAACTGCTTTTGCTGCATCCCATAGGTTTTGGGTCGTCGTGTCTCCATTGTCATTTGTTTCTAGGTATTTTTTGATTTCCTCTTTGATTTCTTCAGTGATCACTTCGTTATTAAGTAGTGTATTGTTTAGCCTCCATGTGTTTGTATTTTTTACAGATCTTTTCCTGTAATTGATATCTAGTCTCATAGCATTGTGGTCGGAAAAGATACTTGATACAATTTCAATTTTATTAAATTTACCAAGGCTTGATTTGTGACCCAAGATATGATCTATCCTGGAGAATGTTCCATGAGCACTAGAGAAAAATGTGTATTCTGTTGTTTTTGGATGGAATGTCCTATAAATATCAATTAAGTCTATCTTGTTTAATGTGTCATTTAAAGCTTGTGTGTCCTTATTTATTTTCATTTTGGATGATCTGTCCATTGGTGAAAGTGGGGTGTTAAAGTCCCCTACTATGAATGTGTTAACTGTCGATTTCCCCTTTTATGGCTGTTAGTATTTGCCTTATGTATTGAGGTTCCTATGTTGGGTGCATAAATATTTACAATTGTTATATCTTCTTCTTGGATCGATCCCTTGATCATTATGTAGTGTCCTTCTTTGTCTCTTCTAATAGTCTTTATTTTAAAGTCTATTTTGTGTGATATGAGAATTGCTACTCCAGCTTTCTTTTGGTTTCCATTTGCATGGAATATCTTTTTCCATCCCCTCACTTTCAGTCTGTATGTGTCTCTAGGTCTGAAGTGGGTCTCTGGTAGACAGCATACATATGGGTCTTGTTTTTGTATGCATTGAGCCAGTCTGTGTCTTTTGGTGGGAGTATTTAATCCATTTACATTTAAGGTAATTATCGATATATACGTTCCTATTCCCATTTTCTTAATTGTTTTGGGTTTGTTATTATAGGTCTTTTCCTTCTCTTGTGTTTCTTGCCTAGAGAAGATCCTTTAGCATTTGTTGTAAAGCTGGTTTGGTGGTGCTGAACTCTCTCAGTTTTTGCTTGTCTGTAAAGGTTTTAATTTCTCCATCAAATCTGAATGAGATCCTTGCTGGGTAGAGTAATCTTGGTTATAGGTTTTTCTCCTTCATCACTTTCAATATGTCCTGCCAGCCCCTTCTGGCTTGCAGAGTTTCTGCTGAAAGATCAGCTGTTAACCTTATGGGGATTCCCTTGTGTGTTATTTGTTGTTTTTCCCTTGCTGCTTTTAATATGTTTTCTTTGTATTTAATTTTTGACAGTTTGATTAATATGTGTCTTGGTGTATTTCTCCTTGGATTTATCCTGTATGGGACTCTCTGTGCTTCCTGGACTTGATTAACTATTTCCTTTCCCATATTAGGGAAGTTTTCAACTATAATCTCTTCAAATATTTTCTCAGTCCCTTCCTTTTTCTCTTCTTCTTCTGGAACCCCTATAATTCAAATGTTGGTGCATTTAATGTTGTCCCAGAGGTCTCTGAGACTGTCCT
>NW_021703782.1:78138005-78150745 GCF_005190385.1 Monodon monoceros
TTTTTTAAGGAACCTCCATACTGTTCTCCATAGTGGCTGTACCAATTCACATTCCCACCAGCAGTGCAAGAGTGTTCCCTTTTCTCCACATCCTCTCCGGCATTTATTGTTTCTAGATATTTTGATGATGGCCATTCTGACTGGTGTGAGATGATATCTCATTGTAGTTTTTTTTTTGTTTTTTGCTTTTTTTTTGCGTTATGTGGGCCTCTCACTGTTGTGGCCTCTCCCGTTGCGGAGTACAGGCTCCGGACACGCAGGCTCAGCGGCCATGGCTCACGGGCCTAGCCTCTCCGCGGCATGTGGGATCTTCCCGGACCGGGGCACGAACCCACGTCCCCTGCATCGGCAGGTGGACTCTCAACCACTGCGCCACCAGGGAAGCCCTCATTGTAGTTTTGATTTGCGTTTCTCTAAGGATTAATGATGTTGAGCATCTTTCATGTGTTTGTTGGCAGTCTGTATATCTTCTTTGGAGAAATGTCTATTTAGGTCTTCGGCCCATTTTTGGATTGGGTTGTTTGGTTTTTTGTTATTGAGCTGCATGAGCTGCTTGTAAATTTTGGAGATTAATCCTTTGTCAGTTGCTTCATTTGCAAATATTTTCTCCCATTCTGAGGGTTGTCTTTTGGTCTTGTTTATGGTTTCCTTTGCTGTGCAAAAGCTTTGAAGTTTCATTAGGTCCCATTTGTTTATTTTTGTTTTTATTTCCATTTCTCTAGGAGGTGGGTCAAAAAGGACCTTGCTGTGATTTATGTCATAGAGTGTCCTGCCTATGTTTTCCTCTAAGAGTTTGATAGTTTCTGGCCTTACATTTAGGTCTTTAATCCATTTTGAGCTTATTTTTGTGTATGGTGTTAGGGAGTGATCTAATCTCATACTTTTACATGTACCTGTCCAGTTTTCCCAGCACCACTTATTGAAGAGGCTGTCCTTTCTCCACTGTACATTCCTGCCTCCTTTATCAAAGATAAGGTGACATATGTGCATGGGTTTATCTCTGGGCTTTCTATCCTGTTCCATTGATCTATCTTTCTGTTTTTGTGCCAGTACCATACTGTCTTGATTACTGTAGCTTTGTAGTATAGTCTGAAGTCAGGGAGCCTGATTCCTTCAGCTCCGTTTTTCGTTCTCAAGATTGCTTTGGCTATTCGGAGTCTTTTGTGTTTCCATACAAATTGTGAAACTTTTTGTTCTAGTTCTGTGAAAAATGCCAGTGGTAGTTTGACAGGGATTGCATTGAATCTGTAGATTGCTTTGGGTAGTAGAGTCATTTTCACAATCTTGATTCTTCCAATTCAAGAATATGGTATATCTCTCCATCTATTTGTATCATCTTTAATTTCTTTCATCAGTGTCTTATAATTTTCTGCATACATGTCTTTTGTCTCCTTAGGTAGGTTTATTCCTAGATATTTTATTCTTTTTGTTGCAGTGGTAAATGGGAGTGTTTTCTTGATTTCACTTTCAGATTTTTCATCATTAGTGTAGAGGAATGCCAGAGATTTCTGTGCATTAATTTTGTATCCTGCTACTTTACCAAATTCATTGATTAGCTCTAGTAGTTTCCTGGTAGCATCTTTAGGATTCTCTATATATAGTATCATGTCATCTGCAAACAGTGACAGCTTTACTTCTTCTTTTCCGATTTGGATTCCTTTTATTTTCTTTTCTTCTCTGATTGCTGTGGCTAAAACTTCCAAAATTATGTTGAATAAGAGTGGTGAGAGTGGGCAACCTTGTCTTGTTCCTGATCTTAGTGGAAATGCTTTCAGTTTTTCACCATTGAGGACGATGTTGGCTGTGGGTTTGTCATATATGGCTTTTATTATGTTGAGGAAAGTTCCCTCTATGCCTACTTTCTGCAGGGTTTTTATCATAAATGGGTGTTGAATTTTGTCAAAAGCTTTCTCTGCATCTATTGAGATAACCATATGGTTTTTCTCCTTCAGTTTGTTAATATGGTGTATCACACTGACTGATTTGCGAATATTGAAGAATCCTTGCATTCCTGGAATAAACCCCACTTGATCATGGTGTATGATCCTTTTAATGTGCTGTTTGATTCTGTTTGCTAGTATTTTGTTGAGGATTTTTGCATCTATGTTCATCAGTGATATTGGCCTGTAGTGTTCTTTCTTTGTGACATCCTTGTCTGGTTTTGGTATCAAGGTGATGGTGGCCTCGTAGAAGGAATTTGGGAGTGTTCCTCCCTCTGCTATATTTTGGAAGAGTTTGAGAAGGATAGGTGTTAGCTCTTCTCTAAATGTTTGATAGAATTCGCCTGTGAAGCCATCTGGTCCTGGGCTTTTGTTTGTTGGAAGATTTTTAATCACAGTTTCAATTTCAGTGCTTGTGATTGGTCTGTTCATATTTTCTATTTCTTCCTGATTCAGTCTTGGCAGGTTGTGCATTTCTAAGAATTTGTCCATTTCTTCCAGATTGTCCATTTTATTGGCATAGAGTTACTTGTAGTAATCTCTCATGATCTTTTTTATTTCTGCAGTGTCAGTTGTTAATTCTCCTTTTTCATTTCTAATTGTATTGGTTTGAGTCTTCTCCCTTTTTTTCTTGATGAGTCTGGCTAATGGTTTATCTATTTTGTTTATCTTCTCAAAGAACCAGCTTTTAGTTTTATTGATCTTTGCTATTGTTTCCTTCATTTCTTTTTCATTTATTTCTGATCTGATTTTTATGATTTCTTTCCTTCTGCTAGCTTTGGTGTTTTTTTGTTCTTCTTTCTCTAATTGCTTGAGGTGCAAGGTTAGGTTGTTTATTTGAGATGTTCCTTGTTTCTTAAGGTAGGATTGTATTGCTATAAACTTCCCTCTTAGAACTGCTTTTGCTGCATCCCATAGGTTTTGGGTCGTCGTGTCTCCATTGTCATTTGTTTCTAGGTATTTTTTGATTTCCTCTTTGATTTCTTCAGTGATCACTTCGTTATTAAGTAGTGTATTGTTTAGCCTCCATGTGTTTGTATTTTTTACAGATCTTTTCCTGTAATTGATATCTAGTCTCATAGCATTGTGGTCGGAAAAGATACTTGATACAATTTCAATTTTATTAAATTTACCAAGGCTTGATTTGTGACCCAAGATATGATCTATCCTGGAGAATGTTCCATGAGCACTAGAGAAAAATGTGTATTCTGTTGTTTTTGGATGGAATGTCCTATAAATATCAATTAAGTCTATCTTGTTTAATGTGTCATTTAAAGCTTGTGTGTCCTTATTTATTTTCATTTTGGATGATCTGTCCATTGGTGAAAGTGGGGTGTTAAAGTCCCCTACTATGAATGTGTTAACTGTCGATTTCCCCTTTTATGGCTGTTAGTATTTGCCTTATGTATTGAGGTTCCTATGTTGGGTGCATAAATATTTACAATTGTTATATCTTCTTCTTGGATCGATCCCTTGATCATTATGTAGTGTCCTTCTTTGTCTCTTCTAATAGTCTTTATTTTAAAGTCTATTTTGTGTGATATGAGAATTGCTACTCCAGCTTTCTTTTGGTTTCCATTTGCATGGAATATCTTTTTCCATCCCCTCACTTTCAGTCTGTATGTGTCTCTAGGTCTGAAGTGGGTCTCTGGTAGACAGCATACATATGGGTCTTGTTTTTGTATGCATTGAGCCAGTCTGTGTCTTTTGGTGGGAGTATTTAATCCATTTACATTTAAGGTAATTATCGATATATACGTTCCTATTCCCATTTTCTTAATTGTTTTGGGTTTGTTATTATAGGTCTTTTCCTTCTCTTGTGTTTCTTGCCTAGAGAAGATCCTTTAGCATTTGTTGTAAAGCTGGTTTGGTGGTGCTGAACTCTCTCAGTTTTTGCTTGTCTGTAAAGGTTTTAATTTCTCCATCAAATCTGAATGAGATCCTTGCTGGGTAGAGTAATCTTGGTTATAGGTTTTTCTCCTTCATCACTTTCAATATGTCCTGCCAGCCCCTTCTGGCTTGCAGAGTTTCTGCTGAAAGATCAGCTGTTAACCTTATGGGGATTCCCTTGTGTGTTATTTGTTGTTTTTCCCTTGCTGCTTTTAATATGTTTTCTTTGTATTTAATTTTTGACAGTTTGATTAATATGTGTCTTGGTGTATTTCTCCTTGGATTTATCCTGTATGGGACTCTCTGTGCTTCCTGGACTTGATTAACTATTTCCTTTCCCATATTAGGGAAGTTTTCAACTATAATCTCTTCAAATATTTTCTCAGTCCCTTCCTTTTTCTCTTCTTCTTCTGGAACCCCTATAATTCAAATGTTGGTGCATTTAATGTTGTCCCAGAGGTCTCTGAGACTGTCCTCAGTTCTTTTCATTCTTTTTTCTTTATTCTGCTCTGCAGTAGTTATTTCCACTATTTTATCTTCCAGGTCACTTATCCATTCTTCTGCCTCAGTTAGTCTGCTATTGATCCCTTCTAGAGTATTTTTAATTTCATTTATTGTGTTGTTCATCGTTGTTTGTTTCATCTTTAGTTCTTCTAGGTCCTTGTTAAATGTTTCTTGCATTTTCTCTATTCTAATTCCAAGATTTTGGATCATCTTTACTATCATTATTCTGAATTCTTTTTCAGGTAGACTGCCTATTTCCTCTTCATTTGTTAGGTCTGGTGGGTTTTTATCTTGCTCCTTCATCTGCTGTGTGTTTTTCTGTCTTCTCATTTTGCTTATCTTACTGTGTTTGGGGTCTCCTTTTTGCAGGCTGCAGGTTCGTAGTTCCCATTGTTTTTGGTGTCTGTCCCAAGTGGCTAAAGTTGGTTCAGTGGGTTGTGTAGGCTTCCTGGTGGAGGGGACTAGTTCCTGTGTTCTGGTGGATGAGGCTGGATCTTGTCTTTCTGGTGGGCAGGTCCACGTCTGGTGGTGTGTTTTGGGTTGTCTGTGGACTTATTATGATTTTAGGCAGCCTCTCTGCTAATGGGTGGGGTTGTGTTCCTGTCTTGCTAGTCGTTTGGCATAGGGTGTCCAGCACTGTAGCTTGCTGGTTGTTGAGTGAAGCTGGGTGTTGGTGTTGAGGTGGAGATCTCTGGGAGATTTTCACCGTTTGATATTACGTGGAGCTGGGAGGTCTCTTGTGGACCAGTGTCCTGAAATTGGCTCTCCCACGTCAGAGGCACAGCACTGACTGCTGGCTGCAGCACCAGGATCCTTTCATCCACACGGCTTCGCTCTGTTCAGTGGCCACCAACTGGATCCTTAGTTTCACTTAACTTCTTGTAAAACGCATGTTGTTCACAAACAGAACAGGAGGGCGGTGAGGAAATGTATCACTTCTTCTAACTGGGCTCCCAGCACCGGAATCCCCGCCTCACCCAGCGGGCGAGCGGCTGAGGGAGACGCGGGCGCGGACGGTGGCGGCGTTCGGGGCAGGGCTGCTGCCTAGAATTCTTTACTTCCGTTTACAGTCTTCTCTACTATTGCGAATCTGGGTAAACCCCCTCCCCACCAATTCAGCTCCTGGGAACATCTCCCACCAATGTCTTTTCCTTCTTCCTAATGCTATATTTTCATTATGAGTCTAAAGATAGATGCAGTTATAATTGCACACCGAGAAAGACTCTTCTTTAAGTTCATTCCTTATTGAACTTGAACTTGATTAGATTTATCAAGAACAGCAAAACACACAGCCCAGAAACTTCCCCCCCAAACCGAGGCGGATCAGCTGAGCTCCAGCTCTGTGCAGGTGGCGGTGGAGCCCTGTGGCCCCCCAACCCCACCTCCTCCCCAGGGGGCTTCAGGGAGGCGGGGGGAACAAGTTGGGAGAAATATGAGGAAGCCACGACGGCACATGCAGGGCTGACTATTTTTACACAACCCACTCAGCCCTTGAAGAAGGAAATCAGTGTTTGCATGGGGTGGGGAAAGAGGGGTGGATAATGTTTCTGATGTATTAACTGATGTGAATTATTTATTCTGTAAATATTTGTTTATGTGGAAAGATATTTATAAATATTTGTTTATGTGGAAAGAGTATATATTGCTAAGTGAAAATGAAAATACATATGATCCCATTATTGGGGGAAAAAAGAAAAACTACCTTCCTGCCCACCCTCCTATTGTTACTTACATAGAAAGAAATGAGGATTAAGGTGGTCCAAACAAAAAACTGATGTGAATATTTGTGCCCAGTACTTCCAATATGTGATGCTTCAGGAAAGGGTGATACAAGAAACCAAGGGAAAAAAAAAACCCAACATTGGTTTTTGTGAAATTCACCACCCATCCAAAAAGCCTGAAACTCAGGAGGCCTTTGGGCACCAGCTTTATGCCATCAGCAGTAGATCTACGGGACACTGACCAGAAAAGCCGGCCTTTCCCTCCTCCATCCCTTCCTAAGATTAGGTAAAGTTCCCCCAGGCTGGAGGGGGAAGAGGCATGGAGAGGAAGCACGAAAGTGTCATGCTGCTGGGCTTCTGAGGAGGGGCCATGTCCCTGGCCCCATTCCCACGGACTTGGCCTGGAGGTGGGGATGATAATAGCCCCCCGTGAGCTGGGGGCCTGAGAGCAGAGAGGACGGCAGCCTTGCCGCCCTGCTGGGTGGAGGCAGCAGGAGGCTGAGACGCCTGCACAGAATGTTTGGGCAAACGCACTGGGACAGCCTTAGACTAAGGGCTGAGCGGGGGAGCCACAGGCTTCCAGTGCGCCCCAGAGGGACCAGCCTCTTTGCCAGGCCCCACACCAGGCCCTGCTGTCCCTCTGCTTTTCCAGCCTTGGCCGGCTTTCCTCAGAGCTCAGACAGTCCTGCCACTGGGTGGCCAGGTTGGGGAAGGCAGCATGGCTCTGTGCTGGGGGCGCCCATGTATTTGCTGGTATGCAGCTCTCCTATAGCCCTGGTCACTGACAGGTGAGGAAGCCGAGCCTCAGAGCCGTTATGTGGTTTGTCCAGGTCACAGAGTGGAAGTCAGAGCACAGTCTGACTTCCTGTCGGTTTCAGCTGACTTCAGCCCCCACATTCTCTACTCAGTGGAGACAAAAAGATCAGAGGTGACAGTGCCACCTTGTATGCCCTTGGGCAGCCTGGGCCCCCAAACCAGACAGGACAAGAGGAGGGAGAGAAGAAACCACAGGAGCCACCATATCTCTTAAGTACAGTTTGCTGATTTCAAATTAGGTAGCACAATCTCTGTGAATAAAATTACAGTTCCCAAAGGGATCACAGCCAATTTAAATGTATAAGAGGCCATTAACCTGCCAGGCTGGCTATTAGAATTTAGCACCAGTGTCATTCGTGGTGTGGTTCTGCTATTACACGAGGGGCACTAGGGGTAATACAAGTGTGAGGCGCACTCGGCCTTGGGCTGGCAGGGTGCTGAGGACCAGAGTCACCCAAGAAGCTCTGACCTATCCTCCTAAGGGTTAGCAGAGCTTCCCTCTGTCTGACAATGTCAGATGCCCTTCGCTGGCCCCAGCCTCCCCTCCCATTACCCAGCTGAGTGACGTTGGCAAACACTGCAGGTGGGGTTCCTGAAGCTGACCCTGACGAGTTCAGCAAGCAGGAAGTTTATGGAGGAGGTTCTTGGATCAATACCTGAGGAAGGGCAGGGAGGAAGCAGGGGAGGGCAGAGGGAAGATGCTAGCTACTAGGCAGGCTCCATAAAGAGGGGAGACCCCTGAAGGTAGAATGTCAAAGGTGTCTGGAGTTACACGGAGCAGAGCCGGCCAGGCCTTAGCAGCCCCACATAGGTGAGTCATACATAGATGCAGGCTGCCTGGGGAGGAGTGTGACCCTGGGTGGGGCCCGTCTCTGCAGCTGAGGCCAGGCAGCTGATCCTCCATGGAAGAGGGTCTTGGTGGGCAGCAATGACCAACACTCTCTGGAGCTGCATCCCATCTGCCCAATGAGGGGAATCCTGACCCTGCCTCATGGCCCCAGGACAGAAAGGGATAATGTACATGAAGCCTAATCTCAGGCCCGCACACAGTAAGGGCTCAAGACATGTCGGCCCTCGTGTGTTATGTCCTGACCCACATCCCAGGATGACCTGCACTCTGTTCCCTTGGCTTTATACTCCCTCCCCAGCATCCAGAAAGTGTCCAGCCTCTCTTGCACACCTCCACTGGTGGACAGATAACTGCTTCCCAAGCCAGCCCAAGTCACTGTGAAGAGCTTTTTTGTTGTTTAATGTGGTAAATATACATAAAATATACCATTTCAACCATTTTAAAGTGTACAGTTTAGTGGCATTAAGTACGTTCATAATGTTGCATAACTATCACCACTATCCATCTCCAGAACTTATATTATCTTCCCAAGCTGACTCTCTAAACCCGTTAACACTAACTCCCCATTCTCTCCTCCCCCAGCCCCTGGCAGCCACCATTCTACTTTCTGTCTCAATTAATTCGACTACTCTCGGTACCTCATATAAGGAGGATCACACAGTGCTTGTCCTCCTGCGCCTGGCTTATTTCACTCAGCGTGATGTCTTCAAGGTTCGTCATGTTGTCACCTGTGCCAGCATTTCATTCTTTTTTGTGGCTGAATAATATTCCACTGTGTGTATATACTGCATTTTGTTTATCTGTGTATCTGTTGATGGACATTTGGGTGTTTGCACCTTTTGGCTATTGTGAATAATACTGATGTGAACGTGAGTGTGCACATATCTCTTCAAGTCCTTACTTTCAGTTCTTTGGGGTATATAGCCAGAGGTGGGCTTGCTGGATCATATGGTAATTCTCTGCTTACATTTTTCAGGAAGTGCCATACTGTTCCCCACAGTATGAATGGCTCTGAGAAAACTGTCTCACGTGCACTAGCCTCTGCACCCCTGCAGCTTCCCTCACGGGCCCTGGCTTTGCCCTCAAGGCCACGTCCCTCATCTGCCCACTTTGCCCTGGGTTGGCCCTGCTGAGTCTTGATGGAGCCTGAGAGCCCCGCTGGGCTCTCTGTGCTGTGGGCAGGTCTCCCCCAGGCCCCATGTCCCCCGAAGTTGGCTCCCCTGGTACACACGCCTCCCGGGGCTCCCCTCCCACTGCTGCCTGCACAGAGCACGTTTTCTCTTGAGAAACTCCCCTGGGCTGGGAGCATCCAAGCCACCCTGTCGTGAGGAGAGGGGCCTCAGAGTTGGGAATGAGCTGGCTGTGGCGCATGGAATGCAACACAGTCCCATACCTCAGCCCACCCCACCCACCTTGCAGCAGCTTCTCTCCCTCACGCCCCTCCAGCCACACTGGCCTTCCGTCTGCCCTCCTCTCAACTCGGAGTCACCTCCCCTCATTCTCTCCCCACAGGTTTCAGCTCAGCAGTCACCTCCTCGAGGAGATCTTCACTGACCACCTGGCATGAAGCCCCCACCTGCACCCTCTCTCTCACCTCGCGAGTTTGACTTCCTTCACCGTGCTCACCGCTGTCCTCCAGCAGGTAAGCCCACAGGGATGGACCTCCGCTGGTCCCCGGCTCTGTCCCGGTGCCCAGAAGGTGGCTGGCACAGAGGAGACACTCAATGGCAGCTGTGGAATGAACGTATGAAGGCCGAGAACCGGTGTCTCCCCCGCTCTCCCCTCCTGGCTGGGGAGTCGGGGCCCTGGGGCAAGGACCCTCTCCTGAGGTTCTCACTCTCTCAGCTGTAGCCTGGACTCGACTGTCCCTAACGCCTCTTCCTGCTTTTCTGAGTCTCCTAAGTTCATTACCCCCACTAACAAAACAAAACAAAAATCTCTAAACAGAAGTATAAGTATATCCTCCTGGGAAATTCTGAAGGCATTTTATACATATAAAGAGGTAACATAGATTTAAAATTGAAATTTTACTCTGCTCTGTTTCCAAATGAGACTGAAAGTTCCTTTGATATTCATAAATCTTTAAAATATCTAACCTCAGTTTCTGAAGGGATGAAGACTGCCTCTTCACCATCCATTCCTGAAGACTCCTAATTTCCCTGTCCTTTATTAAGTCCACCCAGTGGGATAGAGTGTGTGTGTGTGTGTGTGTGTGTGTGTGTGTGTGTGCAGAGAGGAGTCATGTCATCAACAACAACAGCAAATAAAACTGAATCGCGCTTCAGTGGGGAATGGGTGGTGACCACAGCTCCTCCGACTGTACCTCCCAAGGCAGCTGCCCCAGACGTTGAACCCGCGTGTGTTCTCACTCCGCGCCCTTTCCACGTCTGTGGGAAGGGTGTCGTGATGGCACTTCTGCTGCAGAGCGGTGAAGCCAGTCCAGACCCAGGGCAGCGCAGCTGTCGCAGGACGCTCACGCAGGTGCTCAGCCTGTAGCAGGCCGGGCCCACGGGGGCAAGTGAGGAATCGGAGGCCCTCACTCTCCTGGCTATGGAAGTGCAGGCTCAGCCCCGGCAGGGAGTGTTTCTTTCAACTGCACCCTTCACATGGGCTGGCCTCACCCTGGTCCCCAACCTTGCTGGGGGCTGGGCGCCTGGTGGGAGGAATACCGGATGCAGCTCAAGAGATGCGAGTCCAAGTTCTGTCTCTGCCACTACATGTGGACCAGGCACACCTCGACTCTCCCCATTTATAAACCAAGAGGGTTAGAATAGATTGTTTCCAAATTTCTCTCTCTGTTCGATGTCTCCTTTATTCCTGGCCTTGTTGCAGCCCCTGAGGTGGGGCTGGGGGACACCAAGATGAACAGGGTCATGTGGTGACTCTGTCCTCACTGCGCTCAAAGTTTGGACAAAGAGATGAAATATGGGCATGAATGCCACTCGGTGGGAAGGAGACTTGAACGTGGTCCAGGGAAGTGTTCTGGAACCTCCGAATGGAGTGTCCAGCGGGGAGACCAGAGCTGCTTCCCGGAGGAGCAGGACTAGAGCTGAACCTGCAGTGTTGGGGGATGTGCATATGCTGAGATGGACGGGGAGAATCATTACAGAGGAGGACGGGGGGGAGACCCGGCCAGGCCAGCACGGCGGTCCAGAAGGAACTGCAAGTGAGAATGCAAAGTGAGTCTCTTAGTATCGCGGCACTGCGGGGCAGGGAAGAGAGGGATCCGGGGTTTGCTCATATGCGGGGTCAAAGTCTGAACAAAGGGTTTTTTTTTTTGCCTGTGACAGTAGCTGGTCTTTGGCCACAGTAGGGGCTTGTTCTGGTGGTGGCATGGATGATTGAGTGGACTCCTCCAAAGAAGTTCTTGGGCCCGTTGCCACTTCTAGCATGAGAGTCCTGAGTGGGACCAGCCTGCACTTAATTTTATAAAAAGGAATTTTATAAAAGTTACATAAGACCATCAGAGGAAATTTGGAAAAGAGTAAAGAAGAAAAATAAAATTACCCCCAGCCATCCCTTAATATCATCCTGAGATATTGGGTGTGTTTCTATCCAGTATTTTCCATTAGCGTGGGTGGGCATGGGCTACTGCTGTGTGGCTTATCTCCATATCACATGGTATAGCTCATACTGTTTGGGCCCGTTTTTTATCTTCTTCCACATGCTTCCATCTCCCCTCTCAATAATACCTCTGTATCCATCAGCTGTTGCTATAACAATCCAACTCAAAATTCATGGCTTAAAACAAGATTTATTTTTGCCCATGAGTCTGTGGGTCAAGTGGGCAGTTCTGCTGATCTGGGCAGGCCCAGCTGGTCTTGATTGGGGTTGTTTACGCATCTGTGGTCAGCTGGTGGGTCAGCTGGTGGGTCTAAGATGGCCTCATTCACATGTCTTGTGACTGGCCAGCTATTGCCTGGGCAACAGGGGGGACTGTGCCACGTGTCTTACCCTCCATCACATTCTGTGGGTCAAAGCAAATCACAAAAACAGCCCAGAGTCAGAGTGGGAAGGACTGCAAATTTCAGGGTAAAGGGTGTCAATACAGGGAGGTCAGTAATCGTAGCAGCAATTACTGTCATCAATCTACCATGCTCCTAATTTTCATTTTTAATGGCAGTAGAGTTTTTCATAGATGTACCACTTTTCATAGACATACCATTAAATGGGGACATGCCATATTTAATTTGTTTAAAAGTTTTCTCAAATAACGCTTAAGTGAACAACTTGGTAGAGCCTGAATCTTTGAGGTCAAGGAAAGCAGTGTTTCCCACCCTTAACCAAGAGGATTGAGCCAGAATGTTCCCAAGGCCCCTTCGAAGCAGCACCGCCTGCACACCTTCCTACGTTCCTCATTTGACTGAATTCAAATGTGCCAGACCAGGATTCTCAGAGCCAGTCCTGGCTGTTGAAATCACTTTCAAGAGTCCCTGTGGATCTCTGGGCCTCGGTTTCACCATCTATAAAACTAGACGGTCGGACTAAATGGTTGGGGGATTGGACAAGAACGGTGTTTCTCAAATGATGTCACTCAGATCTAAAAGCCAAAAAGATGCCAGTGACATCCTTCTTACCTGTATTTTTAAATACATAAGAAACACACAAGGCACACGTGTATCATTCTTCCTGCCCTGCAGTGACCCCCCTTTAAGAAATGGTGCCACGTAAAGAGCAGAGGGGACAGTGAGAGAGGTGCCGGCTGGCACATGCAAGGGTGATGTTAGATGTGCGTCTCCAGGCCAGGCAGCCATCACAAGACTGCCGATGATTGCTGGTTTCTGTTCAGGGTCTTGTCTTGTAATCTCAACATGTATTTGTGACCTTGCTCGATGTTCATTGTCTGTTAAATGCACTACAAAATTTAATTCCCATGGTTTGTGGCTGAGCAAAAGAGCTTTTAAAAGAAAGGTGGTGTATTTTAACTTATGAGCTCTTGTTACCCTTTTTTTTAAGACAATATTTTTATTTTATATATATATATATATATATATTTTTTTTTTTTTTTTTTTTTTTTTT
>NW_021703782.1:78150845-78454037 GCF_005190385.1 Monodon monoceros
TTTTGCGGTACGCGGGCCTCTCACTGTTGTGGCCTCTCCCGTTGCGGCGCACAGGCTCCAGACGCACAGGCTCAGCGGCCATGGCTCACGGGCCCAGCCGCTCCGCGGCATGTGGGATCTTCCCGGACCGGGGCACGAACCCGTGTCCCCTGCATCGGCAGGCGGACTCTCAACCACTGCGCCGCCAGGGAAGCCCTAAGAGCATCATTTGATATGCTTATTTGTCATCTGTTTATCTTCTTTGATGAGGTGTCTGTTAAGGTCCTTGGCCCATTTTTTAACCAGTAATTTGTTTGCTTGTTGAGTTTTAAGAGTTCTTTGTATATTTTGAATAGCAGTCCTTTATCAGATATGTCTTTGGTAAATAGTATCTCCCAGTCAGTGGATGGTCTTGTTATTATTTTAAAGAGCTCCATGGATCAAATAAGTGAACTCCAACCATGCTTTGAGTTCTAACAGCCTAGAGAAGAGGTGGGGAGGGGGATGCTTGCTTTTTCTTCCCCAACTGGGTTCAGAGGTCAACAGTCCTCCCAGACTGGAATGGGCAGGGCTGCCCAGCAGTACTTCTCAAGGGCCGCTGCTCATGGTGGCCTCATGCATTGTAGAGACCCTGGGGATAGAACTGGCAGTGTCCTGACTGCAGACTTTTCCTGCCTAGTCTGCTGGAAGAGGTCTTTCTCACACTTTGTGCTGGATATGTGGTTTTGTTTGCAAGTTTCTTTGGGAGAGCCACGCCTCCTCGACTCCAGGAGGCTGTCAGTTATGATGGCTCCACCCTCCATCCCAGGCTTTCTGAGGCAGGTGATCTCAAGGACCACTCCACCCCACCCATCAGCACAGTGGTTGGTTCGGGAGTGGGCATGTGACTCAAGCAGCCAATCAGAATTCTTTCCTGGGATTGTTGCATAGTCCCTGGGAGAAAGAGAGCTTCCTCTGGATAGCCTTGTCTTGCTGGGAGGTTGTATATCTGGGCTGCCCAGCACCATGTTTCCTAACTCATGGAAAGAAGAAAGCCAAGGAGAGCCAAAAGATGGGGAGAGACAAGGCCCTGACTGCCTGAGCCCCCACATAAGCCATGCCTGGTTGCACCCAGACTTCTGCCTTTCAGGAGCCAATGAATTCCATGATTGCCTAGGTTCAAGTGAGTTAGGTACTTCTCACTTGCAACCAAGAGTCCTTCAAGATCCATTCAGCAGGGCTTCCCTCTTCAGTTGTGCAGGTATGCACTATGTAACCATAGGGGGCATCCTAGACTTATATAATACACATTCTGTTCAGCTGAAAGTAGTAGGGTGCTCAATCATCACCTCCTCTCAGAAGCCCTCTTTGATTTCCCCAGCAGTTAGTCATTCCCTCCTCTATGCTTCCAAGAATCTTGTGAAAAATATACAGTGTGGAGCTAATCCCTCTATATTGCAATTTACATACATACACACCTGCCTGTCTCCCTATCAGACTGGGAGCTCCCTTGTAGGGACTAGATCTGATTTATCTCTTTTTCCTCAGTGACCCAACCGAGAATGTGCTTACATTTTTATCAAGTGAATTATCAAATCTCATGACAAAAAACAACTGGAATATCCCATCTAGTTTGCTGTAAAGAAAATTCTCCTTGTAATTGCCACAGAAAAGTACTATAGATCAGGAGCTGACACACTTTTTTCTGTAAAGAGCCAGATAGTAAATATTTTAGGCTTAGCAGGCCACATTGTCTCTGTCATGACTTTCATTTCTCCTGTTGTAGCACAAAAGCACCACAATGAGTAAACAAATGAACCTGGCTGCATTCCTATAAAACTTTATTTACAAACACTGTAATTTCATATAATTTCCACGTGTCACATAATAGTATTCTCCTTTTGATTTTTTTCCAACTATTTCACAATGGAAAAATCATTCTTAGCTCTCAAGTCATGCAGAAATATACACCTGGCAGGATCTGGCCAACAGGCCTCAGTTTGCTGATTCCTGGTAGAGACGGTCACTGGGCGCCTCCATCCACAGGGAGCAGTGGGACAAAGTTGCATCTCTCCCCTGACTTTGGGTCTTGGAGCTGGAAGGGCTGTCACCTGGTAGAGCAGCCTTGGCCTTCACCTGCCCTCACTATGTGAATAGGAGATTTGGGGCAACCTCCGGTGATCCACAGGCTCGCAGCATGTCAGAGCAAGAAGGACACAGCACAGCTGTACTTACCACAGACCCAGGGAGCTGAGGCTGCTTAAGCTTGCTGACTGGCCCAAGGTCACACACCTTGGCGAGTCTGGGTCCCATGGGACCCGCTGTGCTGTCATCCGGGAGGTTTTCACCAAACCACCCAGAGGAGGTTTATTCCTTTAGCCACAATCCTCCAGGTGCTGGTTTCACCTTCACACATCCTCACACACTTGACTCTCAGCTGCACCCACCTCCCCTAACCCCAAATGCCGCCAAGCTGTGACAGTCTGACAATGACCTTCCCCTCTCACCTATGAGGCCCAGATCTCCACCACATGCCGTGGCCCTCACCACAGGTCCTTCCCAGCCCCCGTGAGCCCAGCCCATACAGCCAAGAAGGCACCTTTGTATAAGGGTCTGTTTCAGAGGCCCAGATGGCTCCAAACCGGTCTTCTCCATCTGCAGGAGATAACGGACGTGCATTTTAAAAAAGGAATAAATACATATTTAATGGCTTAGTTTAAGGAACTGAGAAAATATTCATTTTCTTAAACTGTTAATACATAATTAACTGAAAATAAAATTAATTGGGTAAAACAGCCTAAAAATAATGCAGTACTTATTACATGAGGGAATATAACTGCATTGAAAAGAGGTTTAATTGTTCCAGAGACCGAAAAAGTCCCCAAAAACAGAGAAGGGAAGAGGCTTTGTCCAGCCACTAGGTAAGGGCTCTGGGTGCGGGGCTCCCTGACCCCCCTGCTAGAGGGGGTGGAGGTAAAGACTGCCTTTTGAAACGCAACAACTTGACGATGAATTTAGAGAGCATCCCGATGCCCACCCCAGCCTTGACAGCACCCCTTCACCACCACCAATTCCAAAAAGGAAAGAAAGAAAAGAAAAAAATCCACTATTCTGCCTGACTGAGTCTCTCCTCTGGGAGGTCTGGGAGGTTAGGGAAGGAAGATACAGACACAAAATCCCCATAACAACTGGAGAAAAAGGTGAGGGTGCCCGGAGTGCAGTCAGAGGAGGGGAAGGCAACCGGGATCCAGCGAGGATGGGTGGGTGGGCTTTGACAGTGCAGATGAGGGAGGAACAGGAACAGTGGCCCCAGGCAGAGAGGCACAGGGATCCACAGGAAACAGCTAGAATTTTATCTGGCTGAAACAGGACCCAGGAAGGGCTGGGACAATGGGTCACAGGTGTGCGAGGAAAGCACCGGCTCTGGCCACCACGCCTGGAGCAGCCCGGCAAGCTCTGGGTCCCACTGTAGACCCTGCCTTTTATTATTCCTCTCTCTTGTGAATTCAGGTGGGGAAGGGTCTGCTGAGAGTCATGCCAGAATTCACAGGAGAAAGATTCTGTAATTTCTTTTAGCTCTGTGACTCTCGACAAAGTATTCAGTATTAATGCAGTTGACCATGACGTCTTCTGTGTGCGCGACTGACAGACCAAATTACCTTTCCTTATCTCCTTGGGAGAAAAAAGGACCATTTATTTGACATACTTCATAATCATTTCACCTGATTGCCCCCTACGGAGAGCACGGGTGACCCAGTTCCCTCTCTCCTGCACAAGGCAGGAAGCATGTCCTCTAATAAAGCCCAGTTTCTAAAGAATGCTTTTAATCTTGGAATAGTGAGCATTATTTTCAATTGTATTTTTAATTCTCTATCTACTTTTTAAAATCCCACGTTTCCATCCTCTCTAATTCTCAGCTCATCAGAGCTGGGAGGGAGCTGGGACATCATGCACTCCCACCTCCTGCTTGGCATCTGCTGTGTGGAGAAGGCAGTGGGCAAAGTCTGCTGGGGATTCAGAGGTGAGGGCTCTGTGCCACCCACGGGACACTGTTCTCTAGATGGTGGCTTGGAAATCCCTGGCTTATTGTGCCTGGCTTATTTCACTTAGTGTAATGTCCTCAAGGTTCATCCATGTTATAGTATGTTAGCATATGTCAGAATTTCCTTCCTTTTGGGGGGGACGAGAATCTCAGTTCCTTGACCAGGGATTGAACCCTGGCCATGGCAGTGAAAGCCTGGAATCCTAACCACTAGGCCACCAGGGAATTCCCCCAGAATTTCCTTCCTTTTTAAGGTTGAATAATATTCTATTGTATGTATACACCACATGTCGTTTATCCATTCATCCACTGAGGGATACTTGGATTGCTTCCATATTTTGGCTATTGTGAATACTGCTGCTGTGAACAGAAGTGTCTCTTCAAGTCCCTGCTGTCAACTCTTTTGGGTATATACTCAAGAAGTGGGATTGCTGGATCAGATGGTAATTCTATTTTTAATTTTTTGAGCAGAAGCAGCTTTTACTTATTACTTCTCTGGCCTTCTTCCACTCCTCAGGCTGGAGGCCAAGCCAGGCAGCAAATGAGAGCATGAGAAAACAGTTTAGGGCTTCTCCAGAGAAAGGGAAAACTGACTGTGGGGTGATTTGCACCCCCGCCAGGTTCTGTACACGGCCTCTCAGGGCTTCCTCTGGGGATTTCAAGTCAATGTTTCCTGGGATTTCCAAGACCCTTGCTCTGGACCCTGCCCTTGGGAGCCAGCAGGGGAAGCATTCACATATCAAATAGGGTAATAAGCACCTGGGACCTGGGAGGTAGGTATGATCATTATCCCACTTTACAGATGAGAGTCCTGATGTTCAGAGAGGTTAAATGAGGGGCCCAAGGTCCCAGCTAGAAAGTGGTGAGGCTCAGACTAAAGCCCAGCTCTGTCCACGTTCTTTCCACTACCTCATGCTGCCTCTACTGGCATTTAAATGTGTGTGGAGATGTAAAAACCTCGTGCTGCAGGAAGAAGTGTCTAGGGGCAGGGATGGGGGAGACTGATTCTGACTTAGGAAGCTGGAAGTTTCCTTGGAGGAGCCACATTTTAGCAGAACTTTGAAAAACAGGTAGATGTTGGAAGTTGGAGGAGATGGGGGGAACTGGGTGAAAAGCTCCTTGAATGGTTCTGTCTGGTGAGAGGTGATAGATCTTAAATGCGGTAGAGATTTTCTTTTAAGACTGTAGCTCTAAACTATTAAGTTTGAAAGGTTTACAAAATGAATCATTTTATATGAAAATAGACATTTACAAGGTCAACTCAAAAAGAGGCCATATAAGAAATTGGAAAACTTTCACTTTCTACATTGTATATTTCTGTAATACTTGAACTATAAATGAACATATGTTACTTTTGGAATCTGAAAAATAAATATATAAAAATTAAATAGATATATTATTGTGGAAAATATGTACAATATATTGTTAGGTGTAAAAAAACAGATTGCAAATCAGTATATGTAGAGAATGACCCCATTTATGTAAGTAAATGTGTGAATGTGAGTGTGTATTTGAAAGGATATACACCAGAATTCTCTCAGTGTTTATCCCTGGGAAGTAGAACTATGGGTGACTTTCTCTTTTCTATTATTTGTATTTTACACTAAGAAAAAAAATTAATTTGAAGAGAAACCTAGATGAGCTTGGGTATGGTGATGTGATGCCTTTTCAGATACAACACCAAAGACACAATCCAGGAAAGAAGTAATCGATAAGCTGGACTTCATTAAAATTAAAGACTTCTGCTCTGCAAAACATAATATCAAAAGAGTCAGAAAACAAGCCATAGACTGAAAAAGAATATGTGCAAAAGACACACCTGATAAAGGACTTGTATCCAAAATATACAAAGAACTCTTGAAATTCAATGATAAAAAAACTACCTGGTTAAAAAATGGGCCAAAGATCTTAACAGACACCTCACCAAAGGTGATAAACAGTTGGCAAATAAGCATATGAAAAGATGCTCCACATCATATGTCATCGGGAAAAATGCGGATTAAAGAAACAGTGAGATACCACTACACGCATATTAGAATGGCCAAAATCTGGAACACTGACAACATCAAATGCTGCTGGTGACGTGGAGTAACAGGACTCTCATACGTTGCTGGTGGGAATGCAAATGGTACAGATACTTTGGAAGTTTCATCAGTTTGGCAGTTTCTTAGTAAACATACTCTTACAATAGGATCTAGCAGTCGTATGCCTTGGTATTTACCCAAAGGAGTTGAAAACTTAGTCCACACAAAAACCTGCACACAGATATGTATAGCAGCTTTATTCATAATTGCCAAAACTTGAAAGCAACCAAGATGTCCTTCAAGTAGGCGAATGTCTGAACTGTGGTATCAAGCCATGAAAAGACATGAAGGAATCTTTTTAAAAATTTACTTTATTGAAGTATAGTTGATTTACAATGTTGTGTTTAATTTCTGCTGTACAGCAAAATGACTCAGTTATACATATATACATTCTTTTTCATATTCTTTTCCACTATGGTTTATCACAGGATATTGAATATAGTTCCCCGTGATATATAGTAGGACCTTGTTGTTTATCCATTCTATATATAATAGTTTGCATCTACTAATCCCAGACTCCCACTCTATCCCTCCCCCACCCACCTCCCCACTGGCAACCACAAATTTGTTCTCTATGTCTGTGAGTCTGTTTTGTAGATAAGTTCATTTGTGTCATATTTTAGATTCCATACATAAATGATATCATATGGTATTTGTCTCTCTCTTTCTGACTGACGTACTTAGTATCATAATCTCTAGGTCCATCCATAGCGTTGCAAATGGCACTATTTCATTCTTTTTTATGCTGAGTAGTATTCCATTGTGTGTGTATGTATATATATATATATATATATATATATGTATATATACATACACACACATATATATACACCACATCTTTATCCATTCATCTGTCAGTGGACATAGATTGTTTCCATGTCTTGGCTATTGTAAATAGTTCTGCAATGGACACTGGGGTACCTGTATCTTTTCAAATTATAGTTTTCTCCAGATGTATGCCCAGGAGTGGGATTGCAGGATCATATGGCAACTCTATTTTTAGTTTTTTAAGGAACCTCCTTACTGTTCTTCATAGTGGCTGTATCAATTTACATTCCCACCAACAGTGTAGAAGGGTTCCTTTTTCTCCACACCCTCTCCAGCATTTGTTATTTGTAGACTTTTTAATGATGGCCATGCTGACCACTGTGAGGTGGTACCTCACTGTAGTTTTGATTTGCATTTCTCTGATAATTAGCGATGCTGAGCATCTTTCATGTGCCTGTTGACCATGTGTATGTCTTCTTTAGAGAAATGCCTATTTAGGTCTTCTGCCCATTTTTCGATTGGGTTGTTTATTTTTTTGTTAATGAGTTGTATGAGCTGTTTGTATATTTTGAAAACTTGTCAATTGCATCATTTGCAAATATTTTCTCCCAGTTTGTAGGTTGTATTTTCATTTTCTTTATGGTTTCCTTTGCTGGTCAAAAGCTTGTAAGTTTGATTAGGTCCCATTTGTTTATTTTTGCTTTTATTTCTATTGCCTTGAGAGGCTGACCTAAGAAAACATTGGTACAATTTGTGTCAGAAGATGTTTTGCCTGTGTTCTCTACTAAGAGTTTTATGGTGTCAAGGACCTGAAAGAATCTTAAATACATATTAGTAGGGGAAAGAAGCCAATCTGAAAAGGCTATATACTGTATGATTCCAACTATAAGACATTCTAGAAAAGGAAAAACTATGGAGACAGTAAAAAGATCAGTGGTTGACAAGGGTTGGTGGGAGTGATAGAAAGATAAATAGGTGGGGCACTTAGGATTTTTAAGATGTATGTTATTATAATGATGGATAAATGTCATCGTACATTTGTCCAAACCCATACAATGTATAACACCAAGATAAACCCTAAGGTTAACTATGGACTTTGGGTGATAACAATATGTTAATGTAGGTTCATCCTTGGTTAAAAATGTACCATACTAGTGGGGATGTTGATAATGGGGGAGGCTATGCATGTGTGATGGCAGGGGATATGTGAGAAATCTGTGTACCTTCTTCTCAATTTTGTTGTAAATCTAAAACTGCTCTAAAAAAAATAACTTTAAAAAGTTAATTTGAAAAAGAAAAAGAAAGTAAAGCTTGTTCAAGCACTACTCTTGCAAAAGGATACAGGCCATTCTCAGGATGAATCTTGTCAAGGTTTCACATAACAATTAATTCCTATGCTATTTAACCTTTTCCAGAGCTTAAAAAAGTTTAAAATTTTCCAATTAATTTTATACACTTAGAATAACTCCAATACCAAGACTTAATTTTTTTTTAAAAAAGCATCAGATAAAGTACGTTTACCTAAAATCAGAAGCCAACATCATACTAAATGATAAAACACTCAACTCTAGTCTAGAGGGATTCACATTTGAGTCAGAATTAAGACAAGGATGTCAGTTAGGTATCAGCAATGCTAGCGGCTCTAACAAACAAAACCCCAAATCTCAATAGCTTAACACAATAACAGTTTATTCCTTATTCACCCAAATAACAATGAGGACCCCTGGTCAACAAGCACCTCTCATTAGGCTTTTCATGGACCTAAACTCCTCTGCCTCTGGTCCTGCCATCACCTAGAACTGCTGCTAGATCCTCTGACAGCAGACAGAGAGAGGAGAGGGTGGTATGGGAGTTTCACAGGCCAAGCAGGAAAGCCACTTATGTCATTTCCACCCACCATCCAAAGGCTAGAACCCAGTCACAGGGCCACACAGGACTGCAGGGGTGCTGGGAAGAGCGTTCTAGCTTTGTGCCCGGAGGAAAAGGAGACAGGTGATAATGCAGCATTCCTTAAAGAGTGCTTCACCATTATCTTACTTTCTGCACACTTTGATGTGGGGCATGCAGGCAATGACGGCCACCTGAGCACCAGTGATTATAAACACATCCCAGTTTCAGAGATTTAAAATGTGAAAACTTAGACTCGATGAAATACTGCTTATGAATACCAGACGAAATAAGAAATGCTGTATTTGTAAAAGCCCATGGACGAACGAGCAAGGCTTTTCCAGGCATGATCCCAAGGCAAAAAGCATAAAAGATAGACTGAACCACATAAAAATAAAAAATCCCTCACATCAAAAAAAGGAAATTAGGGACTTCCCTGGCAGTCCAGTGGTTAAGACTCCACACTTCCACTGCAGGGGGCAAGGGTTCGATATCCCTGGTCGGGGAACTAAGATCCCACATGCTGTGTGGCAAAAAAAAAAAAAAATTAAAAGCAGAAGGACCCATGGGAGGGGGATGTGGAAATATTTGTAACGTGTGGTAGATCAAGAATTAGTAGGCTTACTATTTTTAAAAGCCCTTATACACCAACGGTGAAAAAGATGAAGATTCCAAGATAAAAATGGACAAAGAACTGTAACAGGAAATGAATCAAAAAAGAACTAAAAATGGTTAAATATGTTAACTATGTAAAACTCTTTGGTAGTCAAAGAAATGCAGATTAAAACCACAATAGGATATATATTTTTTAATCATAAAACTGGCAGAGGTCTGAAAATTGACAATGGTGCTGCAAGGACTGGGAATTAGAGACTCTTTCACTTCTGGAAGAGGGTGAAATGGGCTCACTGTTCAGCGCTGTGGGTAAGATCTTAAAAACATGCATGCCTGTTGACCCAGGCACCCCACTTCTGGAATTTTTTAAATTTCAGTTTTATTTTTATCAAAGTTAAACATGCACATAATTTTCAAAGTTGAAAAATTTACATGGTTTCTTATGAAAATCAGCAATTCCCTGAAGCCCCTTCCCCTCAACCCCCAACCCTATCACCACCCTACCCCTCTTTCTCAGTCCCAGAGATACAGGTTTCAATCTTTCTGATATTTACCGTATTTTCTTTAAATAACATGCTTATATTGCTACTTCTTGAATTTTCAGGTTTGGGCATCATCTAATAATTTCTCATCATGAAGAGAGGATTTAGCTCTCTTACCAACCCTCTCCCCCAAACACAATCCCTATAAAACACATGCACATACTCCACCCACACACACCCACACATATCCCCTGGTCATCAGCCTCCCAGTATTGTTACTTGTCATTCTGATTGGATCAATATTCATTATTTGCCTTATTCTGGCTGTAAATCTATTGTCAAATGAGCTGTGCAGAACACTATCATTTTCTTTTCCTGCACAACATGTTGTTTTCCCTGGAGTAAATAACTGACTTGTTTTAATCATCGGCTTAATTTGCTCATTTTTATCATCAATTGAACCACAAACTCTCTTTCAGAATTTTGAACTTGTTACTCCAATGTGTTCTGGCTTCCACTGATGCTGTTTTTAAAATCCAACACCATTCTCAGCCATAATTCTCTCTATATACCTACTTTTTCTCTGCAAACATGTAGGATCTTTTCTCTGTCCACGCACCCCATACTAACCCCAGTCCTGAGATGCTTGGTGAGCCTGGTTTGAGACCTCTTTATGGTTCTGCAGTATAAATCAGGCTTCTTTTTCATCTTTGGGATATGGCTTTCTTGGGCCTGTTAAGTCCATCTACTTTCCAACTACCAAAATGCTGTTGCTGATGACTCCTCTATTTTCCTCCTCCTTGTGGGTTTTTTCTTTTTTAAACAGTTTGCTATAGTTTGGAGAGAAAGCAGCATTGCACCAAAGTTAGGTGTAGAGTCCTGCTTCCCTGTGGAGGGATTAGATTAGACTCTTCCTCCCCCCACTGGGTCCTGGGCCTCCACATCTGTGCCCCTCATCCCAGAGTCTTCTCAAAACAGCTGTTGCTCAGCTCAGTTCAGCTGGCAGACAAATGCCCTCAGGGCAAATTAATGACCTTAGTGTCAAATCTAAGAAGTTTAAAAAAACACAATAAACCCCAAAACAATATAAGTAAAGAGACAAAAAACAAAATGGAAACCAACAAAATAGAAAATAAAAATGCAATGAAGACCAATAAAACTAAGAGTTGATTCTTTGAAAAGACAATAGAAAAATCTCTGGGAAGATGGATCAGGGGAAAAAAAAGAAAATATACAAATAAATGACATTATACATGAAAAGAGTAACATAACTATAGTTAAAACAGGTTTAAAAGATAATATGATAAAAACACAACCATCTGGAGGTTTTATCTTCATGTGGCTGTATTTGCAAATAAAAGATTACTGAGAAAAAACATAATAAGGGAATGCTGTCGACAACATTATGCCAACAAATTTGAAGTCTTTTATATATTTTTATATATATTTCTATTATAGAAATACATAAATTCCTACCAAAACTGAAAAAAAAAAGATATTCTGAATAGACCTAAAACAAAGAATTTGAAGCAATAATTGAAAACATTCCCACAAAGAAAATTCAAGGCCCAGATTGCTTTAGGTGAATTATACCAATATTTCAAGAATAGATAAGCCAATCTTATATGAATTCTTCCAGGGAATAGAAAAATAAGGAATATTCCCAAATTCATTCTTTAAGGACAGTATAATTTTTTTTTTTCTTTTTTTTTTTTGCGGTACGCGGGCCTCTCACTGCTGTGGCCTCTCCCGTTGCAGAGCACAGGCTCCAGACGCGCAGGCTCAGCGGCCATGGCTCATGGGCCCAGCCGCTCCGCGGCATGCGGGATCCTCCCAGACCGGGGCACGAACCCATGTCCCTCGCATTGGCAAGCGGACACTTAACCACTGCGCCACCAGGGAAGCCCGAGGACAGTATAATCTTAATGTAAAAATTAAACAGGGCTTTATGGTGGCGCAGTGGTTAAGAATCCGTCTGCCAGTGCAGGGCACACGGGTTCAAGCCCTGGTCCGGGAGGATCACACATGCCATGGAGCAACTAAGCCCATGCGCCACAACTACTGAGCCTGCGCTCTAGAGCCCTCGAGCCACAACTACTGAGCCCACCTGCGCGCCTAGAGCCTGTGCTCCGCAACAAGAGAAGCTACTGCAATGAGAAGCCCGCACACCACAACGAAGAGTAGCTCCTGCTCGCCGCAGCTAGAGAAAGCCCGTGTGCAGCAACGGAGACCCCAAGGCAGCCAAAAATAAATAAATAAATAAACTAAATTAAAAATGTAAACAAGTATAGCATAGGAAAGGAAAATTGCAGGCCCATTTCACTCATACATTTAGATGTAATAATCCTAAGTAACATATTATTAAAATAATTCAACTGTATATAAAAAAGGTAATGTACCGGGCTTCCCTAGTGGCGCAGTGGTTGAGAATCTGCCTGCCAATGCAGGGGACACGGGTTCGAGCCCCGGTCCGGGAAGGTCCCACATGCCGTGGAGCAACTAGGCCCGTGAGCCACAACTACTGAGCCTGCGCGTCTGGAGCCCGTGCTCCGCAACAAGCGAGGCCGCAATAGTGACAGGCCCGCACACCGCCATGAAGAGTGGCCCCCGCTTGCCACAACTAGAGAAAGCCCCCGCACAGAAACGAAGACCCAACACAGCAAAAATAAATTAATTAATTAATAAACTTCTACCCCCAACATCTTCTTGAAAAAAAAAAAAAGATAATATACCATAACCAAGTTGAGTTTATTCCAAGAATACAAAGATGGCTTAATATTAGAAAATCTATAGAGCTAATTTATCACATTAATAGATTAAAGAAGAAAAACGTATGATCATCTAAGCAGACACAGAAAAGGTATTTGATAAAAGTATATAATGCTTGATGATAACCTTCTAAGCAGATTGGAAATAAAGGGGAATTTCCTTAAACTGATAAAGGATATCTATAAAAACTTCTAAAGGAAATATTACTTGTGCGAACAATAGTAACATTTCCTTTAAAATCAGGAAAAGATAAGGATGCCCACTATAACATTTTTTGTTCAGCATTGTACTTTTGAACTTATTTTTCTTAAATAAATTAATACATTTAGTGGTAGAAGTTTTTAAATAAATTAATAAAGAAAATAAATCAATGGCATACATTTGAAAAGAAAGAGATAAACTGTCATTGTTTGCAGATGATACGATTGTCTATTTAGAAAACCCAAAGGAATCTACAGACCAGTTATTAGTTAGCAAGATTACTGGGTGTAAAACCAATAGGCAAAAGTCAATGAAATTCCTAGTCATTAAAGAAAAAACACAGGTGATGAATAAACTTATGAAAATATGCTCAACCTTTGTAGTTATCTGGGAAATTCAGTTTTAAACAAAGATATAGTATTTTATACTTGTCAGATTAGCAGGTATTTAAAAAAATCTGACACCACCAAGTGTTAGAGAAGAGGTAGAGGAACTAGTTCCTCTACTAGACCCTTCATACGCTGCTTGTGGGAATCATTGGTACAACCACCTTAGTTAGAGCCATTTGTACCATCTATCTCAGTTAAGTCGAAGATGCCCTAGACCCAGCAAACCTATACCCCCAAAACCTCTTCTGAGTGTACTCAAAGAGACTTTTACAAGAATGCTTATGGTAATATTGTTTATAATGACCAAAAAAAAAAAGAAATCTTAAATGTTCATTGACAAGACAACGAATAAAGATGGTACATTCATAAAAAAGAAAAAGATAATATGGAGTAAATGAGCAAGATATAGAAGGATATGATCCTACTTAAAATTGCAACATTCCACCCCCGCCTCTCTGGCTTGTTTTCCCCCTTTGCACCTCTCACATTCTAACATACAGTTTATCTCTAATTCATAAATTTTGCTTATCGTTTGGTTCACCCCATGGGAATGTACACACCACAAGAGTAGTGATCTTGTCTGTTTTGTTCACTGATATTCCCAGGGTGCCTCATATACAGTAGGCACTCAATAAATATTTGCCAAGTGAATTTGTTGAATGAATAGAAGACAATATGAAGCCACATATTGAAAGTTTAAAAGCATGCAAAACAATACTACTTAATATTTATAGATAAACGTCCCTTTATGTTTTGGGTTACCTTTGTGACAGAGGTAGAGGGTGGGATCAGGAAGGCGCACCCAGGAAGCTTCAAGTGTCCCCGTAAGGTTTTATTTCCTAAGGTGGCAATGGAGAGGGGAGCGCTGATTATATTATTACCAACAGTGTCTGCATGATGGAAAAATTTCACATTAACACTTGTTTTTAATAATCGGAACAGCAGCACCTGCAGCACGTACTAGAGTTTCTAAGGGTTTTCCCACATGACCTCATGGGTCAGCTGTGCACAAGGGGCTTCCTATAAGCCCAGCTCAGAGCAAGGTGGGACCTGGGCCTGGGGTTCTTCCAAATTGCCCAAGAGGGGAAATCCCAGCCTGAGAAGGAAGAAGAGGAAGCCCCAGGGGCCACCCCTCCTGGATGAGATGGGAGGGTATGTGAGAATTGGGCTTTGTCTTACACTGTCCTCACTCAGGAGCTGGGGGCTTGCTGCTGGGCCCGCAGTCAGGGACACGCTCCTCTGAGGCAGCACTAGGTTCTGTGTTAGGAGCTGTCCCAGTTCAGAATCTGAGTCCCTGTGGTCTCTCCTCCCCTGGATAATAGGAGTATAAATAATGACCCTGTTTTGTCTACCTGAGAGGGCTGTTGTGAGGACCAGACAACAAGGAAAGAAAGTTGCCCTGACAGTAGGGACCAGAGTCTCAATGCAGTTCTGCATTTTCTCCTTTGATATGAAACCTTTGAACATAAACATTATCTATGTTGTTACATAGTCTTCAAAATGATCATTTTTATTGGCTGAAGAACCATCAAGGGCTCAAGCATAATTTACTAAATCATTCCACTCTTGTTGTAGATTGAGTGTGTTTACCATTTTCCTCAACTGTATACAACATTGCAGTTAACATCTTCATGTGCTTACATTTTGCTTTGCTTTTTTGAAATTATTTCACTAGGATAAATTCCTCAGTAAATAACTGGTCAAAGTATATAAATGGTTCTTATGGTTCTTGATGGGTTTTGTCAAAGTGCCATTTCCAAATGGTTGGCCCCGGTGACATACAGGTGTGTGTAGGACCACTGCACCTTATTCCAGGAAGGGTCTAGTCCTGCCGGGGCATAATTCAAAATTCTCCAAATTTGAGACTAATCTTGACAAAAGACGAGAGGAGACACTTAACATTAGTTTACCAGTTAAAAAAATGCCCTACGTGGCAATATTGTAAATCCAGTTGACAGCTCGCTTAACTGGACAGCTTTGAAGTTATTTGTTTCTTGACATACATTTTAAAAGGTGGGAGAATTCAGACAAAATGAGACTTTATTAATATTTAACATTCATAAGATATTTACCTTGCATATTTAAAATGTTCACAAAATGCAGCCACGCTGTGCTAGTTTTGTCATACCATCTCCACAATGGGGCACTACTATTTTATTTTATTTTATTTTTCCTAAAGAAATAGGTCTTCTTCTAACAACCAAGTTTGCAGCTGTAGACCTGTGAGACACCATTTGTAAGGCAGGGAAGGAGGAGATAATGCAACATAGGCGCTTCTCTTGGAACCAGCTAATAACTATATGCACTGATTGTTAAGAATTTACTTTCTGCCGGGCACTGTGCCGGGCACTTTCCTGTGTTACCTCATTTAATCTTTGATCCTATTAGATAGGTACAATTTTCCCACTTTACAAATGAGGAAACTGAGGTCTGGGTCCTCGGGATATAGGCATTGCAGACACAGCAGGTGGAATCAGAGAAAAAGACAGGACTGATGTCAAGAGTCATTGGTCCCGGCTCTGTCCCTAATTTTTGGCTCATCAGTCAACTCTTCTGGGCCTTGTCTTTGCCCCAGGGAGAGGCTGAGGATGAGGGATGGGCACTGGGTGGGGTTATGCAACTTCTTTACATCCCCACACCCACCATGGGGCCCTCTGGAAGAGAGAGTTACTACCTTTTCTTTCCCTGCACAGAGCACCAGGAGGGCTTGGCTGAGCAAGGATGGGCCACACGGACCAGCCCAGCAGTGGCATGCTGTGTTTACAGCATCTTCATCGCTCACTCAGGAGACCCAGAACTCAGGTCTGTCCTTCCCTTCTTTCCCCAGACCCTTTTTGAGCACCATGCTGAAGGCAGTGGGGCTGGCCTTGAGGCCACGGAGCACGGCTGCACTCCACCTTGTGACACAGCTGTGGGACTTGGGTAAGTCACTTCTGTGGCCTCTGACCGCAGTTTCCTCATCTGTAAAATGGGGATAATAATAACTACCTCAGAGGGTTATTCTGAGGCTTGAGTGAGGAGAAGGTGTGACTTAGGCCCCACGAGAGGCCCTGTAAAGCGTGAGCTGAAGTGGCCCTCCAGGTGTTCTCTGGATATGAGTCAGGTGCCTGCCAGGGACCTCAGCCTGACATCAACACCCAAAACAGACCACAAGGGAGAAAGTGTCAGGCCAGGGGTGGGCAGGACAAACTTTCCCTGAGGGTTGGAAAGGGTTCTGGGAGGGCTCCCTGGAAGAGGTGATGTGTGCACCAAAGGAAAATCAGTCCTATTGAGTGATCAGAGCTGCCACCTGCAGCCAGAACTTCATTTAGAACCAGGACAGAAGACTTCCTGCAGGAGGTAAGGTCAGGCTGACTCCACGCACCCAGAGAGGATGCCCCCAGAACATCTCAGAGATCTCTGCCCACCCCCTCTGTCACATGACAGATGCATTTCATTCATTCATTTGATTAATGTTTATTGAGCATCGGCTATGTGCCAGGCACTTGTCTCAGTACTGGAGATGTGTCAGCGAACAAAACAAATCCCTTGTGCCTTCTCACGAAGATGGTGCCGGAAGGCGAAGAAGGAAGCCCCTGCCCCTCCCAAAGTGGAAGCCAAAGCCAAGGCTTTGAAGGCCAAGAAAGCAGCGTTGAAAGGCATCTGTCCACAGCCACACACAAAGAAGATCCGGACGTCACCCACCTTCCAACGGCCCAAAACACTGCGGCTCAGGAGGCAGCCCAGATAGCCTCGGAAGGACGTCCCCTGGGAGAAAAGAGCTTGACCACTATGCCATCAGAGCACATTCCCCCTCACCACCGAGTCAGCCATGAAGGAAATAGAAGACAACAGCACACTGGTATTCATTGTGGACGTCAAGGCCAACAAGCACCAGATTAAACAGGCTGTGAAGAAGCTCTGTGACACTGACATAACTAAGGTCAACACCCTGACCAGGCCCGGTGGAGAGAAGAAGGCATATGTTCGACTGGTTCCTGACTGTGATGCTTTGGATGTTGCCAACAAAATTGAGATCGTCAAAACTGAGTCCAGCTGGCTAATTCTAAACATAAAATTTTTCACTGTTGAAGCAAAAACAAATCCCTTGCTCTCAGAGCTGACATTCTGGTGGAGAATAGAGGGAAACAAGACAATAAGTCAGAAAATAAGGATTTTCAGGTGATGAGTGGTAAGAGGGTAAATACAGCAGAGTGAGGAGAATAGAGAATGAACGGGGCATGAGTACAATCAGGGAAGTTGTGAAGGGCAAACTTTTGAGTGAGACCTGTAGGAAACGAGGGTGCAGACTTTGCAGATATCGGATCTCGGGAAGGACGTTCCAGGCAGGGGGAATACCTAGTGCAGGGGTGCTGGTAGGCAGAGTGTGCAACATCAAGGGATTCCAGGGAGGCAGTGAGGTCGGAGGGCATTGTGTGGCCGTAATGAGCCTGGCAGGACTCCTGCATCACCCCAGGGAGCGGGGAGCCCTGGGAGAGCTTCTCAGAGGAGCAATGGGCTTGGCTGTGGCTGCCTGGGAGCAGAGACTGGAGCACGGCAAGGCAGAGAAAGGGAGATGGCCAGGGGGCCATTGCAGAGGTGACTGTGGCTCAGCAGGGTGGAGGCAGCAGAGGGAGAGAGGAGGTCGGATTCTGGCTGTGCTCAAAGGTAGAGCCAAGAGGAGCTTCTGATGAGCTAGACTCTGAGTCCCCAAAGCCCTCCTGGGGCTGCAGGACTGCAAGGCTCCCTGTGGCCTCACCAAACACCCCTTGGAAGCCTCCTCATTACACAGGTGATTGGGGAAATTAGACCTTAAATGCTTCGTTTTTGTTTTGTTTTTTTCCAGAAATAAAACCAAATGTAATCACTGTAAGAAAAGCTCCACCCCAAGGGCGCTGCTCCCTCCGGTGGAGGCAGGGGTTAGACGAGGTTTGCAGGACTGTGTTGGCTCCCAGTTTAGATGCTTTCCATAAATTAATTACAGAGGCAAAGCGGAGAGCGAGGCCCTGGGGCGGGTCCGGGGCTGCCCTTCCCTCTTCCCGGATAGCTGGGCTGAAGCCAGTGCCGCCCTGGCCTGTGGGCTCTGGGAAGCTGCTGAGACTCCTGATTTCTGCCCCAAGTTTGCTGATCTCAGTCCCTGCGGGCTAAGCCTCGTCATCACAGGAGAGGACTTGGGAGAGCACCGGGGCTCTGGTCTTTCTCCTGAGTGCAGTGGGGAGCCAGGGAAGGTGGCAGGCAGGGAAGGGACAGGACCAGATTTGCTTTTTAGAGGGGACCTTCTGGCAACTCCAGGAGACTGGATTGGAGGAGAGGAGGCTAGAGGCCAGGAGGTCAGGTGGGGCCTCTCTGGAGGGATGGAGAGAAGGGAAGTGGGGTCAAGTAAAGGGACAGGAGTTCCCACTAACACAGATCCATCTCCCTGGGCTGCCAACTAGTGGCTCTACACTTTGGGCCCAAGCCTGATGCCCATCTCGCCTGGGGCCCCCGAGCTCTTGTTGGCAGAGCCTCTTGGGGCCCAGGTCAGGCCAGTGACTCATTTCTGAACGGTTTTGTCTGAATAAGACTGTTCTACCTCTCACCTGAGCTCTTTGACCCTCCTCGTCACAGTTCAGGGTTTTGGCCACAAACAGCGGCAAATGAGAGAGGGGTTTCCGGAGGTGGTTTCTGGGACCTTTGCTGAAATAGTTGAGTGCACTTCACCTGCAACCTGCCGGGAGCTGAGCCATCCCTCCGAGCTCCATGCTCCTCCTTGGCCTGTCCTAAATATGGCCACCTTGGCCTTCCGGCCACGTGCCTGAGCTCCTCCCTTGGGTCCTGCTCAGACCCTTCTCCTCGGCAGAAACTGCACATCCTGCTCTGCATCACAGCGCAAGGCCACTCCTCTGGGAAGCTGTACTCAGATCCCCTTGTACTCAGCACCTTGGGTGGTGCTGACTGATGGGGGCAGGGAATATGGAAGCCCAGCTCCCTTGCCCGGGGTTTTGACAACGCTGAGATGTAACTTACACTCCAGAGCCCCTCTCAGGATCAGACTGAAGCTACCCTCTGCAGGACCAGGCCAGAGATGGCGCCATTTATCTTCTCCCCTCCCCCCTCCCCACCCCCATCCCTCCTGTGCCCCACTCCTTTCCTGGCTCATTCTGGGAGTACTTCCTGGATAAATCACTTGCACATGAATCCTCAGGTAAGAGCCTGCTTCTGGGGAACCCCTTGTTCAGCTCTGCCATACCCACAGTCCAGTCTGCATATGGCATTGTGCTGCCCCCAACCTCACAGCCGCCCTGGGCCTCCGAGGCTCCATCTATATAAAAGCGGTGCTGGGCTCTGGCCCTGTGTGAGCACTGCTGCTGTTCTTGTCCTGGATCCCTGCTCCCTACCCCGACCCCTTTGCTACAGCTGAACTCAGTCATCAGGAAAAGAGGACTCATTTGAGAATGAGCAGCTGTTCTCAGCTCACAGAACCAAGTTCTCCGGCTGTTACAGTTCATTACTAAACCCCAGCCATGGCCTGAGGATTACAGAAAGGGTTCTGGTAAAAATCCCCAGCAGAAATAACACGCTCCTGCCGCAGGGAGCCCTGCAGATCGGACTGTGGTAACCTTCTGCTCGTCTCTGCCCAAGCACATTCAGGTGTTTGCATGTCAGTGGGGTCGCAGCATCTGGGCAATGGTGCCTGCTTTCGGATCCACGTGTAGGACTTTCCACAGCTGCTGGGGCAGCTTCGAGGCCAAATTGGCCCATGGGGGGAACCTGAGTCTAGACAGTCTAGCAAGAGGCTTGGACAGGTCACTGCTCTGCTTGGAGCCTGCAGACCCCTCTGCTCTGGTGAGTCCAGCCTCCAGAAAGCCTGTGGGGCAGGTCCTGCTAAGCCTCCCTCCCTTCCCCCCAGCCTGCAGTTCCACACACTCACCCCATCCCTGGGACACACCTCACTGGGAACTGAAACTTGAACATATTATCCAAGGGCCTGGGCTGTCCAAGGGGGCCCAGCTGGGCCCTCTGCTACCCTCTGCGTCCGGGGCTCAGGCCCTCTGTATGGCAGCATCAGCTTCCAGCCATCAGATGCAAACCCAGGCATAGGCCAAGATGAAGGCTGCACTAAGCCTAGCTTGTTGTGCATCATCAAGGGTGTTCTTTTCCCTCTCTGGACCTCAGTTTCCATATCTATATAAAGGGCAAGTAAGAGATCTCTGAGGTCCCTTTACAAATCATTATAGCCATTGTACTCTGTGGCTCAGAGAGGTGAAGGGAGCCCAGACTAGAACCCAGCCATCCTGCCCCTCAGGCCAGGGCTCTAGGACCATGACGGTGAGCAGAGGGAGGCTCCCAGGTCACGAAGCTGTCAGGCCCTGAGACAGTGTGGAGGAAGACACTCAGGCCTCTGGGTGTCTTGGACCCCAGCTCCTAGTTTCCTGCATATGCCCCACCAACATGCACCCCCTTCAAGCACAAACCAGGGGCAAGTACTCCCATCAGGGAGGAAAGAATCAGATGAGCTCATTTCAAATCCCGTTTTGCCCTTTGTCAGCTGTGTGACCTTGGACAAGTCACTTCACCAATCTGTGCCTCAGTTTCCTTATATGTAAAATGGGGGTCCTAAAATCTGCCTCACTGGCCTTTGCAGGGGTTAAATGACCTTGTGCGTGTGAAGTACCTGGCACGGATCAAACACTTAAGTGGAAGTTCCTTTTCCTTGGGGCCTCTTCCCCTCCTCCTATGTCATTATCTGGCCTCACCTTCCACTGCCCATCTCAGCTGCTTGTACTTCTCTTCCCTTTGGCACACGCCCACGCTTTCCAGCACCCAGGCCTCTGCTCATGCTGCTCCTACCAGGAATGCCATTCCTCCGTCTCATTCCCACCATTCCCAATCTTATTGCTTTCATTGTTCAGCTCAAATGCCACCTCCTCCAGGAAGACTCTCCTCCAAGGAGCTCTGTGCCAGCAGACAAGAACACAGATAACAGGGGCATCCGAAGGGGCAATTCTCTGCCCACAGCAGCCTCCTCTACCTCCTGCCTGGGTCAGTCATACACATATAGAGCATTTTTCTCCCCCGCCCTGCAGTACACAAAAGTGCCCACTAGGTGGTGATAGAACGACAAAGTCCCAGCGGGGATGAGCAATAAGAGAGGCCAACCAGGCACCGCCTGCGTCATTCATTCATTTCTTCAACAAATATTTTCTGAACACCTGCCATGTGCAAGATGTAGGACGACAGTGGCAAACAAAGCAACAAAGTCCCTGCTCTCAAGAAGCTTATGTTCTAGTGGCAGAAGGTGAGAGAGAAGAAACACAAAAAATAAGGAAATAAAGCAAGAAAAACCAGGACAGAGGTGAAGGCTGTACAGAAAACACCGGGGCCTGCTTGTGTCCAGACCTCTGAGTTAGCATTTCGTCAGTGAACAGCAGGATCTGTAATCAAAGCATCACTTAGGATCTCAGAGTGGCTGAGCTGGAACATTCCCTGGCCCCTTGTTCACAGTGCGCTCTGTGGACAAACAGCATCAGCATCACTTGGGAGCTTACAGGAAATGCAGATTCTCAGGTCTGCCCCAAGTCTCCTGAATCAGAATCTGCCTTTTAACAAGATCCCCAAGTAATTTGTATTCACGTTAAAGTGAGAAGCTCTGCTCCAGCCAGGCGCCTGGGGGTGACCCATAGCCGTTGGCCCAATCCGACCACCTATTTTTTTGCGTGATGCCCATGCAAGACTGGCTCTTGCTCAAAAAAAGAAATCTAGGAATTTTATGACACATGAAAATTACATGTTCTTCAAATTTCAATGTCCATACATAAAGTTGTACCGAAACAGACATGCCCGTTCACTTATGTATTGTCTGTGGCTGCTTTCGGGCTATAATGGCAGAGCTGAGTAGTGCAACAGCGACTATATGGCCCATGAAGACTGAAATATTTACTGTCGGGCCCTTTGCAGAAAAAGTTTGCTGATCCCTGCTCTAGTTCAACCTCATTGAATGAGGAATCAGGGCCCAGAGAGGGGCAGTATCTTGTCAAGGCTCATAGGAGCCCTGCTTTTATTTCCATGTCCTACTCAAAGTCCTGTTTGCACAGCCTCTGGTTTGGGCAGTTGAATCGCCTTTGCCTTTTCTGGGTTTGGAGTGATAGCCTCATTGGAAAAGGTTTGTAACTGATTTATCATGTAATCAAGACATTGCAATGAAATTTCCATTTCAGATGAAGCTAGTTTGGAGCCCAGAATGAGATGTGGGTACCCACAGAAACTGGGTTCCTTTTACTAGAGGGTGCATGACTGATATTAGCCTTTTCCTGAGAAGGGAGGGGACCCTAGGCTCCTGAAGAAAGGAGAGGGCTTCAGAGGGGTCAGTGTAGGGAGCGGGAAGGAGTCTTTCCTGCTCCTAACCCACCTGCAGAGTGAGGGGTCCTGACCTGTCGGGTGCTCTGAGGCTTTGGGCCAGGCCGGCAGTTGAGACCAATCTCAAGTCACCAAGTATCAATACTTCCCTGCTGTGTCTCCAGTAGGAGTTTAAGGGGCTTGGTGCTGGTGGGGGTGTGGGTACCAATAGGGGGCAGCAGAGAAGACAGTGGTCAAGGCCTGGACTCTGGCTGGGGATGCAGCTCAGAGCAGCTCTCCCCTGCTCAGCCCCATCCACGATTCCCACCGTCCTCATGCTTGAGGGCCAAGCTTAGCCTGCCCCAGCCCCTTCCTGCACGCGCCAGCTGCCCAGAACAGCTTGCAGCTCCCCTTTTGGGCCCATGCTTCCCACCTCAGGACCTTTGCTCCTGCTATAGCCAGCCAGTGACTGTGGTGCCCTCCCTTTGTCTCCCGACTGCCTCCCCAAATCCTCCCCACGATTCAGGGCCCTGCTCCTAAGAGAAGCTTTCTTTGGCTTCTACGAAGTCAGTTACTCTGCCTCCTTGCAGCACCTTGAAACTTGAACTTTTCTCAAGATCAGGAACTCCATTTCTCTATCTTTTCTCACCTGCTGAATGGGGAACAGAGGAGATAAGAGCACAACCCACAGTCCTTCATACTTAGATTTAAATATCAGCTCAGCCACTTATTAGCTGTGAGAACCTGGGCAAGTTTCTTAACAATTCTGAGCCTGTTTCCTCATCTGCAAAATGGGAATCATGACGGCACCCACCAGAGAGGGCTGCTGTGAAAACTAAATGAGACAATACATGTAAAGGGTAGCCACGGACACACAGGTGGCGCTCAGTAAATGTTAGCTCTCATAGCTTGTTGGAATAATGTTATTACTAATCATTTGTTGAATGAACAGCCGGGTGGCACATAATTCTGAGAGACTGACCAGCATTTGTGGACACTGCACAGTGCCCAGTATGGGTAGGCACTCTTCTATATGCTGCCTCTTGCAGCCCTTCACTACGGCCCACGAGGCAGCCATACTCTCCCTGCCTCCCAGCCTGCAGCTGTCCCCGGGCTGTTTGATCTTCGGGTGTCTCTGGGATGCATGCCGAGCTGAGTCACTCTATGCCTGAGTGGCTGTGGGGAGGGCTAGGTTACAAGGTCAGCCCCGGGGTGCTACGGTGGGACCCCAGCCCAGAGGAGCAAGGCTGGGCTTTAACCAGGGCTGAGGGGAACAGTGGAGAAGAGAGGGCGGCAGGCCCCCAGGTCAGCTGGCCAGGGCTCAGGAAGACTGTGGGGTTGGCCCAACCCTTAAGGTTCCAGACTCCAGAAGTCTCAGAGATCGGGCAGAAGCCAGATGACCAGAACAGAGGCCCAAGGGCCAAGCAGGCCTAATCCAAGATCCCTGAGCTCTCCAAACCCCCTGATCAAGGACGGGAGGGGTCCAGGGCCTGGAGCAGGGCAGGGGCTGCAGGGGCAAGTGCCACGCTGTGGGGAGCGAAGCCAGAGGGGACAGGGAGACAGGCAGTGCCCAGCATGGACATGGCTGGGCCATTTTCTCCCCCAAAGAGTGAGGGTGCAAGTCAATACCATTCTGTCCACATTTCCTGAGCACCCCCAAGGCCCTGGCCCTGGGCTCAGCGCATACCAACCACCATGGCAGGGAATAATTGTCCCCGTTCTATGGTTTGGAAACCAAGGATCAAACAGAAGTGCTTTGCCTGATGCCACCAGTTTGTGGCCAAGGCAGATCTTCTGAGCCAGCCTTGTTCTCACAGAGCCTTGGAAATGACATAAGCCACAAGTACCTAACTTTATGCTTCTAAAGAGGCCCTCAGGTGTGTCCTCACCTACCCTCTTGTACGAGGCCACATAACAAATGACCACGAACCTAGCGGCTTCCAACAGCACCCCTTTACTATCTCACAGATGACCAGTCATATGCGACTTGACAGAACAGGAGATCAGGTTTAGAAATAGACCCTAAAAGACCCACATTTAGTATACGACAGTGAGAAAAAGGTGGATTGTTTCATAAAAGGTGTTGAACAACTTGCTATCTTTAAAAATATATGGATCAAAATTTCAGTAAAAAATTAAACCATAAAGGTACCAGGCCTAGAAAGAATGATATTTTAAAAATGAAACCCAATGCGAGAAAGGCTTTTTACATGAAAAAGCGATGTTAAAACATTCTCCCTCCCCCCGAACTCTTCCATACTCTTTCCATCAAGAGGTGGGGTCTCTGTCCTCTCCTGGAATCTGGGCTTAGTGACTGTGGAACCAATAGAATATGGCAGAAGTGATGCACACCATTTCCAGGCTGAGGCCTTAAGAGCCTGAGAGCTTCCCGTTCTGTCTCTTGGAATGGCCCAGGCTCCAGGCTGTGAGGCAGTCCAGGCCACAGGCAGGGGGCCTGTGTAGGTGTCCAGGCCAGCAGCCCAGCAGAGGGCCCAGCTGACGGCCAGCCTTGACAACCAGACACTTGAGTGAGGATGCCTTCAGCTGCCTGGAACCCAACCACCATCCGACTACACGGCATGAAGGAGCCTGAATGAGACCCTCTTGCCGAGCCCAGCCAACTTCCAGAACCATCAGAGAGAATAGTGGAAGGATTGCTGTTGCTTTAAGCCACTACGTTTTGGGATAATTTATTATGCAGCAATAGATGCACTATGATACACTCTGTATGACAAAACCTAGAAGCCATAAGAATAAAAAATGTCTGCATTAAAAATAATTAACAAAACCATAAGACAAGGGCTTCCCTGGTGACGCAGTGGTTAAGAATCCGCCTGCCAATGCAGGGGACCGGGTTCGATCCCTGGTCCGGGAAGATCCCACATGCCACAGAGCAACTAAGCCCGTGCACCACAACTACTGAGCCTGCGCTCTGGAGCCCGCGAGCCACAACTACTGCAGCCCACGTGCCACAACTACTGCAGCCCGCGTGCCAGAGCCCGTGCTCCGCAACAAGAGAAGCCACCGCAATGAGAAGCCCACACACCGCAATGAAGAGTAGCCCCCGCTTGCCGCAACTAGAGAAAGCCCGCGTGCAGCAACGAAGACCCAACGCAGCCTAAATAAATAAATAAATTTATTAAAAAAAAAACCATATGACAGCAAACTCAGGGAAAGACCATATTTGCAACTCATATTACAAAGGGCTAATTTCCTTATTGTATGAATAGTACCTACAAATCATTAAGACAAAGATGCCCAGCTCATCTGAATAGGCAAAGGATATCCATAGGTTATAGAAGGAAATGGTTCTGAAACGTATGAAAAGTGCTCAACTTGGCTCAAAAGAGAACTGTAAATTAAAATTACAATAAGATATCATTAAAAACAAAAAAAGATATCATTAAAAAAAAAAAAAAAAAACAGGAGAAATAGATGCTTTCATACATTACTGATAGGAGTGTAAATTGAACAACTTCTCTGAAAAGCATTTTATCAGTATCTATCAAAATTTTACAGTGCACATATTTTTTGACCCAACAATTCTGCTTCTAGGAATTTATCTTACAGATGTATTTACCCACGCACAAAATGACATTTGTGAAAGGCTCTTTGTTGTGGCATTGTAATAGTAAAGATGGGAAACATCCTAAATGTCCATTAGTAGGGGACTGTTCATCATTTGTGGTTCACTCCTACAGTGAAATACTCTGCATCCATAAAAAGAATGAGGCACCTCTGTATGTAAGGATGTGCAGTGATCTCCAGGATACACTGTTGAGTGAAAAAAAATGGGGTGATGCAGAGTGTATATGCTACCATTTATGTGAAAACTATATGCATATTATTATATATATTAAACATCTCTGGAAAGATGTGACTGCTTCTGGGGAGAGGATCTGAGTGGTGGGGGGCAGGGTAGGAGTGGTGATTTTCACCTTATACCCTTGTGTACCTTTGGGAATTTGTATCTTGTGCATTTATTATCTATTCCAAAACTAAAAAAAAATACTTATTTAAAAATAGTACTTGAATAACTGGTTAACCATTTGGAAAAACATTAAGGAGAACCCCCCACCTCAAACTGTATATACAAAATGTTCCAAATAGATTCAAGATTTAAATGCAAAAGAGAATTTATAACAGTCCTACAGAAACTTCCTTTCTTACTGTCATTTTGAATTTTTGCATGTTCCAAATTTCCATCCCCCTGCTGGAGCTGTGGCCCTGACCCTCAGTCAGTCACCCGGGGTCTCCCAGGCTGCCATTGCCTGGAACTTACTAAGAGCTCCATAAATCTCAGCTGCTTATTAATTTGTTTTACCAGTGAAGCCCAGGTCAGGCCTCTGATCCCTCTCCAGTTTGGATCCTTCCTCTCCCAACCACTTCACCTGATCCTCCTCAAGGGCTCTCAGCTGGCTCCATCCTCTGGCTCCATGGCCACCATCTAGTAGCACTATTGAGCACCATCTGGGTGCTTTGCCTTGGGGGAGGGGGCCCATTGATGTGTCACACCCCCTCCTGCCCCTGGTGGACAGGCTTGCCCAGTGTCCTTGCCTGTCCTTGTGTGAGGACACCTCTCAACTGTCCAGGTGTCACCACTGATTAACAGGATGGAGCCACTGGGCTGTGCTGTCCCCAGAAGCCCTGGCTTGGGGACAGAAAAACACCTTGTTGTGTCAATAGTTGAGGTATTTCAGAAATTGTCCCCAAGGTGTCCTAGCAGTGCAGATAGCGGTCTGTGGGTAAGACATTTATTAATGTGTTACTAACAGGGAGAGATGGCAGGACAGAGCACTGGCCAGGGACCCAGGTGGCCCAAAGAGCCAGCTCTGGCCCCTCCAGCGACTTGCTGTGTGACCCCAGGCTGGAGATGTCACGTCTCTGTGCCTGTCTCTCTTTCCTAGCTGGGCCTTGATGGGGCAGAATGGATTCAGATAAAATTCTCAGAGAAGGGACCACCAGGTAGGGCTTTTGCCTTCTAGGTGCTCCCAAGCCTGGGAGCAAGTACCTGAACAGGCTCTGGCAGAGATGAAGCCGGCAGAGCTCAGGGACAGGTCTGGGCCCCTCCCACTTGTACTGAGTCTTGCTTCAGCATCTGTGTCTCTGACCAGCTGCTATCCCTGGGGTATGTGTCTCCTTGGATGTGTTACTATTTATCAAGCACCTACGATGTGTGTTACCTTGTATGGTTAGTCCATTCAAGATGGCTGTTCTGTTGCTCTCTGTATATCCCCTGCTCTACTAGTCCCTGCTTCACTCACATGACTATCCAATCCTCTTAGTTACAGGGCTTAATTAGTCCCTGGTAACCGATGAGCCCACCTGACATCAATTCCCCCTATAAATGGTAGCCTCCCTCTCCCTCGGGCAGTAAAGACTGCTGCCATATCCTGCCCGCCATCTGCATGGTGGGGTGTTGCTCCAGGACCCTTTGTGTACGATCCCTGTCCAATAAGCCACTGATGTCTTCGCCACTGTCTCCAGGCTCTTTCTTGGGTCTCGAGGCTGGACAACTACAAGGCTTGCAGGCCTGCAGGGTGCAGCCCAACATACCTGCTGTTGTAAGCACTATATATAGTCATCCTCTCAACAAGCTGTGAGGGAGGTATCACTATTGTCCCCATTTTACAGATGAGGAAACTGAGGCATGCAGAAGTTTAACAACTTGTCCTTAGTGGGTGGCAGAGCTGTGATTTAAACCCAGGCAGTCTGACTCCTGAGCCTTAACTCCTCAACTCTTTCCTTCATGGCCTTGGTGCTTGGTAAATACCTAACATGGCCCAGGGCCCATGCAAATGTTGCTTGCTTAATAATCACAACAACCCTTAAAGGTAAGTTCTAATAACCCCATCTTGTAGCTGAAGAAACTGAGGCTTAGGAAGAGGATGTGAACCGACCAAGATCACACAGCTTGTTAAGTGGCAGAGCTGGGATTCAGACCCAGTCCACCTGACTGCAAACCCGGGGTCTGACCATGACCCCATGACCCCACATGTCTCCAGCATCTTGGCCCTGGCCCTATGCATGACCTGCCTCCAGCTGGTCAGCAAGTGTTCAGCAAACTGGGTGGCCCACAACCAATCAAACTCCCTCTCACAACTGTGGGCTTCCTATGGGGAACTGCACCAAGTATTAAAGAGGTCATTCTGGGATTCAGACTGCCCTCATCCAGGCTCCTCTGTATGCACAATAGGCCAGGCTCAGAGCTCAGTCTGTGTGACCAAAGACCCCTGCCTGGAACAGTGTGACCATGAAGAGACAGACCTAGAGAAGATGGTCAATGCACTCAGGCCCTGGGAATGGGGATGGTCCTTGACTGCAGCCCCCTCCCCCAGCGCAGTAGGCACCTTTATAGGCATCCACACACATTCACACAGGACTCTCTCCTGGATGCCCTTTTACCCAACGCAACCCCCAAGTCACGCCTGCCGGTCCTGATGCTCTGGGGCAGTGGGTACTCAGAGGTAGCAGGCCAAGGATACGAGCCTGGCACCAACCCCAGAACCAGTCTGTTTCATTAAGGCTTGATCTCACACACACACACACACACACACACACACACACACACACAGGCACAAGGCGTACACGCGGAGCCCCAGTTACCCCCACACAGACACACCGTCAATGCCACTCGCTCACTGCACAGCTGCAACCCCACACGCCCCCACTCTGCCCCCGCCCCCGGCGCCAGCCCGCAGCCCCGCCCCTCCTGCTCCGGGCCCGGCCCTCCCGAGGACCCGCCCCCTTCCCAGACTGCTTCCGCCCGCGGGGTCCGGCTCAGTATCCGGCGGCTGGAAGGTGAATGAGGCCTGTGCGACTTATGAAGGTGTTTGTGACGCGCAGGATCCCCACCGAGGGCAGCGCCGCGCTCGCCCGGGCCGCAGAGTAAGAGCCCCGCGCCCCTGCAGCGCTCCGCGCGCCGAGTCCCCGCCCTCCGGGCGCGAGTTCTGCGGGTGGCGTCGCGGGAAGGGGCTGCAGAGACCCAGGCGCCGCTCCGGGACCTCGGGCACCCAGTACGCTGGCTGACTCAGCGTCTCCGGGCGGGTCGGGGTAGGCCTCCCGAGGCCCAGTTAGTTATTTTTGGTGGGGCGGACGGCGCGGTCCGTGGCGTCAGATCCGGGATCCTGCGCTTGGGCCTTGGCCGAACTTTCCAACCTGTGCCTGGCCAGGACTGTTTTGGAGTTTGGGGAAGCTTAGAGAAAGTTCTCTGGGGCCCAGCTTTCTCCAGGCCCGTGGCAGTGACGCTGGGACCCGCAGCTCCCCTGGCCCTTGCAGTGTGGGTGGGGGAAAGGGCTGGAGCCCTCCCCAGCCATGGCCCTGGGGAGAGGGAAGACGGCCCATGACACAAGGGACAGGCTGTTAATCTTTTACCCTCTGTGGTCACTTGGCCAGGTCAGGGACCTTAGCAGTCACTGGATTACCTGGTCCCTTTGGACAGTTGGCAGGGGGCCTCTGGTAGCATTTCTTAAATTGAACCCTGCAGGTCAGCCTTGCCAAGTGCTTCATATACGTAAACTCTTAATCCTTCAGTACTGTGAAGTCGGTACAGTAATTCCCACTTTACAGAGAAAACTGGGTCAGGTTAAGTACCTTCCCCAATGACTGTGTGTGGCACAGCTGGGATGTGAACTTTGCTCTGTCAGCTGCAGTCTGAGCCCTGCATTATGCAGGTTTGCACTGCCCATATCAGGCAGGGAGAAGGTGGAACCCAGCCTCAGAGACCAGTGCAAGGGGAAAATGAGATTTGTTCATTTCATTCAATGCAATGAAACCTTTGCTGAGGAATTGCCATGTACCAGGCATTGAGAGGGGAAGAGGGGAGGGCAAAAACAACAAGGGCACTAATGGCGGCAGCTCACACTGCTATAGCGCTGTGCCACCATCAAAGGAGGGTGAAAGGAAGCCTGTGCCTGGGGCTTAGGCGTGGAGGTGCCGCAGCGGGGAATTCTGGGAAGTGCCAGCAGCTCTGTGTCTTGCGCATGTAGATGCTCCGTACGTGTTGGCTGCACAGAATTAAATGTCAAGGGCTGGGAGGTTGGGCAGCACCACGGGGAAACATGCCCCGTGCCCACCAGCCACCATGGAAGTGCCCCCTGAAACTCCTCCATGTTGAACTGCTTTGATCTTGTCCAAGTACAAAGTCAAGAACAAGAGTTTTTCATTTCGTGGACTCATAGGAGAGGATGTGCAACTGGACAGGGAAATCAAGCCCCATCTGATTTCCCCCCACTGGCCTTCCCAACAATAGGCAGCCCAGGCCCGGGAGCTCACTACCTGTGAGGCCTCCTGTAGGGGTAAGAAAGCGCTTCCTTGTGTTGAGCTAAGAGCCGTCCCCGTGACTTTCTCCTTTCACTTTAGGACCCTTTCTGTCCTTGTCAGAGAGCTGTGGTCTGTGACAGCCCTTCACCCTCAGGACAGTTCTGAGGCCACCCACGCCTGACCTTGACTCGCCTCAGCCAGCCCCAGGCAGCTTGAGGCCAGAGCAAGCAGAAGACAATGTTTCCCACTCTGAGAGGGGTCTGCAGGGGGCTGGAGGGGCTTTGGGGGCCCGGGGACACCTGCGGGGCTCCCGCACTTCTGAGCGGTCTTTCCTTTGCCTTCAGCTGTGAGGTGGAGCAGTGGGATTCCGATGAGCCCATCCCCAGCAAGGACCTGGAACGGGGCGTGGCTGGGGCCCATGGCCTGCTCTGCCTCCTCTCTGACCGCATAGACAAGAAGCTCCTGGACGCCGCAGGTGTGTGCACTGGGCAGGCCCGGGGAGGGTCCCAACAGTGTCTTGGCCCTGGTGGACGTATCAGCCTGCTGCTGCTGGTTCCCGAGCGGGTCTTCAGTGACCTCTCTGGGCTCTGAGGGCATTCACTGCAGACCTGGGCCAGAGGGAGCAGTTGTGTGCAGTTCCATATGGCACACACTTTGCCCCTCTCTCCTGGTGGTGAGTCCCCAGAGGGAGGCCTTAGGAGGGCAAAGACCATGGTGTGGAGGAGAGCCAGGGCCCGGGGCCCTCATCCAGCTCTGCTCAGCCTTGCTTTATGACCTTGAGCAGGGCCCTGCCTTTTCTGGACCTGTCTATAGTATGTAGGAGGGCCTTGAATCCCATGAGGAAAGATACAAACAATGCTTTTTCTGCCCAACAGGAGCCAATCTCAAAGTCATCAGCACAATGTCCGTGGGTGTCGACCACTTGGCTTTGGATGAAATCAAGAAGCGGTAAATGCAGCTTGGGCTCTGGAAGCAGGGCCTGGAGTGAGGGGTGACTACCAGAGAGGGAAAAAGAGGAGCTGAGTATTTTTTTCTTCATATTCTTTGACCATTCAGTGAAAACGTAAGGTAGCTGATGATAAGATCTGCTCATATGTGCACACATCAGTGAAGGTAAGGCCGAGCAGGCAGAAGCAGTGGGTAACAGTATCCAGGTGACACCCTTTCACATTCATTCTTTTTTTTGACCCCCACAACAACCCCTTCAAGTAGAAAAGGCAAGTAGTATTATTTCCTTCTTTAGATGAGGAAGTTCAGAAAAGTTAAGTAGTTACTGGCTCCAGACTTTGGACCCCGATCTTCCAACTTATATCCTTCTCAAAATGGGAGATAATCAAGATGGGAATGAGGGCTGGCCATTCCTGAGTGCTCACTTACAGCTCTGAGCTTCCTGACAGGCAGCACGAAGAGTGAACAAAGCTGTATCACGGCAATGTCCCAGCAGTAGAAATTGGTGAAGGTGCTTGAGGCCAGTGTTACCGCCAAATCTTTGATTCGTAGTGGGATCCGTGTGGGCTACACCCCAGATGTCCTGACAGATGCCACGGCCGAACTCGCCGTCTCCCTGCTGCTCACCACCTGTCGCCGGTTGCCTGAGGCCATCGAGGAGGTGAAGAAGTGAGTGAACACTTGGCAGGGAAGTCGACTCTGCTTAGCAGCTGGTACTTGAGCACCAGGTGTCACCCTGGACCAGAGGTGATCCTGTCCCCGGCTGTACCCCAACTAATGAGGGGGGACAGACTCAGGCACAATACTGAAATGCACAGCAGAGCTGAAATAAACAGGGTGTGAAGGGAAATTGTGGGGGAGGAGCGTGGATCAGGGAAGGCTGCGTGGAAGTGGTAGCCGGTGGGCGTCCTCCTGAGCCCTTAGAGGGCCCTGTGCACCATCATGTGGGAATACAAAAGGCTCTGGAAACTGAAGAGTGTTTCATTTCGCTGCAGATACACCAATGTGCTTGATACGGGTGCCACCCCAGATGCTGTTGAGGGTGTTATGTAGAATACAGCATATGTACCTTAACACCTTCCTAAAATCTGAAAATTTAAAAATTCTGGCCTGAGGGTTTCAGATCAGAGATGTGGGTCTGTACATCCACAGTTGGGAAAGGTACTCCAGGTGCGGGGACTGGCTTGAGCAAAGGCCAGGAGGCGTGCAGATGCAGGCTCTCAGAGAATGTGTACTGGGAGAGGGGATTTGAGGTGGGGATGTGGCAGGGACAGAGGCTGCATGGGGCTGACTAGACACTCTCACCCTTCTGTCGAGGGAGTTGGTCCCTTCATTGGAGGTGACTCAAGACAGGCTCTATTCCCCTGTCCACCCAAGGCAACAGGGGTGGGCCTGTGGCTTCCCTGGAGCACTGAGAATACTGTTTTTGGAATCCTACATCCTGGGTTTGCAACCTGCTGCTGTTCCCTGGCTGTGTGACCTCACATAGATTGCCCTTTCTTGTCTCAGTTTTCCCGTCTGCAAAATGGGGGGAGAACCTGTAAGGCCCCTTCCAGCCTTCGGACTCTGTGTCCCCAGTGGCTTTAAAGGAAGAGTCAGTCACGCTGCTTATCGGCAACACCCAGTAGCTATAGGGGTAACGCATGCTCCTCTCAATCCTTGACTGGAGGGCTGGGCCTGTCCCTTGCACCACGGGGTCTGCGCAGCGGCCCTCATCTTTTCCTGAGACCAGAGCCTCTAACCCGTCCCTCTCTCTCCCTGCAGCGGCGGCTGGACCTCGTGGAAGCCCCTGTGGATGTGTGGCTACGGCCTCACACAGAGCACCGTTGGCATCATCGGGCTGGGGCGCATAGGTGAGGCTCCCATCTACCCAGATTGGCACCCTGGCTCTCACGTCTTGGTTTGAGTCTCTGGCACCCGTGTCCAGATGCTGACAATCCTTATTTGGAAAGAGTCACCGTACCTGGGTGCAGTAGGGATACCTCTAGCAAGAAGACACAGCATCGTAAAACACAGGCCAAAAAATAAAATAAGGAGTTCCTTAAGAACTTATTAGGTGATAGAAGCAAGTTGTAAGAGCCAGGGTTCTTTATGATTATAGCTGCATACAGGACAGATGAAAGCGATGATGGCTGCAGAGTCGGGACTTTTAGGAGGGGTTTACTGTGGGAGAGCCCACGCTGCCCCAGGCCTGGGTTCTGGAAGGCATCTGACTCCTAAAGCCTTAATTCAGGAACCAGAGGGTCCAGCGGACAGAGCTTACCTGTGATTCTGAGGCGGGGCAGAGCTACTTTTCTTCCAGTGGCCCCCAGCGCTGGAGAAGCCTGGCATAGGCCGGTGGCTCTCTGGCACCCTGCCTGGTGCAGAGGTGAGGGTGAGGACAGGAGGGGTGCATAAATTGTCCGGCCAGCTAGCAGCCCTGCCTCCCACACTGGAGGGCTGCTTGGAAGAAGCCAGCAGCTTTGGGACGTGCTCTGCGTCTGAAAATCCAGCTGCTCAAGCCTGTCCCGGCAGTGTGTGTGCAAAGGGTCAGGGTCGGGGTGAGTCGGCAGTTGGGCAGCGCCACCAGAAAGTCGGGTGGGGTCTGTGGGTGCACCACCAGAAGCAGAGGGTCCAGAAGGAGGAAGGGGACCGTGTGCTCAGACCTCTGCTGGGCTGCCAGATCCAGTGCTCAGGGAAGGCTAGCAGATGGCCCTCAAGATGGCCAGCACCGTGTGAGGACGGCACGTCAGTCACAGCCACACAGGAGCTGTGGTGCTGCCTTCAGATCCCTGAAGGACTATCACACGGACCCCTGAGGGCAGTGTGGGCTGGCAGGGGGCTGGGTACAGTGTGGCAGGAGTGGTTAATGTTGGGAAGGGCCTCCCCACCCCCACCCTTCCCCCAGGGGCTCCCGCTCTCTGGAGCTGCTGGGCGCTGCCCTGCCCTCTGAGGGACTGGGAACAAGCGCTGACTCTGACTCCTTGCCTCCAGGCCAGGCCATTGCTCGGTGTCTGAAACCATTCGGTGTCCAGAGATTGCTTTACACAGGGCGCCAGCCCAGGCCTCAGGAAGCAGAGGAATTCCAGGCAGAGTTTGGTAAGTAAAACCTCGATTTCCACAGGAACCCCACCTGTGCTCGGCTGGATGGTTCTCCGTGTTTGCTGTAACGGCAGCACTTTGGGGCAGGCTGCAGGAGCTCCATGGTGTCTGTGGTGTGCCTTAGGTGTTGTCTGACCTCCCTGCCCCTGCACGCAGAGGCCCATTCAGGGAGCAAAGGGCCTCACCCAGGCCACACAGTGAGTACCCTCAATGCCAGAGGGACTCCAGGTCTCCTGTCTTGCAGGGTCTTTTATCACCATTGTCCATGTACAAACAGAGCAGCAGGGATGGTGACACATATAAGGAATTGCTGGGAACTTTCACGCAGTTTTCTTAATAAACTGGTGAGCGCTTACCCGCCAGCCTTGTGTCCGGGTGGATCCAGCTCCCTGGCAGGCGCACAGCGTGTTGAGCGGAGGGCAGGCTGGATTTCAGCCACTCCACCCCCTTGGCACATTTTCACATTGGTGAAAGCCAGAGTGGTCCAGATCCCATTGTGTGACCTTGAATAAGCTCCTGCCCCTCTCTGGCCTCAGTTTCCCCACCTTTAGAGCAGGGGGCTGGCTGAATGATGTAACACACCAGGATCCCACGAGGGTCTGTTGACTTTGTGTGGTTATTAGAGTTCTCCACGTAGAGACAAGACCTTCAGGAAGCATCTTGGGAGTTTCCATTATGGGCGGAGGGAGGAATGGTCAAGGTTCCCACCCTCTTGCTGTCTCTAACCTGGGACACAGCACCTGATGGAGCCCTGCCCTCCCCCAGTGTCCACCCAGCAGCTGGCCGCTGAGTCCGATTTCATCGTCGTGGCCTGCTCCTTAACACCTGCAACCAGGGGGCTCTGCAACAAGGACTTCTTCCAGCAGATGAAGAAAACGGCCGTGTTTGTCAACATCAGCAGGTATCCTGGGTCACCAGGCAAGCCTAGAGAGGGGCTGTCCCTGTTGCTGTGACCTGAGGTTTTTCTTCCCCATGGGCTGTCAGTGAGACTCAGGCTGAGCTTACTGCCCTTGATAAACCAATCAACCAGACAACTCAGAAATACAGTAAAGGCCCCAGAGCATGTCCCAGGTGCTCAGAGCAGGGCCTGGCCTGTCTGGTTCCCAGCAGTACCCTTGGCCTTGCTCAGGAAGTGAAGGCACCGTGGCAGCAAGTTACCAGGTAACCCTGTACCTCTAACCACAAAGGGGTGGCCTTAATGTTCTTTACAGCCCTTTGGAGGCCGACCTTCACGGTGCTGAGCCTGGGTCTGTCTGTGTGAGTCAATGACAGCTTGAACCCTCATGGTCCTGGGCAGACAGACCCAAAACCCAGGTTGTCTTGGGTCCTCAAAATGTCCCCAGGGTGCCTTTAGGCCACTGAGCATGTTATGGGGGCAGACCTTCCCTCTCTGCCACTCCAACCGCTTCTTAGCTAGTGCCCTTTGAACCCACTTAAATCAATTTGGAGGCAAAGATGGGCAATGGGAGGGGACTCCAAGGGCTCATCCACCCCAGAGGTGCCTGTAGTTACTGACGTTTAGCTGCAAAGGGGGTGCCTTTGGGGTGGAGTGAACATGCAGGAACACAGGGCTCGCACTGATGCCAACAGTGTCGTTGCTTCCGTCACGTACCCAGTACTTCAGGGCACTGGGTTATTGCTGCACGAGTACCGTTGAGTGCACGATGTGAAGTCTTTAGCAAACCAGATCTCTACTCCAATGGTTCATTGATGGGAAGGATGTCTGCTCACTTGGATGGATGTAGTTGGGTGTATCCTCAGGTCTCTGCCTGCAGTTGGGCAGGTGCCTGACACTTGGCTGCAGTGCTTGTCAGCCGGTGGTCGGGATCCCAACACACATGCAGGCTCTGGGTCCCGTTCATGTAGTGGTGCGTGTAAGTAAGCTTTGATCCTCCTAGCACTCCTGGGAGTTAGGTAGTATTCTCCCTATCATACAGAGGAGGACCCTGAGGCACAGAGAATTTGAGACACTTGCCCAAGGTCACACAGCTCAAAAGTGGCAGGCTGGGGTTCTCTGTATTACTGTACAAACTATAAATAAGTATACTATAAGGCTTACTGCTTTGAAAGTTAGTGCCAAGTGCCAGGTTGATGGGAAAATTCATTCTCTGGGTGGTTCTGCCCTAAAGGCGACCTGGGTAGAGGGAGCTTTGGGGCACCCACATCACTGTCATTCTCAGGGGAGAAGTGGTGGACCAGGACGACCTGTACCAGGCCCTGGCCAGTGGTCAGATTGCAGCTGCTGGACTGGATGTGACAACCCCAGAACCACTGCCTACAAACCACCCTCTCCTGACCCTGAAAAACTGCGGTAAGAACTGCGCTTTACCAGCAACATTTCACCCGGCCCCGGTTCCTTCCCGCCACGGCTTGTGAAGCCGGCTTGCAGTTCTCCCAACACTCGGGTTAAGCACCGTGCCCCCAGAGACACAAGCCACAGCCGCCAGAGGTGGGAGTCGCAGCTCCAAACGCCCTTTCTCAGGCTAAGTTTTAAGTCATACCCTTTTCCCTGTCCCCTAGCCCCCGGGGAGGTAGATGCGTCTGGCATCTCATCCCGTGACACCTTAGTGCAGTGGTTCTCAAACTTTTTTGTTCATCGGTCACCTGGAGGGACTGATCAAACACACGGTGCCGGGCCCCCCCCATGCTTCTGCCTCAGGGATGAGGCCTGAGAATGTGCTCCTAATGTCTCCCACGCTGCTGCTGCCCGTTGGCCGGGGAGCACTGTGAGAACCACTTACTTAGCATTCCTCTTTAGACTCCTCAGTTACCGTTAACAGTTCTTTATATTACGGTCTCTCTGTTCAGCTAGCTGACGTGGTTTCTGCCTCCAGACTAATACATAACCGAGTGGAAGGGGCCTCAGGTTGTCTGGGCCAGTCCCTGTCCTTTACTTACATTCTGGAAGGGAAAACCAAAGAGAAGGGCCGTAGCTGCCTTCCCCACAGTGAATGCTCCCATTATTGGAGCCCTTGGAAACTCTACCATCCCCGCCCCCATGCCCGTCTGAGAGGAACACTGGCTGTGATGGCCAGGCTGTTGCCCGGAGCTGGGAAATCTCCCGTCCCCCCAAGCCCTGGGCCTTTAGCTCGGTGCCCTGGGTACTGCTTTTGAAAGGTGTGCTTTAGGGACGAGTGACCTCACTTGTTCTGCAGTGGGGCCAGAAGCAGCTGTGTGCTGTCCAGCCTTTCATCTAGTTATTTCGGGAGATCAGAAGCCCAGGGCATCACCTGGTTTCACCATCTGATATTTGAAGGGCTGCGTCTAGACAGGCTCCAAGACTCCTTCTAGCCCTGACATTCTTGTGTTCAGGATACGTAATTCTTGTCACCCTTGCATCTGGGTTTCGGTAGCCCTGGGGAAATAGAGTGCTTAGTGAGAGGAGGGAAGGCAAATCTTTTTATTGGCACATCCTAGCCATGAAAAAAGGGCCTGAGTTAAGGCTCCTGAATCACCCTCCTCATTTCCCTTTCTTCCTCTCCTTTCCAGTGATCCTGCCCCACATTGGCAGTGCCACCCATAGAACCCGAAACACCATGTCCTTGTTGGCAGCTAACAACTTGCTGGCTGGCCTGAGAGGGGAGCCGATGCCCAGTGAACTCAAGCTGTAGCCACACGGGAGACACTGAGGCTAGGAGGCAAACGGCCCCGGGATTCTGTCAGATGCGCCCAGGCTTGATTGGACCCACAGGATGGGAGCCAAAGAAAAAAGTCTGATGTGTACTGATTCTATGGAGGGAAGACTGGTGCTCATGGATGTGCTCCCACTTTTGTGGTTGGAAGCATCTGAGCCCAAAGTGTGTAATTCTATTAAATAATTCTCTGAGAGACCACCTGGGCGTGTAACTGGGAGACGCTGAGGACAAGAGCATCTGCTTACATTTTCTAAATCAGGGCCTCTAGTGACCGCAGGTTCTGCTTCCCACCCCCATCCCCACGCATTTTAATTATTAGACCCTGTCCAAACCACCTTACCCCTCATCCTCTGCTAAAATGCCTTCAAGTGTCCCTCACTGAGGACAGAACCACCACAGCCCAGTGGTGACCGTGGCAACTGGACCTGCTCCCTAGACCATCAGACAAATTAAACACACATGGCAAAAAGAACTAGGTATGGTCACAATACTCATTTTTTGGTCAAGACTTATCAAGGTAGGTGGGTTTCTTAATTTTAATTTAAAATTAGTTTCAGCACCTTCATATTTTGTCCCTCGTGTCCATCTCCTCACTCCCCAGGTGAATGCCCTTTTCTAATCACCTCAGTCCTCCTAAGGCCAGGCCACCAGCACTGCCAAAGCCCTGCTCCTGCTGAGGGACCTGGGCTCCAGTTCTTCCCCGCAGCTGAGCCATACTGGAGAGTGGAGTCTTCACCCTGGGAGGCACGTAAGGGAGCGGCAGAAAGCGCAAGATTTGGCAGGCCCACTAGGAGTAAAACTGCGGTGAGAACAACACATCACCCTTGTCCACAGCTCAGAGACAAAGCTCAGGGAAAGCACAAGGGACTGATGACCAATAATTGTTATTAACCACAGCATGAGAGAATTTTCTAGGAAGTTTGGTTTTAAAAAAAAGTACTGGTCACAGCAGGGTTAGCAGAGAAAGCAATACTACTTCATTTTTTTATTTCAACCTTAAAAACCTAAGGCGAAGAAAAAGAACACATAATTAGTTAGAGGCATGAATACAACAAATTTTTTATTTCAAAGTCTCAAATTTTGACCAGCATAGCACCACTGACACAGGTGCCCTGATAGAACCTTATGATTTGGTCACCAGAAATGATTATGCCAAGCTATAATTAAGGCTAACCAATCAAATCCAGGTACCCAATACCAGTTAAAATTCAGGTAGAAACTACCAATTTGTGGGAACCCTGGGACTGGTTTTCCAGGGAACCTCTGAATTATTTTTTAAGTGCTACAGCATGTACGAGGACCTGGCTCACAGGCTGGCTTCTCACATGTAGGAACTGATTGACTAAGAGGTAGATGAGAGATTCCAGATTCCACTTAGCAGTGGAGAGGCAGGGCTCCAGCCGCTGTGTCAGAGATAGGCCCCAAAGCAAGTCCACTTAAGCTGGAGCTCAGGTGAGGGGGCGGCTTCCTGGCACCTCCTCCTCAAGGTGGAATGGGAGGAGGGCTGCCACTGCTCTCCGGGTGCCACCGATTCCTCTTCCCAAGCCAGGCAGGGCCTCTCTCGTTCTCCACGCTGACCCACCTGCCTCCCAGGGTTAATCTCACGAGTCACTGGTCCCCACAGAGGGGTGGATGTGGAGCCTCCTCACATCAAGTCAGAGCATGACTGCTAACAATTCGCCACACACAGCTGAACCTCACAGGTGATCCCACAGCCTCCAGCCGTCTCCCCCACATCTGAAAGGAGAGGAATCAGAGGTTTCCCTTTTGGTTTTCCTCCCTGGGAATCAGTTCATAGGAGATGCTAAGCAATGAACATTGTAAGTTTATCCACAGACAGATGTGTAACTGCGTACGCTAGATTAAGAGGAGAAAACACTCGCTGATTACCTTTCTTTCTAAACAAAGGTAAGAACTGAAGGATTTCACTCAATTATGCACAATGGCTTGTGTCTAAAAAAGCTGTATAAAAAATGAACTCATGTTCATGCATGAATTAAACTGACTTCATGAGCGCTATAGAGACACATTAACCTGTGCTTTTCCCCTGGAAGCTCATGAGCCAGGGCTCAGCCTGACAGCTGCTACCAAGAGCCCCAATGGCACAGGGTCAGAAGACCACAGGTGGGGCTGGGGAAGAGAAGCAGTGGGGTCCAGGGAGGCCCAGGGCAGTCACCCAGATGTCTCCTCAAACTGTCTCAGATGCTGCTTGGTGACTTCTATGCTCTGGGCTGCCCAACCCATTTAATTTACCCATGAATACTGCTGCATTTGGATTTCAAACATTCAGTATTGGGTTGGGGCAACAACAAAAGTTCAGGGTCTGTACTTTAAAACGATAGTATAGAACAGTAATAAAACCCACGATGGAGGGGGGTTGATTTCACTTTTGGTTAGTTTTTACCTGAAAACAGTAATCTAGGCCCGGGAAAGATGCCATATGTGGCATGAATGTGAAGAAGTGAAGCGGACAACGGGTTTGTCGTTGGGTGAGATGTGTCAGGCTGCACCAGCCCCCGAAATCTGCACGGAACAAAGGGTAAATGCGCCATAAAAGATCTCACTAAACAGGACTCCACACCATCAGAACAAAGACAAACACTAGCTCTTTTCTGACTTCCAAACATGGAACTGTAACATATATATTACAAGTTGGTTAAAATACTGCTAAAACAGCACATACAGAAACAATACCTTACTTGTTGCTCCCTATAAGTACATACTCCTTTTACAACTTTGTTTTTAAAACCAGGAAAAATTGTTAAAACATCTATGTAACAAACAGTGATGTTTTCAAAAGTATATATACACCTAATAGTCCAGAGAATGCTCGCTCTGGACCCAGTGTCAGCACCATGAAAGTGCAGTGTCTGTGACTGCAAATCAGACAAAAATAAAAAATACAGTATTTTCTGAAGCCTAGGACTAGCTCATGATAAACTTTAAAGCATTTTTGGCAGACAGGTATGTCCTCAAGGGCCTTCCTTTTAGACAGGCACAAAGTTGCCACTGGTTACACTTAAGTTTATCTTGCATCGCTGTACAGGTATATAATCTCATCAGAAGGTATATAGGAAATTTAAATGCTTCAGAGTTTTACAAAAATTGCTAAAAAAAACTTTTGCACTTCAATTTTTAATTGTCAAATGTGCCACTGTTAATGACATCAATTCCAAACTACTTTCTGACTGCATTACTCAACCCTAAGGAAGAACTTGGTTTCAGGGATTGGATCCCTTCTCTGAAAGCGTACATTTCACTCAGAAATGTAGCAGTACAAGCACTACACCTATTAATTCTCCATTTATTAGTCATCGAAATTTGCATGAGCCATTCGCAGCCTGAAGCCTCAAACCCAACGGCATTAACCACCAACCAAGAGAGACTGTAGTTTAGGTCCTGATACTGGCCTCAGCATTATCTCAAGAGGTCGGGTTAGAGCAAAGTGCTGGGAAGGTTGCTGCTCTGCCAGCGCAGGCAGGTGGTCTTCGAGTGTTTGTACAGGTGGCTGGACTGACTGAACCTCTTGCCGCACTTGAGGCAGGCGTAGGGTTTTTCACCTGTGTGAACACGGATGTGCTTCTTGCAATCTGTCAAGGTCAGGAAAGTCTTGCAGCAGATTTTGCAGGCATACTTGCGAGCCCCCTCTACGACTAAGACGTTGTGCTCCGATAAGGCCTTCTTGCACTTTGACAGGACGTCAGCAGATGCCCTCGTCAACTGCGGGGGGCCAGGCTGCGAAGGGTGGCCATTTTCAAATGAGGATGTGGCCGCGTTCATCATTAGCTGGGAACTGGCAGAGTTCTCTGGGATCTGTGAGCTCCTGACTGACGTTACCACTGGCATTTTGGGAGCTATGCGGCGGTAGTATGGAAAGTTACTGGCTCCACCTCTAGGGGAGCTCATCATTACCCTGGAGAAGGAGGAATGCAACCCCAAACCAGACCTGGAAAAATCCATCCCAAACTGTTCTCCTCCTTGGTAGCCTGAGGTCTGCACACATGGCAGGCCCATCACTTCCTGCATAGGCCTGACGAAGTGAGCATCTGTGGGCTCGCTGAACGGGTTCTCCATGTGAGAGCCAGGGGCTGAGGAGGGCCCGCCTGCAGGCCCAGCCTCTGGACTCAACAAATAAGGGGCCTCCCCCTCCAGCCTGCAGTCACTAGTGGTGTTTGGGATATTATCGTCATTGTTCTGATTTGCACTAAAGTTACTTCCTCTGCTCTTGTTAAGAAAATTTGAAATGCTAAAAGTGGATTTATGTTCTAGGTTATTTGTGACTTCCAAAATATGGATGTCTCCTACCCGGTCAGTACTAGACTGGGGATCTGAAAAACTCCGGTCGCTGCTCTCGGGGCTGAGGTCTATCTTCTCGGCACTGACCACCACTCCCTCCACCTCCACCGATTCGCTGCCTTCCGCTTGGGAGGTCACGTCGCTCACTTCATCCTGAGGCTCAGGAGAGCTCAGGGGCTCAGATTTAACCACCACTCTCATGTGCTCCTTCTCACCAAGGCCAGCCTCAGGGTTTTCACACTGAAAACCACTTTTCTCAGGTGTGGCTTCCTGCTCAAAACTAGCCTCGACCTGAGTGGCGCGGGAGGCCATGGAGAGCTGGGTCACATTGCCGGTGCTGTTGTCGGACTGGCTGGGCACCTGGGCATCTTCTTGAGCAGCAAAGGGCCGGTCAAATATGATGGCGCTGTCGTCCTGGGTGTCGGTCATCCCGTCAGCTTTAGGGTTATCCACGATCTTCAGAGAATCTGGTGAAAAGAACTCCTCCCGAGAATGAACCCCCGGCCCATTCTCTGGCGTAACGTCGGAGATGGCAGACTCATCTAGGGTGGGTCGGAGCCGCTGTCTGGCCCGCTCCTCTGCAGACTGCTTGCGCTTATGCAGGCGTCTCATGGGGAAGGGTGTCCGCTGGTCCAGGTTACTGCGCATCGAGGAGCTCATGGGGGCCGGCTGCTCCTCACCACTCTGGTTGGAATTGAGGGCTGAGCTCACGATGCTCAGTCCCAGCTGCTGCAGCATAAAGGAGCGCTGCATGCGGGCGCTCTGCTCCTGAACGCGCTCGGTGGGGGGAGACATGGGCAGCGTCCTTGTCGTTAGGTAATGTTTACATGCCTTAACAACAGAGTTCAAGTGCAGGTGAGAGGCTGCCAATAAGACATCCATAACATTGCTCTCCCCCAGCATGAGGGTGGAGGTATACATCATGTCAATCAGTGCGGCAAAGGCCTCCGCTGTCACTACCTCGCTATCCAACTGGATCATGTTCATGGTCTGATCTCCCTCTGCCACAGAGAACAGGGCTCGGAAATGTGTACTGCATGCTGCTAGGACCGAGCGGTGGGCTTTGAAATGTCTGTTCCCCACTACAATGACACAATCACAGAGCTGGCCGTGAAGTCTCTGGTAGTTCAGCTGCTGGAAGATCTGTTCAAAGTGGCCAGGAAAATCCATGATCCTATAAAAAAAAGAAAGTGTTAAGACGCAGAAGAGCTTAAGTCAAAGGGCACAGAGGGTGCGACGACAAGAGAGGCATGGGGACTTCCCTGGTGGTCCAGTGGTTAAGACTTCGCCTTCCAATGCGGCGGGTGTGGGTTCGATCCCTGGTCGGGGAGCTAAGATCCCACATGCCTCCAAAAAACCAAAACGCATCCAAAAAACCAAAACAAAAAAAAGAAGCAATGTAACATTCAATAAACACAAAAAATGGTCCACATCAAAAAAAAAAAATCTTAAAAAAAAGAGGGAGGCATGAATGACCAAGCTTGGACCTTTCAAAGCTCGTGATGTTTCTGATGGTGGGCACGCAGACTAAACACCTGTCCAATAAGGAGCAAATGCTGATTCGGCTAACAGCCCTGGAAGCCTGCACACACACACAGATCAGCTACAGGCTGTTTACAGCCTCCCCTTCACCCTTACATGACCCACTTTTAACACTTAGGGTCCATGTTAGAAAAGACCAGTGTGTGGGTGATGCAACATCTATCTATACCTGAGAAGTCAGAGTTCTGCACTCCCTGAGGACAATAAATAAACTCCAAGAAATTATAAAGAGTCTTTTAGCAACCTTAAATAAATAAAAAGGGCATATCAATATTAGTGGGGAAGATTTCCAGTTATAGATGGTAGTAGATTGCACTCATGCATTCACCCTCTCCACCCTTAAAGTTTTTTGGTTTTGTTGTTGTTTTAAAGGTAAAAACCCACAAGGGAAAAAAGAATGGGAAAGAAATATCAATAGCATTTTGGAAGCTGGTGAGCAGGTAAACGAATACATGCTGACTGACTTAGCATGCCCAGAAAGCTGAATCCTAAACTGGCAGTGGCTAAAACAACCTGACATATATAAACCCCCACCCACCCAGAGGCTCAGAACTGGCTGCCAAGGTGCCAGGGGAAGTGGAGTGAACATGATGTCAAGACAAGGGGACTGGCTGGAAGTCTATTCGATAAAAAAATAATCTAATGGACGTTCCACACCTGTGGCACAGAAAAGGTAAAGCTATAGAGACAGAGAGTAGATTAGTGGTTTTCTGGGACCGGGGTTGGGCTCGGGGCAGGACGCAAGTGGGAAGGGGGACTTCTGGGGGCATGATGGAAATGTTCTAAAATTGGGGTATGATGACTACACATCAAATTCTCTAAAAGTATTTGAACTGTACACTTAAGGAATTTTATGGTATGTACATAGACCTCAATAAAGCTCAATAAATTAAACTTCGAAAAAAAGAAGAAGAAAGAAAAACAAGAGATGAACAAGCTCCAAAACCATCTGCTCAGACTCCATTTTCACCTGTAGGGCTTCTATACAGCCAACCCAACCGACTGCTTAGAACATCACATGTATCTTTGGTGATACTACAGAATTACTAGGTTTTTCTCCCCCTTAGGTGTGATAATGGCATTCTGATTTTTTTTTTCAAGAGTAGTTTTTAAAGAGATAACATACTGAAATACTTACAGATGAAATGACATGATGTCTAGCATTTGCTTCAAAAGCTTATTTTTTGTACTTTTGAAATTTTTTATAAATGTTAAAATTTAAAAAGGGAATAAAGAAGAGACCGCATGGACTATGGGTGGATCACTTTCCAAAGCTGAGTTTGGAATCATTACATAGCTACATCTTCATCTCTGGGACTCATCAGCAACAAGAACTTGCTTGTCCTCTCCTAAGAAACTGCTGCACTTCCTAGGAACCACAGGACTGCTCATTCAAAGTCTAACTCCTTGACTAGTGCGCATGACACACTCTCATTGTATGGTTAGAAAACAGGGTCAGTAACCCCCAAAGTGGCGCTGCTCTGTGCCTTCTGCCCACAGACTGTAGAAGCTGAAGGAGCCACAAAGTTTAAAACCCTGTTTTATCCTCTCCAGCCAAGGAACCTCTGGTCCTCTGGGAGGGAGGGAGGCATAATCTAATGGTTACACCCCAGGATACAAACATGCAGATAGACAGTCGTGCCTGGCACTAGAGATAAAATGATCAAGACAGATCCATCTCTGCCCTCAGGGGTGACAGACTAATCAACATTCAAATACAATAAAGTATTGCAAGTGCTGTGGTAGGAAGTACAAGGTGCTACAGGAGACAAAGAAAGGGCGCCTGCCTCTGAGGGGGTGTGGAAAGCCTCTTCGGGAAAGAAGCCAGCAGTCCCCTGCTGGGCTCTGGTGGCTGAACCAGAGAAACTCTGTACTCAGGACACGAGGCTGCGACGAGCTGCTACAACCCACAGCTGGAGCATGAAGTTAAAGTCCGCACTAGAAGGTAAGACATTCCACCCACCCCACCCACCAATAGAAGACTAGCAGCCCAGGGTTCAAATACCCAGGGAATCCCTCCAACAGACCACTTGGGTCCCCATCAAACTTCCCTACAGTGAAGCCCACCAGTCCTCAAGGCCCATTCACTCAGCTTCCAATCAGTCAGGTAGAAGCACCACAAACTGGAGGGGAAAAATCCCTAACATTGAAACCGAGTGCGGCCCTATGGGGCTCCCAGGCACGGAGGCTTTTTTGTCCCCCATTTCTTGTAGGCAAAACTCCAGCCTCCATGACCTTCCCTGAGTTCCAAAGGGCAGATTCGAACAGTTGCTAATCAAGGGAGGAGCAGCCACAAAACCACCTGAGGCAAGATTAAAGGGACCGGAGAAGATTAGGAGACCGTCTGAGACCCTGCACACATCCTAATCTTGTCAGCAACCCCATCCTTTTGAAACTCTGCAGAAGAAGAATGCAAGACTGTTACTGCCTTCGTCCTTATTGCATACCCCTGACCATGAGCCCCGACTATAAGACCTCCCTATTCCCCAGGGAGGGGAGCACAGTTCTTGAGGTGCTAGCCTACTGTGTTCCCTCTTCGCCTGGCAAAGAAGTAAAGGCACTCTTTCTTTCTCCTCCATAACTGTCTCAGTATTTCTGTACAGCGTCTGTGCACAGACAGCCAAGATTCTGGCAACATGAAAGACAGAGCCCTAAACAAACAAAAAGCATCTGGAAGAAACAGAACTAAGGGCGAAAAACACCTATAATTAACATCCTCAGAGAGCTAAGATACGATATCCATGAAACAAGAAGAGAATGTTTTTAATTTTTTTTGAAAAGAAATATTCCAGAAACAAAAAAAAGTATTGGAAGTTTAAAATTGCAAAAAAAATTTTAAGTTACTAGAAGGGTTGGAAGATAATAATATGGCTGAGGAAATGTCACAGACAAGGCAAAGGAGAAATAAAAGTGAATGAACAAGAGAAAAAAAGAATTAACGAAGCCCAAAGTCTGAATACAAAAAGAGAAAAGACAAAATGGGGAGAATGATAACAAAGAATAATTCTCAGAACTGAAGAAGTTACTTATTCACACTAAAAAGGTCCACCAAGTGCTCAGCAATATGAGTGAACAAATCCCCACACCTGGCTCATTACAGTGACATTTTAAAACACCTGGGATAAAGATCTGGAAAGTTTGAAGTGGGGGGAGTTAACAAAGAATCAGGAATAAAACTGGCATTAGACTTCTCAAAAGCAATACTGGAAGGTAAAAGGTTCTTTAAAATTCTCCGAGAAAATTACTTCCAACTTAGACCATACCCAGTCAAACATCAATTGTAAGGGGAGACTACGGCATTTTCCAGACAAGCAAGAACGCAAAAGTCTACCTCCCACATATCCCTTCTCAGGAAGCTATTAAACCTTGTGCTTCAGGAAGCTGGGAATAAACCAAGAAAAGGAAGATGAAGAATATAGGAATTGCACACGCATCCTAGAAAACAGGCAAAGAGAATTTGAAAGATGATGCTGAAGCCTGAAATGAGAGCTAGGCAGCAGGACTGGGGAGCAGACTGGAGCAGGAATATGAGGGACTCCAAGGAGTTCCCCAAGGGAAAAAAGGAATGGAGAGATCACATGACATAGTTGAGAGCGCTAAGAAGTTAACAGTTCCATGAAAATGTGAAGATAGGTCATAAAAAAACAAGAAGAATTTTATTTTATTTTTTTGCGGTACGCAGACCTCTCACTGTTTTGGCCTCTCCCGTTGCGGCACATAGGCTCCGGACGCACAGGCTCAGTGGCCATGGCTCACGGGCCTAGCCACTCCGCGGCATGTGGGATCTTCCCGGACCGGGGCACGAACCCATGTCCCCTGCATCGGCAGGCGGACTCTCAACCACTGCACCACCAGGGAAGCCCAAGAAGAATTTTAAATGGGACAGTTATTAACTCCAGGAAGAATACATGGTTGTTTAGTTGCCGTACCCTATGTGTTTTGTTTACAGAGTCATAATAATGTTTACAGAGCCAAATTTGAGATACTGGAAGGGTAAGGGAAGGCCAATACGTGTGGGGGGGGGAGGCAGAGGAGAAGTGGTGTAAGAAAGTTAAATTCTCATCTTCCCTATTAGTCAAGAAATGCTGTCTTAAATACTACCTCAAGAAATAGTAATATAAGAACGCTGTTTGGAAATACAGAAAGCAGTAGCAGACGAAACAACTAAAACAAGTGAAAGTGGCTGCCTCTAAGGAGGGGGAATTTGGAGGGGAAAAACGGGGGACAGAAGACTGCTATTTTTTTAGCTCTAAACCTAATGGAACGATGTGGCTTCTAAAATATAAATACATACATATATTTAACTTTTATAAAATAATTTTTTGGGGTTTTTTTTTTTTTTTTTGCCACACCACATGGCTTGTGGGATCTTAGTTCCCTGACCAGGGATTCAACCCACGCCCTCAGCAGTAAAAGAACAAAGTCCTAACCACTGGACCGCCAGGGAATTCCCAATATTAAATGAAATTTTAAAAAACATGGTAGGGCTTCCCTGATGGCACAGTGGTTGAGAGTCTGCCTGCCGATGCAGGGGACACGGGTTCGTGTCCCGGTCCGGGAAGATCCCACATGCCGCGGAGCAGCTGGGCCCGTAAGCCATGGCCGCTAAGCCTGTGCGTCTGGAGCCTGTGGTCCACAATGGAGAGGCCACAACAGTGAGAGGCCTGTGTACCTCAAAAAAACAAAACAAAACATGGTAGATCCTTGACATTCTAAAGGCATACACCCTGAGATCTTTGCACATCTCCAAATTCACAAGTACCATTATGGCACTTCACAAGGATTACTGCAAGCAGAAGGCCACATGGATGCCAAGCTGCACACCAGGCTTGCCCACTTGCTTTAGTGGCCCAGCCCTACAGAGCAGGCCAAGTCATGACTGAGTGAAATGACAAGTGACCACAGAACACACGCCTTCAAGATCCCTGGAAAATAACAAAAATGACAAACTCTAAATCCATAAAAACCAAAGATCTACAGTGCCAACTCAGAGTATTAAGCACAGGCCTTTGCTGCACCTGGAAAGTTACAAATGGATGGTAAAATGCCTCAAAGCAGGGGCCACGTGTTGGCCTATTCTTTTACCTCCTGTGTTTTTTCAGCTTTTGAAGAGTTTCCAACAACAAAATACATCACTAAAACACGTACTTTCCTGCTGCCCCCTTCTTGCTTTATCAAGATTCCCTGCTAGGAGTGAAGGGACAACAATGGCAAGCAGCAGCACATGCACCCCTGACCCCACCCAATCAACCAGGGACCACAGAGCTCAAGGCTTTGGGGAGATTAGACAAAATGCAATTATTGCTCACAAGTCTATAGCTCCTGACTTGGAAAGTAAACACGTATAGTAGTAAGTGTCAAGTTCCAAGGAGGCGATTATTTTATAGTGGTAACAGGGAAGAAACATTCTGGTTCAAGAAACAAAAGAAATAAAACAAGGAGTTGTCTCAGGAAGCTGTACCAGCCTCAGAGTCACTCTGAGAACTAAGAGACCATGTCAACTGGAGCCTTGTTAGGTTAAAGCAAGCAGCACCAGGCACTGAGTTTATTGCTTTCTCTCCTACTGTGGAGACTGGAACCAATGTTGTAGAACTGTTGCAGTGCTGACAGTAGTAGTAATAATAAAACAATAGTGACTACTGTTAGAGAGTCTTCTATGTGCTAGTCATTGTGTTACGTACTTTTTATTTATATTTTCTCTAATCTCCAAAACAACCTTGTCAGGTAGGGCTTACTATTCTGACTTAACAGATGAGGGGAACATAAAAGACTAACTTCCCAAATAAATGGTATTTTAATGGAGCATTAAATGGGCATTCTGTCTAATGTCCTTCTTCAACAAGCAGCAGAAATATGATCATCTGAAGAAAAACAGCCTCCTTATTTTTTGTAATGTCAGTTATCTTGAGTATAAGAGAAACCACCACTCTTTTCCACAAAAGGTCATTCACTAAAATGTCAAACTCCTAATATTCAATCCCCCTTTCTATAGAAAGGGTATAAGTAGCAAGGAAATTGTGGTCTCAAAAGCACCATTTTGAGGAGATTCCCAGGGCCCAGAAACCTATGAGAAGAGACTACTGAGGTAGCTAAACATGACCCCAATGAAAACAGAGGTTTAAATAATGTTGCAAAATAGGTAAACAGTTCATATAACTTCCTGTCATCCTAGAGATTGTCAGCCCTACACTAGATGCCCTGACACAGTCCTTGAGATCAACTCAAGTTCTCCAGGCTCTTCTCCAAACACTTTAGGGATGCCTGGAATGTCCCGCTATGCCTTATTGTCAGGCCTTCATCAGGGCAGTACAAAGGCTAAGGATTCCTTTCTTCTTAAGGGGGCCTGGAAGTTGTGAAACTAAATGGTGACATTAGAGATGATCATCAAAACCTGGAGAAGCACTTATTCTCTAAGTTAGTAACTGTGTTGAATTATCTGTTTAGACATAACTCCAAACTAATTTCTCCTTAACGGCAATATTCTTTCATCTTAATATCATTTAATCAATTTATGATCATTTAGATTAGCAATAGAAATCAAATCCACTAATATAAAAGCTAATTTTAGCCATAAAACTGGCCAATTAGATTATTCAACTGCTCCTTCCAATATATCCAGAGTGTCAGAAAACACTTCAGGGTAAGTCAGAGCCCTTAACTGGATACAATCAGTCCACTCAACTGATTTAAGGAGAAAGGGATTTATGGTAAAAAGATGTTAGGAAGCTCACAAAATCTCCAGGAGGGTGGGAGAGTGATACAGGAATGCCCCAGAGCACCCAAGCACATCGTGGAAATCATTACTGCCACTACTACCTCTACTTTCCATGGATCCTGCTCTGGATTAGCTGCCCAGAAGAGAGCTGCCATTGCACCTTCTACACCAGCACAGTCCAATACAACTTCCTACAATGACAGAAATCAACAGCATAGTTGCTATGCTGTCCACTAGTCACATGTGTTTACTGAGCACTTGAAATGTGGCTAGTGTGACTGAGGAAATGAACTTTTAATTTTATTTAATTTTAATTAATTTAATGTCTACTGGATTGGACAGAGTAGTTCTAAATGCTCAGTATTGTTCCATATTGCTCACATCTGCATCCAGACCCCACTCAGGTACCTACGACCAAGGGAACCTAGTTCTCACATCTGCCCTGTAATGATGATTCTACCTTGGGAAATGGGACACACAATTTGCAGGCTCTCCAAATGGAAAGGTGGGGGTGTTCAAAAGGCTGGACAGCTGCCAGTGACAAACAGCCACTGTAACATTCCTCTGACAGTTAGAGCCCCTCCCCATGTATGTGATGGGTAAATGGCTTTGGAAATGCATAGCTTTTTTGGGCAAGAGGTGATCGTCCCGAAAGTGAAAGAGAGAACCAAAATAACAGAAGGCCAAAGATCTAGTATTGTAGTACACGTGCACTGGCAGTGCAGACATCTTCAACTAGCATTTATTGAGCCCTTCCATAGGCTGTGATGAGGAACTAGGGTAAATTTTTAAAAGCTCTAGGGAATTTAAAACAGAACATTTAAAAACACTTATTTGTTAATTAATTTTTAAATAAAAATAAACAATGACAGGGATTTCCCTGGTGGCACAGTGGTTAAGAATCTGCCTGCCAATGCAGGTGACATGGGTTCGAGCCCTGGTCTGAGAAGATGCAACATGCCATGGAACAACTAAGCCCGTGCACCACACTGCTGAGCCCGCACGCCTAGAGCCCGTACTCTGCAACAAGAGAAGCCACCACGATGAGAAGCCCACACACCGCAACAAGAGTAGCTCCCACTCAAAGCAACTAGAGAAAGCCTGCGTGCAGCAACAAAGACCCAACGCAGCCAAAAATAAATAATCAATTAATCAATTAATTTTTAAAAAAAGACCCAACGCAGCCAAAAATAAATTTTTAAAAAATAAAATAAAAATAAACAATTACATGTTAACTTTTATGAAAAATAACTATACCCCCCCCCGGAAAAAAATAATGATAAGAGTGGCACTGTTTTACATTTTTGCATTAACAGAAGATAGCTGGATTCTCATATTTGCTTCTGCATTCAGGATTTTGCAATATCATACACGAGTGTACACTCGTGAAAGAATTAAGTGAAAAAAGCAAATAAGTCTTTATATCAATATGAAAATAGCTTTGACCTCATAGACTCCTTGAAAAACTCTCAGAGGTCCCTATGGGTCCTTGGACTATACTTTGAGAATAGCTGATCTAATGAAAATTCTAACTATACTGGGGGATGGAGGAAGGTGGAGTGTGCATTGAAATGCACAGAGCAAAACCAGCAGAATCATAAGGAGAAATTAACAAACTCATAAAAAACAAAATTCTTATCTCTAACCAAGGGGAAGTCAATAGATAATGCCTAAACTGAAAAATTAAGAAGCTCCAAGCATGGCTTTTTACATATGTATATAAATATCAAAGGAATTAGTTAAGAGGTGAAAGTGGGGGCTTCCCTGGTGGCGCAGTGGTTGAGAGTCTGCCTGCCGACGCAGGGGACACGGGTTCATGTCCCGGTCCGGGAAGATCCCACATGCCGCGGAGCGGCTGGGCCCATGAGCCATGGCTGCTGAGCCTGTGCTCCGCAACGGGAGAGGCCACAACAGTGAGAGGACCGCGCACCGCAAAAAAAAAAAAAAAAAAAAAAAAAAGAGTTGAAAGTGGGAGTCTTGAGGAAGAGAAATGGGGAGCAGGGAGGCCAGGGCCTAGTATTCATCTTAAAAATCTGTGGAACTAAAAAAAAAAAAAAAAAAAAATCTGTGGAACTATTTGATTCCTTAAGTGATGTGTACTTAGCAAACTACATATATATCTTTGGTAAAATTTCTTTTTAAAAATCTAAAAAGAGAGCCTGAACAGACCATAACTGGTCCCCACCGCCACACACACAATTAGAAAGAGCTGCCAAAGAATTACTTCTCCCCTGAAGAGGCACCAGCACCAAGTAGTTTTACAGGAAATATCTATTGAATGCTATGGAAAAGATAATTCCTATATTATTTAAACCATTTTAGGATAGAAAGCTTCCTATAATGCAATTTTAAATATTGATAAATAGCTATTATATCACATGCCAGGCAATGCAATTAAATACTGTAAATATTGGGACTTCTCTGGTGGTCCAGTGGTTAAGACTCGGTGCTCCCAATGCAGGGGGCATGGGTTTGATCCCTGGTGGGGGAACTAGGATCACGCATGCCACATGGCGCGGCAGGGAAAATAAATAAATAAATATTGACCAATCTTTCTGAATGGACTGGTGAGGATAAGTTATATATAGTGAAGGGCAACCTACTGCTGTCAGTGTACTGACTGACTTTTAAGAGAAGCTATTTAATATCCAGTAACAAGGGATTCCCTGGTGGTCCAGTGGTAAAGAATCCGCCTTACAATGCAGCCGATGAGGGTTCAATCTCTGGTCAGGGAATTAAGATCCCACATGCGTGGGGCAACTAAACCCTCGCGCCACAACTACTGAGCCCGCGCACCTCAACGAGAAAGCTTGTGTGCCACTAACTACAGAGCCCACGTGCCCTGGAGCCTGTGCACCACAACTAGAGAGACAAAACCTGCACGCCACAACTAGAGAGAAGCACGCATGCCACAACAAAAGATCCTACGTGCTGCAACTAAGACCCAACACAGCCAAAAAAAATAAAAAATCCAGTAATGCATGCATAACTCAATTAAAGTAAAAATGGAGCCATGAGTTAAATGAAACGAGAAATGCAGCTGACTCACTAACGTGATTGTTAATATATGTTCTGGCCATCCCAAAGTGCCACAAGTCAGTATTCCAAGAATGAAATGGAAACAGCAGGGCCTGCCTCAAAGTGATTCCAAAGACTATGAATATGAAAAAGGCTTAGTGTCATACTGTCTTAGGGTCTGCTTGTGGGAAACCCTACCTAAGAGGATTCAGGTACATCTGACTTATCAAGGAAGTGCTCCCAGGAGAAACTGGGAATGGGAAGCAGTAGAGAGAAGCAGCAGCGGCCAAGCAAGGGAGCAATCTGGGGCAAAATCCCAGCTTTAGCCTGGTCCAGCAGGGGAACTCTGGAGTATAAGTAACTGAGTTTGAGCTGTCTCAAGGCAAGGGAACTGGTCTTTCATAGCCCTTGCGTTAGTCAGTCAACAGCTAAGAACCTCTCCAGGGAGATGGAGTACTTCAAGCTCTCTGGGCCTATGCACAAAGTGAAGCCAGTCACTCAAAGACAGTCCTCAAAGACAGTCCTCAAAAGAGTCACAGACACAAGCCATTAGAAGCAAAGATTCACTCAAAGTTGCATAACTGGTGCACAGAAGCAGTAAAAAGGATCAAGGGGATCTGGTCAGGGCACAGGCAGTATCTGCTATGTATACTTGGTGATACTAAAGAATAAAGTGCTATGTAACCATATGGATAAACAGATGACACTGTCTGTTGTAAAGGATATTTTTGTAAACATACTTAATATGTTTTATCCCCAATCTCCCACTGCTGTCCCCAAACTATTATTAGGTCAATGAGAAATCCCAATTCCTTTCTTTGATTCTAAGAGGCCACTTAGCATTAAGAGGCCCCATTGTAGTAAAAGTTAGTAATCACTGTTTTAACAAGTCATTAACAAAATAATTTACCATAACATACTTTCTTAATTGAGTTTTCTGGGATAACTAAAGAAATTTAATTAATTTGGGTATTAAAATACAGCTAACTGTAGTTATGATGGTCTGTCAGTTAAGGCCTTGTACACAACCAACAGCACTCAACTCTGGTTTACTTGAGTGAAAGCCATCTGAGAGCTCAAAGACTTGGGAGGCTGAAGAACCAGACAGCAGGAGCTTGGAAGGGCTAGGAAGCAAAATCCACAATCACACTGGTACAGTAGGAAGGGTCTCCTTGGGCTACTGCCCCTGCAATAAATGGGCTCCAACAGTTCCCTCAGTTATGGACATCACATGCTCAAGATTCAAAGTTCCAGGGAGAGCTTCTAATATAGCTGAACTTAGGGACCCACCCACCCCTACCTGTGATTGTGCTGGGGAAGAAAGAGGAAGGATCTATTTTTCCTTCTGTGATGGAAGGCTGATTGCTGATTTATCCACCTAACAAGATTATACATGAAGGGGATGGAGATAATTCACAACAAAGAAATCAGAGTGCTATTAGGAAGAGAGAAAGAATGCTGGAGAATTTTTTGGTGATACTATGTGATACATTAGGCAACAAAGAAACTGGTCAATATAAGGACAACCCAAGAACTGGCATAGCCTAATTTATATTTCATGTTCTTTATAAAAACTGGTCACTTGAAATAAGTCAACGTGTATAGCAGATTGCATTTTCCAAGTTGGCTAGCCACATGAAGGTCTCCCATACTGCATGTTTTCTTACGATCTGACATCAACACTCCTCTCATGAAGAGGTGGGGGTCTACGTCCACTCCCCTTGAAGCCAGGCAAGTCTATGACTATGGCAAAAGTTACACTATGTGACTACTTGTGAGCTAGGTCATAAAAAGTGACACCGCTTTCACCTGGTCTTTTTGGCTTTCTCTTAGAACCCAACAACCATTCTGTGAGGAAGCGCAGCTGAAATCTAGTTGACAGTCAACACCTGCCTCCAGACATGACTTCAAGTTAACTTCAGCCCCACACACAATCTGACTACGTAACAGACCCCAAGAGAGAATCAGCTAGCTGAGCCCAGTCAACCCCTAGAACTCTTAGAGATAATAATAAAATGCTTTTTGTGGTTTTAAGCCATTAAGCTTTCCAGTGATTTGTTACATAGCAATAAATAACTGAAACAATGTAAAACTTGTTAACATCGCCCCACAAATCAATATTCAAATACTATCTCCAAGGGACACCTTTTTTTTTCTTTTGGTCTGTCCACTAATGTCCTTGGGGTAAATCACTTTCTACCCATTCTTAGTCCAGCTGGAAAAGATCAGACTGCCCCCAAACCTCTGAGTTCCAGATGATCTTCGGTTCCTCCAAATGATCTAGAGAGGCCTGGCTAATTTCTTAACCACTTCCCTCGATTACAATGATTGTTTCAGAGAAGGATATGTGAGCCAAGCCACGGCAATTAGAGTCTGCCCTGGGGACTTTTGCTGATACCATCAAGAAAGAATCTCTTGCTCCCTTCTGCACCACAAGTGCTAAAATTTGAACCATAAAGAGAAGATTAGCATGGCCCCTGCGCAAGGATGACAAGCAAATTCATGAAATGTTCCGTATTTCTCACTCACTGGGATCCTTATCAGTGCCAGTGTTACAGGAGAGAAATGATGGATTGACTGTTTCAAAAGAGAGAGCGAGAACAGAATAGAATAGATATTCTCTTCACCCAGATTGCAAGCTGTGAGAGAGATGTAAGTCTAACACTGATGGTGGCAATTTTTGCCTATCTGAGAATGAAGCCAACAAAGAAGGAAGCAATACCAAAGACAATGTCCTGATGACATCAAGACCATGGGATCCAGCCATGACTGTAGTTAGCATGACCCTAGGACCTTCTATTTCATGAGCCAACAAATTCCCCTTTTACTTTAACCTGGTTCATGCTGGATCTCTGTCACACAGTGAAGTTCAAATCGCAATCTTAAAAAAATCTAAACAACATGGCTATCTTGAAACAGTTTTGGATCTAGAAAGTGTATTTTTAAAATTCAGTTAGTTTGAGAGGTATGAAATGTGTTACTCTCCACTGTGATGGAAGGGAATCATGAATCAAGATCATGGTTATTCAAAACTCACAAGCATCTCTAGCAAACTCAGAGATCCAGTCTAAAAGCTATAAAAGAGTTCATGCTGAGAAGATAAGTGTTTTACCAAAAGCTGCCTGTTTGAAGCCTTCAAACCAAGGGGAAAAGCTTCAGGTCTCTTTTTCTTTTTTTAATAATTTTTAAAAATTTTTATTTATTTTTGGCTGCGTTGGGTTTTCGTTGCTGCACGCGGGATTTCTCTAGTTGCAGCGGGTGGGGGCTACTCTTCGTTGCGGGGCGCAGGCTTCTCATTGTGGTGGCTTCTCTTGTTGCAGAGCACGGGCTCTAGGCACACGGGCTTCAGCAGTTGTGGCTCATGGGCTCTAGAGCACAGGCTCAGTAGTTGTGGCACACGGGCTTAGTTGCTCTGCGGCATGTGGGATCTTCCTGGACCAGGGCTCGAAGCCGTGTCCCTTGCATTGGCAGGCAGATTCTTAACCACTTAGCCACCAGGGAAGCCCCAGGTCTCTTTAAAAGATTTCAAAATGTGACTATGAGCCTATATGGCAGGAGGATATACAGCAAGTAATCTATCAATTTGTAACTTTGACCCAAAGCAAGTGTACACTACAATATTTTTTATGCAGGAACAGAGTTTTAGAAATTTGCAAACTAAATATAATTAAGAAAATACACTTATACCACTGCTTATTACATTAACATGAATAATCAAGAGTTGACTTTTCTCAAAAGATTTACTTTCCTAATAGTGCTTTACTTAGACTAATAAAAAAGTTCATTTGTGTTCTAGGGGAACAAGCCAGTTAATAGCACATTTTAAACTGTTTGACTTATATATTGACCTACCCACATGCTTTTCAATAATATACTTAGTTCATAAAGAAATGTACACCCATACTCAAACATCGTCTACAACATATCAAGTGATTTGCTGCTGGTCTGCCAGGCAGGACCTGCCAAGGCTACACCTACAAGAAGCATCTTAACATTCTAAGAACTCTTAACGTTCAATATCCCTAATCTAGATAAAACCCTAGCAGAAAAATAACTAAACAGAACTTTGCTTCCACTTGTAGAGATGACGTAAGTGAAAATAAATGTAAGAGAACAAAACTAGGCAAGGTCCCAGTCAAGCAGGCTAGGATTTTTGATGGGGTTACAAGTCCTGGAGTCCTAGAACATTCATCCATATTCTGGTCTGATCAACTAAGTGGGACTAGGTAGGCACACAAGCGCCCAAGGTTAACCCCAGCTACCACATCTGTCAGCATGACTAATTTTATAGTCTCTCTGGTTCTGCTGTGTCAGGGCAGCTCAGAAATTGGACAGATTAAGTGTACTAAAAAGGAAATCAGGACTTCCCTGGTGGTCCAGCGGTAAAGAATCTGCCTTACAATGCAGGTAACGCAGGTTTGATCCCTGGTCAGGGAACTGAGATCCCACATGCTGTGGGGCAACTTAGCCCACGAGCCACAACTACTGAGCTCGAGCACCTCAACTAGAGAGCCCACATGACCTGGAACCTGCGCACCAGAGCTACAGAGCCCACGGTGCCCTGGAGCCTGCACGCCACAACTAGAGAAAGAAAACCTGCATGCCACAACTAGAGAGAAGCCCACGTGCCACAACAAAAGATCCTGCGTGCCGCAACTAAGACCCGACACAGCCAAAAATAAATAAAATAAATAAATAATAAATCTTTTTTAAAAAAAGGAAATCCATCAATGACTAAAAGTGAGCATGACTGGGGATGTCAAGCTAATGCCAGAAGCCCTTACCATCTCACCCTACCCTCCAGCTCTCCCACTTTACCAGCTTGTTTTCCAGTTCAAAATTCCTAGGGCTGGACTTCCCTGGTGTTGCAGTGGTTAAGAATCCGCCTGCCAATGCAGGGGACACAGGTTTGAGCCCTGGTCCAGGAAGATCCCATATGCCGTGGAGCAACTAAGCCTATGTGCCACAGCTACTGAGCCTGTGCTTTGGAGCCCACGAGCCACAACTGCTGAGCCCGTGTGCCACAACTACTGAAGCCCGTGCGCCTAGAGCCCATGCTCCACAACAAGAGAAGCCACAGCAATGAGAAGCCTGCTTGCCGCAACTAGAGGAAGCCCGTGCACAGCAACGAAGACCCAACACAGCCAAAAATAAATAAATACATAAATTTCTTTAAAAAAATTCCTAGGGATTAGCTGACCTAAAACTTCATAATTCAGCTTGAATAAGAAAAGTTATTAGTGACCTACTTATATTCTAGTGCAAAGTCAAAATGCTTCTACTAAAACTTCTTGTTGACTCCAGGGACTATAATTTCTCTCTCTCTTCCAAAGTGCCTGATATACAACTCAGTAAATTATCTTGAATGAATTTTGTATTTAGGTGAAATGTAACACCGTATTACCCAACAGTCATTTTTCTGAGAGTCACAACTATCCCTACAATCAGCCAAAAGCCAGAAAGAAAAAGTCTCAGAATATCCAAAATAAAGGTCAAAGCCTATGTATGAAAGATTTCCTCATAGGGAAGTACCTCAAGCCCTCACATAGTCTTTTTTTAATAATTATTTCTTAAATTAATTAATTAAGCTGCAAAAAGAGACAGCTGATGCACTAAGGGAAAAAAGGGGCCCAGCAGCACGTACTGGGGCTATTAGCCCTAAATTTTTACATATATAGAAAGCGCATGTATGTGGAATCTCTTTCTTTTTTTGTTTTGTTTCGGTTTCGGGGGGTGGTTGTTTTTTGTTTGTTTTTGGCCGCACTGCATGGCTTGCAGGATCTTAGTTTCCCAACCAGGGACTGAACGTGGGCCCTCGGCAGTGAAAGCACGGAGTCCTAAACACTGGATCGCCAGGGAATTCCCTGCAATCTCATTCTTTAAAAATATAGGATAAATGGGACTTTAGCGTAAAGGCAGCCTTTGATTTATACATATACTGTGCTACTCAAGTTTGCAAAATAAATCACTTAGCATTATCTCAGCAATATTACCTTCCAAGACCACTCACAAAGTATGCCTTTAACCTGTTACTATGTTAGCAAACAGGTCAAAGCACCTGTGCAGTGTAAGTAACACTGCACCACACTTACCACTATACTTCGATTAGTTGGATGAAAGGGTTGAATGCCTACTAAGAGCGAGGTCCTGTAGGTATTTTACATATATTCTCTCTTATGGATGATGATCAAGCAGTGACTGTCTTCCCCATGCCTAGGGCCAACATCACCCAACTAGTACAGCAAGTGAAGGATAAGAGATATGATCCTAGGTCCATCCACAAAACTTCACTTTGCAGTAATGGGAGTAGCCCCCAGGAAGACATGGGCCCGGTGGCTGATGACAGGATATTCAGTGGAGAGACAGTAAGCAATTACTAGTGTGAGCAAAGGCTAGGAATAAGGATCAGGCAATTGGAGGCAATGAGGGGATGAAGCTGAAAAGCAGGGTCAGGGTCAAGGATTGGAACTGAGTGAAAAGACAGGTGTGTAAAATAACAGCTAAGGGAGTGAAAATTAGAGCAAGGATTCTGGAAGAGCTGGCAGGAGGGGCTTTTCATCTCTTTTCTTCCTCAAATCCTCCCTTATTACCAATGCTACACGCCACCGCCACCACCACCACAGACCACACTGCCAAGCCTTCACCAGTGCTAACAGACCCCAGTTTAGAAGGTCAGCAGGATGCAAGATAAGCTTTGCCTTCTCCTCCCACTGCTCCTTACCACTGGCTCCTCCCAACCCTGCCTTCCATGAGGCTGGTGCCAAACAAGAATCAGGGAGCAGAGCCTTGGGGAGAAGAGGGGCTGGGTGACAGAATGCATTCCTGGTGGCAGGATCACCTGTAATAAGGGGAAGATCCTGGTCTGCCCAAACCTGTCAGGGAGGTGGTCAGCCAAGGTGGTGGCCCACCGGCAGAATGCCATCTGATAGATGGGCATGCCCAAGACAGTCAGTTTCATGAGAGTCTGACAGCACTGCACTTCAACTTCAAAATAATTTATGACAGGGGCTTCCCTGGTGGTGCAGTGGTTGAGAGTCCGCCTGCCAATGCAGGGGACACGGGTTCGTGCCCCGGTCCGGGAAGATCCCATGTGCCGCGGAGCGGCTTGGCCCGTGAGCCATGGCCGCTGAGCCTGTGCGTCCGGAGCCTGTGCTCCGCAACGGGAGAGGCCACAACAGTGAGAGGCCCGCGTACCGCAAAAAAATAATAATAATAATAATTTATGACAAACTTCACTGCTTTATCCTATTTAGAACTTTACACTTGCACTGTAACTGTTCTACAAATTTCCCTGTCTCGGGTACTACATTTTCCTAAAACTTAAAATGACTAGCCAGCCAGCTGATTGTCCAGATAAAAGAACATCTGTAGCCACTTAACGCTCTAAAGAGCATACAAACTTCACAAAGGTACCCAAAAATCTATAGAAACCATCCATCAATGGCTTCTTTTAGCTGTTTATATATTTAAGACTATATTTTAACATGTTTTAAAAGCCTAAATATATTTTCCCTCTATTATTTAGAAAATGCTGCCTGACACACATCCCAGTTGCCTCCACCACACACAACCTTTTCAGCAATTTTTAAAAATAGCTTTTATTGCCTTGCACCCCTGACAGATCAAGATATGTATTTCTTAAGGAAAAAAACTAAACTTCTATCAAGAAGAAAGCCATGCTGAAGCATTGGAGACACAATTATTGATGGTGCCTTTCCAGGAGAGAAGATGAAAAATGGATTTAATTCATTTCTTATACCTAGTTTACCTTCAAAGTAGTATATTCCTTCACTTCTGAATCATTTATCAAACCAATAGTGTTCCGCAAGTGACTGATACTTCACCTGCTAAGTTGCTTTTGACATTCTACTCAAAATAAAATACAGTGTATGTTACTACATGTGTTTAGATTTTTGTACCATCTGTACATTCCTCTCAAAACTGAACCCCAGAACAGTGGGTTTTCTTCTCCCTGTCCTCCTTCCTCAAATCCTCTCTGTAGACTAAAACAGAAGGACTTGTATTTCAAAGACCTTTAAAATTGAAGGTCTTATATTTTTAGAGGAAGACAGCTGAGTAGATTTTAAATTATAACTAATTTAGATGTACTGAAAAATTAATTACACCAAGTTAACAATATCATATATGGAAGAAAGGGGGGAACAATTCACCCTAATCATTTTAAACTTAAGCTGGAAATAAAGCATTTGTAAACTGTTATCAAGTATACAAGGTAACAAAACACCAAGTACAGTTTCCAAAAAGCAGACCCAGCACTCAATCATCCTTTAAAATTTGTCAAAGAAACAAAACAGTTCGTTAATTCCCCTCTCAATAAGGAAAAAATATTACTTCCAATAGGATTCCTTTCAATAGCAAACTTTCTTCAGAGTGCAGATTTGGAAAATTAATTGCTTACAATTAACAACGAATTAGTTGGATACAAAAGTCTTTTAATTGCACCAAGTTTCATTAAATCTAAGATGCCAGTGATTATCAAGTGCAACATTATCTCATGTAACATTGGGGGGGAAAAACAATGCCAGTTAAGCTATGGTATAATGCTTACTTATGGCATCCTGTCCTCAAGATTAAAATGTGAACAAAATGTGGTTTAGAATCAAGGAAATACTGGAACCTTAAACATATCATTCAAGTATGTTAGAATATCACAAGGAAAATTATGTACAGATAAAATAATCTTAGATACTAAGACAGTAATCTATCTATATTACAATAAAATGTCAGTACTCCAACACAATTCCTAATCTGAGCAGTCAGAAAGATAAATCAAAGCTTTTAGTAAATAGATGTATAATTAATCAAATGAAAGGCACCTCCCAAAATTGGAATCTGGAGATTAAAAGCCACTGTTCAGTAATGACAATGATGAAAACAACTGTAAGAATAGTTCACTCAGAAACAGCTGGTCTTTTAGCATGAGTTCACCTCATACTTAGACAAAAGGTGTGGTGTGGTGTTACATTCCATCCCACCTGCTACACTAACAAAATTTGGCTCTACCAGACAACATCCATATTTGAGAAATGTTAAGTACAGTCAAAGAGAACTCATATGCTTAAAACTGACAAACAGGAAAAGTATTTGTTTACAACAAATTTATATTAAAAAAATAAAAGTTGAAGACTAACATGGAATCAATACCTTGGGTTTTTCTTTTCCCTTTCCAAGGAGAAACTGAGGCAGATTCAAGATTCTGTCAGCACTACAGCAAACTTTGTCATTTCTCACTGTATACAAGCTATTTTTAAGTCTTACCCACGCTAAAGAACTCCAATTCAACATAATTCATGCTAAATACTTTAAATACTAAACATTTACATGCATTTTGTATCCAACTGATTTTTTTTAAATAACTTCAACTACTTGTGATATAGCCTTACGACAAAGTCTCTTTTGAGAGCACTGACCCCTAAGCTTAGGAAAACACCCCACTCTAAGATGCTTTTCTTCCAAATCTTATCTCTTTCAGAATTTTGCTAGACACCTCAAATAGGAAGAATACAGCTTGCCAGTATCCCCAGCTAACTATACCATGTTTTGACACAACTTTTAGGAGAGAAAAAGCAAATCAAGAAAACATGCTGACTTCAGGACTCTTTAAAAAGTCCTGGTTCATTTACTTAGCAAAACGCAAGAGCCCGAACAGGTCCTCAACGAGTTAGTCTTACCTGGCAGGTCACCAAGCTGACAGTGGTGGTGAGGCCAGTCTTCCCAAGTTTTCTGGGATTTCCAGAGGGGACTAAAGTAATAGTAGGAGGCCTTCCCTTGGTTTAGGGGCTTTTCTCTAAAATTCTCTCTCCTCTCCCCACCTGGTCTTTTTCCCCCTCCGCTAATCCTTTAGCTTATCAACCTCACCACCAAAATCACAACACTGAATGCACTCTCCAGAAAACGGTGAGGCACCTAGCCCACCTTTTTTAAATTATCTAAGGCACAACAGCCCCTACAAGGATAACAAATCAACAGTGATGTCTAAGGCACAGCATTCTCTTCAACCTCTAAAGAAAGATCCTAATGTATGTAATATCTTCTACCAACTACAACTGAAAAGTGTATGAACATATTTCGGAAATATTTCTGCTTCAGTTCTTGAAGGTGAAGAGTTTCTTACTTCAATTCATTAAAATTAACCAGAACCCAACCATAGTACTTAGTACTCAAGATTTCACTGCGCCTTTACCTAAAAATTTTCCTCCAAACTAAATATTTAGGATTTGTGTCCTATTCAGAAATTAGCTTCCACAGTACCCTCCACGATGCCAGAATGCACACTGACTTAATAACAAACGACCTTTTTTGGAAGAGAAGAAAAACTAACCTTCGACCCCCCTTAACTCACTGCCTAAGGTTAGTATTTAAGTATAAATCTGCGTGTCCTCCAAACAAGGGGAGGAGGGCAGAACGCTGTTCTTACCACTGCATCCCCCACAGCTCCTAGCACGAAGCCTGGAAGCAGAGGCCATTCAATAATAGCCTATAAACACTGTAGTCCTCTGATAAGTTGGGGCATTCCAAAACACTGGCTCCACCCCTCCAAGGGTCAGCCTCCAGTTCCCGATTCCAGACCGCCTCGGCCTTGCTCTGGTGTAAATGAAACCTCGTCGCTCAAACAGACCCAGGATGGGGGCAAGAGAGCCACCCGACCCCATCCCGCAGATCCTCTATTCACCCCGCCAGGCTGTTGGTCCCAAGCCTTCCCCACCCGATCCCAGTAACCAACGTCGCCGGCCCGCAGATCCGAGGGGGCAAGAGCCCCGCCCCACCGGCTGGACCGACAGCCTGGCGTCAGGACACGGGGGACGCCTGCGCAGAAGAACACGCCTTCCACCCGCCTGGCCCCTCCGTTCCGAGGGTAACAATACCACCTCAGAAAGACTGACAAGGTAGGCGGGGGTGGGGGGATGGAGGAGAACCGGTACGCGTCTGCGCGCGCCCCGACGCCTGGACTAGACCCTGCTCGCGCCGCCCATCCAGCTCCCCCAGAGCCCAACTGTCTCCACGTGAGCGCGCCCGCGCGCGCTACCACGCCTCGCGCTGACAGGGTTGCCTCACCTGAGCCGGACTCCGCCCCCCTTCTCGCTGGAGGAGGCGGTGACCCTTCTCCGATCGGACCCGACAGTGTCGGAGGAGGCGGGAACGTCCAGGCTGGCGCCCCAGTGATGGGATTTCCCCCCCCTTCCGCCCACCCCGCCTCTCGTCCTCCGGCTGCTTCAGCCCGTTCGCCGCCGCACTCTGAGAATACCACGGCAGCTGCCCACAGTAAACGGAAGTGACGCAACACGAGATCGCCTACTCCGCGGCTTTTCTCCTCCCCTCCGGCCGCGCTACAGCCAATCAGAAGCGGAAGCGGCGGGGCCAGGGTGGATGTGCCGCCAGCCAGCGCGCGGAATCCGGCGGAATTTATTCGGCCCCGGGAACACTGACCAATCCGCGGTCCCAGGAGCCTCGCTGTGTTTACTACCGAGCGAATCCGTGAGCCCTGCAGCCAATCACCGTATGCCTTACAACACGTAAAACTGTTATCAAACGCCTTTTAAAGCGGGATTTATCACTAAGCGACTCTAGGATTGGACTACAGAAAAGCGACTGTGTGCCGAAGCCAATCCAGACCCGCTGTGGTGGAGACCAGCGGGTTTTCCGCCTCATTCCACCAGTCACAACTACGACTGCCTGAGGTCTGAGCTAGGTGAGAGGCGAGCCCGCGAGGTAGTGTCCCACCGCTGGCTGGACCTGAAGGATTTCCCCACCCTCACGGCGCCCAGCTCCCTCTTCGGTGACACCGGGCTCCCTCTCCAACGCGAATTCCCTTCGCGGGACCTCGTAGGCTTTGGAAAAAAATAAAATTCCAAGACGCTGTTTAGGTTGAATTAAGCCAAAATCCAGGCTAAAGACGCTGAACCGAAAATGCCATCCATGTGACGGCAGTTGGGTCCGACACCGCGCCACGTCCAGTCCCGGTGGCGGCGTCTCCAAGAGCTGGGGACTGAGAAGTCTGGCACTTCGCTCCGCATTCCGTGCCGCAGGTCAAATAAGCCTGCAGTCTCCAGAACCAGTCTTCCAATGAACAGAATGGGAAACGTGGAAGAGTTGCGGACTTCGGTTGGACAATGTCAGAAAAGAGCAAGGTCCGTGCGGCTTCCGGGCTCCCAGGTGCACGCTCGGACGGACAGCCCGAACCCTTAGGTACACCGGCCCCGGCGCCTCCGACGGCAGAAAGAAGCCGACCTTCCCCATGTGAAGAGGAGACAAGGAAGTCCGTAAGGGGCCTTCCGCGGCGGGAGGTGTCGGGAGCTCGGCGTGGCTCCGGAGACAAAGGCAGGCTGGGGAACGCAGTTCGGTTGTTTTTTTGGGGGGTGGGTTGGGGGGGGGAAGACTATTTTTAAAAGGGAACACCCCACTTCTTCAGAACTCAACACCCAGTTATCATTAGAGCTGATCCATCCCTTCAGACCATACACGTTGGAAATGTTGTCCTTGCAATATTGGGGTTGGGGTTTTTTTCTTTACGGCCTCAACGAAGTCTGATGGTAAATTGTGTTCATTAAGATTCCCAGACATTTTATTGCCCTTGCATGTATTTTACTGTCAGATTGGGCTGCTTTAAAAAAAAAAAAAAAAGAATGCTGACAGTAAGCCAGGCAACGTGAGAGGTCCTTTAACATATGTGACCCTTATAGACATACTGTGAACTAGATGTTATCTCATATATACAGAGTGGCAAAAATTAAAAAAGATTTGTGCGTTTAGTACTTAGGAGAGCGTGTGAAAAAAGTCCCATCCTGTATCGTTGTTGGGACTATCACTGCTGTTCTCTGAAGATAACTTGGTATCTTCAAATTTTTAAATTATGCATTCATTACCTTCTCTCTGGCAATTCCTTTCTAGAAATTCTACTTAAATAAACAAATGTGGAAAAGTATGCACGAGACTTTGATCAAGCTTTATTAGTGGAAGAAAAAAACAATGCGAATGTGCATCCATAGAGGATTACAATACATTGATATACACTGAGTATCTATTATGGCTCCTTTATTACTAATGATCCCATATACATACAAAACAAAACCAGAAAAACCCTGCGTGTGGATGTACACATAAAAGCTTGTAAATGTATGGCTAAGTATGAAAGGATACTATCAAACTGTTTGTAAAAATTGCCTCAGTGAAGGGAAGTTAGGAGGCGGTGATGATAAGGAAATATTTTAAGAGGACCTTCTTAATTTTTAGCCTTTACATACTTATGTATTAATTTAATTTTTATAATGACCTTTATTATTTTAGTAGTATATATGAAAACCAGGATTTTTTTTTTTTTCGGTACGCGGGCCTCTCACTGTTGTGGCCTCTCCCGTTGCGGAGCACAGGCTCTGGACGCGCAGGCTCAGCGGCCATGGCTCGCGGGCCCAGCCGCTCCGCGGCATGTGGGATCTTCCCGGACCGGGGCACGAACCTGCGTCCCCTGCATCGGCAGGCGGACTCTCAACCACTGCGCCACCAGGGAAGCCTGAAAACCAGGATTTTTAGGTTGAGTTTTCAACTCATTGACAAAATTATTCCTAAATTAAGCTATAAATTTCCCAATAAAAGTATCACTAAGGTACTTTTGGCTTGCACTGTTGGTGGGAATGTAAATTGATACAGCCACTATGGAGAACAGTATGGAGGTTCTTTAAAAAACTAAAAATAGAACTACCATACAACCCAGCAATCCCACTACTGGGCATATACCCTGAGAAAACCATAATTCAAAAAGAGTCATGTGTCACAATGTTCATTGAAGCTCTGTTTAAAATAGCCAGGACATGGAAGCAACCTAAGTGTCCATCGACAGATGAATGGATAAAGAAGATGTGACATATATACAATGGAATAGTACTCAGCCACAAAAAGAAACAAAATTGAGTTATTTGTAGTGAGGTGGATGGACCTAGAGACTGTCATTCAGAATGAAGTAAGTCAGAAAGAGAAAAACAAATACCGTATGCTTAACACATATATATGGAATCTAAAAAAAAAAAAAGGTTCTGAAGAGCCTAGGGGCAGGACAGGAATAAAGACACAGATGTAGAGAATGGATTTGAGGACACGGGGAGGGGGAAGGGTAAGCTGGGATGAAGTGAGAGAGTGGCATGGACTACTAAATGTAAAATAGATAGTGGGAAGCAGCCGCATGGCGCGGGGAGATCAGCTCAGTACTTTGTGACCACCTAGAGGGGTGGGATAGGGAGGGTGGGAGGGAAACGCAAGAGGGAGGAGATATGGGGATATATGTATATGTATAGCTGATTCACTTTGTTATAAAGCAGAAACTAACACCATTGTAAAGCAATTATACTCCAATAAAGATGGTAAAAAAAAAATAGAAACTAACATACAAACCTAATAGTCAAAAACCAGAACGAATAGAACCATCTCACTTCTCTTAAGCATAATCTTTCCCTAATTTGAGGGGAAATGACAAATAAAGATCACCCTATAGCTAATACAAAATCAAATCAACAATAACAACAAAAAAAGATACTTTTGGAAACTAGACACTGATTCTAAATTCATAAGAGAGGATAATATTGCAAGAATAGCCAGGAAAAATGAAAGCCAGACAATGACACTACAAGAAAACTACAGATCCATATCCCTTATGAACATTAATGCAAAAACTCACAATAAAATATTAGCAAACTAAATTTAGCAGCATATCAAAAGGGTTATACACCATGGCCAAGTCAGATTTACTCCTGGAATGCAAGGATAGTTCAATATGTGAAAATTGATCAGTGTAATACATCACATGATCATCTCAAATGATGCACACAAAGCGTTCAACGGAATTCAACACCCTTTTAAAAACACTCAACAAACTAGGAATAGAAGGAAACTACTTCAGCATAATAAAAACCATATATGATAACCCACAGCAAACATACACATTGGTGAAAGACTTTAAGCCTTTCCTCTAAGATCAGGAAAAAGACACAGATGCCTACTTTCACAACTTCTATTCAACATAATGCTAGAATGTCTAGATAGAGCAATTAGGCAGAAAAAGAAACAAAAGACATCCAACTTGGAAAGGAAGAGGTAATATTATCTCTGCACATGATATATTCTTATATGTAGAGAATCCTAAAGATTACACACACACAACTGTTAGAGCTAATAAATTCAGCAAAGTACCAAGTTATAAAGTCAACATACAAAAATTAGTTGCATTTTTATACATTAACAATGAACAATCTCAAAAGGAAATTATGAAAATGACATTTACAATAGCATCTAAAAGAATAATATACTTAGGAATTAACCAAAAGTAAAAGACTGGTACAAAGAAAATTACAAAATGTTACTGAAAGAAGAATTAATGGAAACACTTTCGATGTTCATAGATTGGAAGACTTAATTTAATATTATTAGGATGTCAATGCTACCCAAAGCAATCTATAGATTGAATGCAATCTCTATAAAAACTCTCAATGATGTTTTGCCAAAATAGAAAAACCCATCCTAAAATTCATATGAAATCTTAAGGGATCCCAAATAGACAAAACTATCTTGAAAAAGAGCAAAGCTGGATGACTCACATTTCCTGATGTCAAAACTTACTAGAAATCCACAGTAATCAAAGTTAGTCTTTATGTTACTATCATAAAGACTAATGTATAGACTAATGGAATGAAACAGGGAGCCCAGAAATAAACCGTTGCATATGCATATGGTCAAATGATTTTTGAAAAGGATGCCAAGACCATTTAATGGGGAAAGTTCAGTCTACTCAACAAGTGGTGCTGGGAAAACTGAATATCCACAAGTAAAATAATGAAATTGGACCCTTACTTAACACCACATACAAAAATTAACTCAAAATGGATCAAAGACCTGAATGTGAGACCCAAAACTATAAAACTCTTAGAAGAAAACATAGGATAAAAGCTTCATGACATTGGATTTGGCAATAATTTCTTGGCTATGTCACCAAAGGCAGAGATAGCAAAAGAAAAAATAGTCAAACTGGACTTTCATGAAAAATTTAAAGTATTGTGCATCAAAAGACAAAATCAACTGAGTAAAAAGGCAGCCCATAGAATGGGAGAAAATATTTGCAAATCATATATCTGATAAAGGATTAATATCCAAAATATATAGAGAAGTAAAACTCAACAACCAAAAAAACCAAAAGACATAACTCAAAAATGGGCAAAGAAGTTGAATGTATATCCCTCCAATGAAGATATACAAATGGCCAATAAGCACATGAAAAGATGCTCAACATCTCTGATCATTAGGGAAATGCAAATCAAAACTACAAAACACCACCTCATACCCGTTAGGATGGCTACGATCAAAGAAATTAAAAACAAGTGTTGGCAAGAATGTGGAGAAATTGGAACCCTTGTGCACTGTTGGTAGTAATTTAACATTGTACAGCTGCTATGGAAAAAAGTAAGGCTTAACATTGTACAGCTGCTATGGAAAAAAGTAAGGCGGTTCCTCAAAAAATTAAAAATGGAATTCATATGATCCAGCAAATCTACATCTGGATATATACCAAAAATCCTTGAAAGCGGCATCTCAAAGAGATATTTGTACACCCATGTTCATAGCAGCATTGTTCATAATATCTAAAACATGACAGCGGCCCACATGTCTATCAATGGATGAGTGGATAAGTAAAATGTGGTTATATTCATACAGTGAAGTATTACTAATATCAGCTAAAGTGGACTTCAGGACAAGGTCTATTATAAGAGATAGAGGAGAATTCTAATGATAAAAGTGTTAATCCATCAAGAAGAGAGGACAAGCCTGAATGACCACCATCCTAATAACAAAGGTTCAAAACAAATAAAGGCAATAAAACTGACAGAACTGAAAAGAGAAGTTGTAGAGACTTAACAGTATCTACCCTCGAGCTTTTTTCCATTTTTGTGTTCCTCCTAGGAAGTTAATTCCTGAGGGCAAGGATAGTGTATTTTCATTCTTATATCTTCCAAAGTGCCTTGGATAGCGTTAGAATCAGGATTTGTAAAAGATCTGAAAATATTCTGTAGAAAAATTTGGCAGGGTGTGTTAAGAATCTTTTTTTAAACGTTCATGCTCTTTGATTCATTAATGCAAGTCTTAGGACTCTATCCAAAGGAATCCATCCAAAAAAGCAGTTCTATGCTTTAAAAATTCACTGAAATATTCCACATAACAGTGAAAAAATTGGAAACAGGTTAAGTGTTCTACTAGAGGATTGGATACATAAACTCTGAGATTTGAGAAAATGCTTACAAGATAATGTTAAATTTCTAAAAGGATACAAAATTGAATACAATATTATACCAGTTATATAAATATACATATGTGCAGAGAAAATGTAGAAAATAATAAAACCATGTTAACAATGTTTGCCTTCAGGTGGGGAAGGGACCGTGGGTCAGTATAATTGCATTATTTATATTTTTCTATGTTTTCCTCAATATTGGACATCAAATATGTATTGGTTTGATAATTTTTTAAAATTCATAAATGTTATTGGGGAAAATTAAAATATCTGAACAGGCTGAATCTAACACAATTAAATTTAACAGGCCTTCATTTAAGGTCTGAATCTTTATTTTTAAAAAATTGCAGGGATGATGTGACTTAGCAGAAGCGAAGTCAAGAATTTTTGTTTATTGTTAACCCTAAATAAGTTAACCAAACAGTATAGATGTTTAGAATAAAAGCACTTATTGGTTTCATCAGGAGAGGCATGGCAAGTAGCACAAGGGAGGTGATGGATCCTTTCTGTTCTGTTACCCAGTCCAGAGCTAATGTATTGATCTGTGTGGGGTCCCACAGTGTGAGAAGGATACAGAGATATTGGTGTGTGTCCAGCAGTGGTAACCAGGATGAGGAGAGACCTAGAAACTTTGGTGTGGGAAATAGCCAAGGGGCTGGGGGGAGTTGCTGAGAAGGAGAGGAGCAGATAAGTGGAAAGCATGATCAGAGTATTCAGGCTTTTGAAGGATTCAGGGCAGAGGAGTTGGTCATGCGCTGTGTGGTCCTAGAGAGCGGAACTGGAACTACAGGGGAAGCTACAAAAGGCAGATTCAGCTTTGTGTAAGGAAAAATCTGTCCAAGGTGAAAAGTCTGCTTTATAAGGAATAAGTCATCCATGTCTATAGGTATGCAAGCAGCGTCTGCATCAGGAATATAAAGGAAGAGGAAAGGGAAGAGAGGGAAGAACAGGAGAGGGAGACAAACACAGAAAAAGAGACAAAGGAATAAAAAAGAGAGGCAGAGAGGCAGAAGATACAGTTTTGAAAGCTCTATGTGAGTTACAGCAAATGACCCGACCTGCCTTCACGTCTTTGCTAGTGATATCCGGAGACGCCAGCAGATGGAGATATTACCCCAGGAAAGGAGGACTCTGCCTGACCCCACCCGAACCCTCCAGTTCCTTACTTTCAAAAAATCATTTTCCTCCTCTGAAAAATAATGCCAAGAGAGAATTCCAGAAGTCTCCAAATTTCCAAACTAAATTTATAAACAAAAATTTTGTGGTAAATCCTGCCTGTGATTACCCCTGATTCTAATTTAGAAGAGGTCACTATAGCTTTTGGCATTTTGGTCACTGCCTAAGTAGGGCTCCCTCCATCTTGCCCCATCACAGTTATGTATGCATGTATGTATATGTATATGGTATCTGTGTATTTAGAATCATTGTTAAATCGTTAAACAATATAGGGGTATACTACAGTCCCCTTCCCAATCACCTTGCCATTAATACTTTCCTTCTCCTGACAGAACGTCTGTCACTTTGAATTCTTGCCTGTGGTAATTCTGGGAGCCTTTGCTCTCAAACCATGTGTCATAGTCTTCACTCTTCCACTCAGCTGTAAAGCGGCAAATTCTGAGGGCTTTCACAGACTTTGACTGGTAAAGATGTGCCTTAAAAGGGAAACGTTCTTGTACAGCAGTGCTCCACAAACTTGAAGGGCGCATTAGTTATCTAGGGATCTTGTTAAAGTGCAGATTCTGATTCAGAAGATTTGATAGGGCAGGATATTCTGCAGTGCTAACGAGTTCCCAGGTGATGTTGATGCTCTTGGCCCAAAGATCATACACTTTGAGTAGCTAGGGACATATAATATGTCCCTATATCAGGAGGGGCCAGGGCACTGCTCTCAAGAACTATAATTGATTCTTTGTATCCACTTCTGTCTTCTTTGTCACTCGTTAGCTTTTTTAAATTTTTTTTTTTTTTTTTTTTTTTGCGGTACGCGGGCCTCTCACTGTTGTGACCTCTCCCATTGCGGAGCACAGGCTCCAGACGCGCAGGCTCAGCGGCCATGGCTCATGGGCCCAGCCGCTCCGCAGCATGTGGGATCTTCCCGGATCGGGGCACGAACCCGTCTCCCCTGCGTGGGCAGGCGGACTGTCAACCACTGCGCCACCAGGGAAGCCCTAAAAATATATATTTTTAATTATTTTTTTAGTCTGTGCTGGGTCTTAGTTGCAGCATGCATGCGGGATCTAGTTCAGCCACCAGGGATCGAACCTGGCCCCCCCACCCCCACCCCGCACTGGGAGTGCAGAGTCTTACCCACTGGACCACCAAGGAAGTCACCTGTCACTTGTTAACTTTGATTTAACTGTTCATGTTTTCATTCAACCAACCAATGTTTACGGAGAATCTGCTATTTGTAAACCCAATGCTAGTTAAATTTAAGCAACTTTAGTGTCTTTGAGCTCCAGTCCCTATGCTAGGCTCCTAGGATTTGTGATGATTTAGACTCATTCCTTGTCACTCATTCATTCAACATTTATTGAGGGTCTACTATGTGCCAGGCACTGCTCCAGGAGCTGAAGATATGGCAGTGAACAAAACAAACAAATCTGTTTATTGTTTAACCCCAAATGAGTCTGTCTCCAATGGGGGAGACCGGCAAATAGCTAGACAATTAAGATTTTTTTTTCCTTCTTCCTTTTCCCTTCCAGAGCAATTCAATCTGAAAGCCATTTGGTGGGTAGTCTTCCACTCAGAGGGGAAGGGGAGCCTGCAGTGGCCTAGAGCAAGAGTACTGGAGTCCAAGCAGGATGAGAAGTTTATCCATGTGGAAAGGGTGGCCTGATACAGTGTCTGAGCCTAAGCTAGGTGAGACAGGCATCTGGGCAGGGGGCAACCTTGTGAGGGTTGTCAGAGCCTGATCAGAGTAAGGAGGGCATCTGGGATGGTTAACTTTATGTGTCAACTTGATGGGCTTCCAGGGTGCCCAGATTAAATATTATTTCTGGGTGTGTCTGTGAGGGTGTTTCCAGATAAGATTAGCATTTTAATCACTGGACTCAGTAGATTGCCCTCCCCAAAGTGGGTGGGCATCATCCAATCTGTTGAGGGCCTTAATAGAACAAAAGGTGGAGGGAAAAGGAATTTGCCCATGTTTTTCTTTCCTCATCTGTGAGCTGGGACATCTCATCTTCTCTGGCCCTCAGGTCTTGGAGTTACACTGTCAGCATCCCTGGTTCTCAGGCCTTCAGACTACACCACCAGCTTTCCTGCCAGTTTACAGATGACAGACTGTAGAAACTTTCGGCCTCCATAATCCTGTGAGCCAATTCCTCATAATAATCAATCAGTCTCTCTCTGTATCTCTCTCTGTATCTCTCTCTCTCTCTCTCTCTCTCTCTCTGTATCTCTCTCTCTCTCTCTCTCTCTCTCTCTCTCTCTCTCTCTCTCTCTCGTTCTGTTAGGGTTCTGGAGAACCCTAACTAATACAGCATCCATGTAGGGGCTTGGGCTTGGTTCAAGGTGGGAGGCTGAATGGGATAAGAAGAGCCTTCATGTCGGGTGATGGTGATGAGAGGTGTGTTACTTACAGGGGAACTGATCAAATAAGTAAATATATTAAGGCTAATTGGAACCAGGTTTCCCACTGTCAGAGAAAGAAGTTATAAATATGGGGGGGAGGGAAACCAGAATGAACCTTATGGTGATGGACTGGAATTAGAGTTGAACTTATGGTTTCCAATATATACAGATTTAGAAATAAATCACTTTTAGTTGTAAAATTGTGTCTACATATATTCCCTAATTCGGTTAATTCAGGCCTGGGAGGAGTGACATCCCAAAAGCAGACCATACCTAACACGTAGATCTTGGTCTTTAAATACCATTCCCTACCAAAAGAAACCAGAACTTGGAGAAATGGGTGATTTCAGGGCTGGGGCAGGGAAAGTACAGGGTCAACTGAAATATCTTGTGCCAGAAAGCAAAGATGTTCAAAAAAATGATATGAAAATGTTAAAAGCACACAGAAACCAGCTTATGGGGTTCCCACTGGCCCAATCTGGGAAATTTTGAACTTAAAACTAAATGATGATAGTAGCAGATTCTATTCTATTGCGTAAAATAGGAATCCACAAGTCCATACTGATATAAATAAATAAATAAGTAGGAAGCGTGACGAACAGGATACTTTCTAAGTCTATATGTACCTGCCCACAAAATACTTATTAATTACAAAGGGAAAAGAATAAACTTTACAGTGGAGAAGCCTGGTTAATAGCACTTTAATAAAGTGATCAAAGTTACTATAGCCAGTAATGGGACAAATCGAAATTGTCTACCACCTGACATGATACAATGAGAACAGCGTCATATCTGTAATATTCCTGCCAAAGATGCATAAACTGAGACTAATCACTTGAAAACATTAGATAAACCCAGATTGAGGGACATTCTACAAAATAACTGGCCTATAAACTTAAAAATTCAAAGTCAGTGAAGAACTGTTCTGGGTTGAAGGAGACTATAGAGCTATGACAGCTAAATGCAACATGTGATTCTGGACAAGATCTTTTGCTATAAAAACATTACTGGGACAGTCGGTGAACTTAAATGGGGCATGATGATTACATGGTAGTAATGCAGCAATGTTAATTTCCTGATTTTGATGGCTGTATTGTAGCTATTTAGGGATGTTCCTGTCTGTAGGAAATATTATACATGATCTTCAGGGGTGATGGGGCATCAGGTTGGTAACTCATTCAAAAAAGTTCAGGGCAAAAAAAGTTCTTTGCACTGTACTTGCAATGTTTTTGTAAGTTTGAGATTGAGTAATTAGAAAAGAGTGATGTGCTCAGGCAAAGGGGAGCTCAGGTGTTAAGGTTATTCGGATTGTGTTGGAGGTATGTGTGGGGGGAGAGGATGAGTCTCGAAAGAAGGCAATTTGGAGAACAGAGATTAGTCAACACGGTTCTTTCCCTTCAACAGCATTTGCCTTTGACTGGGCAAAAGGGGCCCTGGCTTGGGTCCAGGCTCAAAGGCCCTGCTTTGACCCCCCTTTTGTTCTAATAACTCCCCATGCAGTAGGGAGGGTTGAATCCACAGGGATGAAGGGACATGCCCATCAGATTAGGTTTCCCTTCTAGTTCACCCCAGAATCCTTGAGCCTGCTGGGCCTCTCCCTCTGGTCCATCCTCGGTGGGTTGATTGAGCCACAGTATGCACGTCTAGACCCGAGAACTGATCATGGCGCTGTTTACAGGATTGTGGACCAAGTTTTGGGGCTTAAGGACTGATGTCCAGGTGTGTGGAAAGAGGTCCTGGAGAATTGCTGTTCTCCGCGAGTCGCCACATTTAGCTGGAGCTCAATGATTGCCTATCAGAGAATTCTAAATTTGAACTCGGACTTTCAGATCTTAGTAAGACATATTTACACCGTAGTAGAGACAGACCATAACTCTACCTAGACAGGGTTGAGGAAGAAACCCCACACAACATTTAGGCAAGACTTGGCGTGCGCTGCTCACCCTAGAGGTACACAGCCTGAAATGCGCAGGCCGAGTGCTGGGCCAATCAGGTGCTGCGCCTTGGAGAGGCCGGCGGAGGAGGGAGCGGGACAGGGTGAGGATGGAGACCACGCCTCTCCCCGCGGAGGGGCGGGGCGAAGAGTGGGCGGGGATGGCGCTTCTCAGAGCTCAGGGAAAGAGCGGGGCGGTGCCTGCTGGGGGCGGAGCCACGCGTCTCTGAGCGTGCAGGGCGGTGCCCGGCGAGGCCCTGCCTTTTCCGGCCCGGAGCGTTGCCTCTGCGTGTGCTTAAACGCGCTACTGGCCACGGCTGTTTTAGCTCCTGGGCTTGGCGTCTGGAGAGGCGAGATGGCGGCGGAGGTTTTGCCGAGTGCGAGGTGGCTGTACTGTGGAGAGCCCGACGAGAGCCAGAGAGCTCTACTGGGTAAAGACTGCGAAGCTGGAGCAGAGTTCCCCATAACTTCCTCCCCTTCCGTCTCGGTACCGCTACAGCCCTCAACTTCCCACATCCGTCGGGTGCCCGTTCCCAGCTGGGCCAAGATCCCTTATAGTCTCCGACATTACTTGGGGTTCGGCCAGGGCTCCTCTGTCATTGCACCATCTTTCTGGTACCACCTCCCACCTGGATGAGGAAATCCCAGTTACCCCCTCTCCAGGACTGTATGTACCCAGGAGCCCGTCATCTCCTCACCCACCAGGTCTCACACCTGCTCTATTTCCTTCTCTCTGCTGGCCAGGGATTCCCTCTGTCTTTCTAGATTTGGCCTAGGTCTCCTCAGTCAGCCCCATTCCCCTAGTTATTCCCTCCTGTCAGAGCCCTTCCCCAGCCCCTCTTCCCACCTGGACCAGGACCTCTTTCAGTCCCCCTTTGGGTCAGGACCTGGGGCTCCTTGCCATACCCATTCCTCCAGTCACTCCCTCCCGTTGACAATCCATTTCCTCCCCACCATACTCTTGTGCTCTCATTTCATTCTTGGGCTGCAATCTTACAGTCCAGTTCTCCAATGGGAAGCTACAGAATCCAGGCAACATGCGTTTTACCTTGTACAAGAGCAATGATTCCACAAACCCGAGGAAGAGGAGTCAGCGGATCCTGGTAAGTGCTGCCGTGGCCAGTCACCTCCACCCTTCAGGCCTCAGGAGGCCTCCTGGATGTGGGTGGAGGTAGGAGGGAGTGAGTGGAGAAAAGGGGGGATAGCAAGTGAGCCTTTGAAGAACTTTGAGCCCCAGCAGGCTGGGGTGTGGGGACAGGTTCCACTGAGTTTCACACTTGTGGTGAAGCGCTGGCCTTTTATTCATTTGTTCATTCAACAAGCATTTATTGAGCCCCACTGTGGCCCTGGGCTGAAAGCTGCTAGGGAAAGAACTAAGTGAGAGCTGGCCCCACTCTGAGGGAGCTCGTACTCCAGAGCAGCATTTCCCAGTCTCAGCACTATTGACATTTTGACCCAGATAATTCTTTGATGTGGAGGTTCTCCTGTGCAGCACTGGGTATTTAGCAGCTTTCCGGGCCTCTACCCATTAGCTACCAGGAGCACCTCCCAGTTGTGGCAAACAGAATGTCAGACATGCCTAGGTATCCCCAGAGTAATTCCCTGGGTTGAGAACCACTGCTCTAGAGAGGTGAGAACTGGATGTGAGGGACACTCATACAGAAATAGATAAAGCTCAGGGTCCCTGGGAGAGAGAGTACAGAGCAGGGCAGAGTGGGTTCAGTCAGTGAAGTCTCTGCTTGCTAGAATGTCTTCCTGGGGGAGGGTGCATGGGAGCTGAACCCTGAAGGATGGAGGAGGGTTTAACAGCTGAAGTTAGTACTCCAGGTGAAGAGGATAGCCAGGACAAACATGGGGAAGCAGGAAAGCTTGGCTCTGATTGAGGAGTGAATTAACCATTTCCATGGTCCTGAGAGCATATAAGGAGCAGTCATGATAGAGGAGAGCAAAGAGGTTCAAGAAGGGCTTGGACTTTGGGGTTGCCTGCAGAATCATTTTGTTGCATGCCTCTAAGTGCTGAGAGCCCTGGGCCCATCTTCCAAGTCCTGTGGTACAGCTCCCCCAAGAACTTCTCAGACCAGCTAGAAGCAAGCACTACCTGGGACTTTTCAAAAGTCCTCTTGCCTTTCCCCCAAGGATACCCCAGATTCACTTAGAGATAGGGAGCTGGATCATCTCAAAGAGGCTCTCTCGTTCTGATCCACCTGTGGTTTGGATTCTAAAGCTTCTACAAACGTGGAAAAGGGAGTCAAGATATTTACTATCTTTCAACATTGGTTGTAATGGAGCTTCCCCCCCTCTACATTTTAGGCAGCTGAAACAGACAGACTTTACTATGTGGGAAACAATTTTGGGACTGGAGCCCTGAAATGCAACACTCTCTGCAGGTAGGGACAGGGGAAAGGGATTGTGGGAAGTGGGGGGGGGGTGGCCCTGGCACTGCTCTTCGCTGTCTTTATTTTAGGGGCAGTGGGGGAAATCTAGAGAGATTTACCAAGTTCCTGTGTTCCCAGACCCCGGGCCCCTCACACCAGCATGTAGACATTCCTGAAATTGAAAAGTGACTTACATTTGTTTAATTTCCTGAAAACCTCATTCATTTGTAGTCTTAAAAAAATTTTTTTTGTAAATTAATTTATTTTTGGCTGCGTTGGGTCTTTGTTGCTGCACACGAGCTTTCTCTAGTTGCGGTGAGCGGGGACTGCTCTTCATTGTGGTGTGAGGACTTCTCATTGCGGTGGCTTCTCTTGTTGCAGAGCACGGGCTCTAGGCATGCAGGCTTCAGTAGTTATGGCACACAGGCTCAGTAATTGTGGCTCGCAGGCTCTAGAGCGCAGGCTCAGTAGTTGTGGCACAGGGGCTTAGTTGCTCCGCATAATGTGGGATCTTCCTGGACCAGGGATCGAACCCGTGTCCCCCATTGGCAGGCAGATTCTTAACCACTGCGCCACCAGGGAAGTCCCCCCAGTTTTTTTAAATTGAGATATAATTGACATATAACATTATATTAGTTTCAGGTGTATAACATAATGATTCAATGTATGTATATACTGTAAAATGGCCACTACAGTGTCTAGTTAACATCCACACATAGTTACAAAATTTTTTTCTTGTGATGAGAACTTTTAAGACTTACTCTCTTAACTTTCAAATATACGCTACAGCATTATTTTCTATAGTCACCATGCTGTACACTACATCTCTAGGACTTATTTTATAACTGGAAGTTTGTACCTTTTGACCACCTTCATTATTTCTGACCACATCATTAACTTGCAATATTCTTTGCTTATATCTATCTTGTTCCCGAAAGGCAGCTGTCTTCACTAATTTGGAATGTGTGATCAATAGACCAGAGTTTACCAGAAGTCTGCCTTGGGACTAACTACAAGAAAAGGATTTGGTAGTGTCTGAGGCTCCAGAATTTCTGCCTAGCTCTGGAAAGATTACTGACTTGGGGCAACTCTGCCGTTTACTGACCCCCAGTCTACTCCTCGGTACAGTGAAGATTGTCTAGCCTGAACAGTCTTAAGTGTCAGGGGTTGGCATAATGCAGTGTCCTTGTGAAGGTAGCCATCAGTGAATCACAAACAAGCCCCTTTCAGGGTCCCCCCTGAACCACCCTGATAGAAGTCAGATTAGTGTGTATATGCTTGAAACTTTTAACTTTTATCATCCCTTTACAAAGATTTTCTAGTTTAAACTGGTCTTCTCATAATTACCAAGGTTTTACTTGTCTTTGCCTCCATAGAATTTATACGTGCAGTAAATTCTAGTGTTTAATTCTACATTCTTATATTCCAGGAGGGTTTTCCACTACAGCAGTGAGCCCAAATGTGATCAGCTACAAGAATCACCTGGTGGCTTCCCCCACTGCCCCCAGAGCCTCTTCATGAACCCTTTCCTCCTTTCCCTTCCCAGCAGAGAATTGCTGCTGTAGGGGATTATTGTTACTCATGAGCAAGTGATGTCTTCCTCAGGTGTATTGCGGCCGAAAGAAGGTTGAGAACTTCTAAGCGGAAAAAAGGAGGTTGTATAAACAATATCTTTTGAATAATCCATTGTCACTGGTATTATTCCTTTTTTATTCAGGCACTTTGTGGGAATTTTGAACAAGACCTCTGGCCAAATGGAAGTATATGATGCTGAATTGTTCAATATGCAGCCACTGTTTTCCGGTAGGTCTTAGTCATGAAGGCTCAAACAAATGCTGAATATTTTAGGTTTCCTGGATGAGTTGGTTTGACTTTTTGATTTGTAAAATACATTTTGTAGCTAGTTTTTCAAGGTTTTTTTTTCCCATTTGAAAAAGTTTTAAAAGTGCTTTTACTCAGCAAATATTTATTGATGACCTACTATGCTCCAGGCACAAGTCAGGGGCTGTGAATATAGCAAAACAGACACAGATCCTGTCCCTACAGTGTTTACAGACTTAAGATCAGGAAACTAATCTTAGTTAAAGCAAGTTGAGCACTAATCTGAGCAGAGTATTGGAGGGCATACATGATATTCTTTTCCATCGAGGGCCTTTCTTAATTTTTAATTGTTCTAGTTGGGGTAGAGGTTTAAAAAAATTTCTTTTAATTAATTTTATTTTTGGCTGTGTTCGGTCTTCATTGCTGCGTGCAGGCTTTCTCTAGTTGCGGCGAGTGGGGGCTACTCTTTGTTGAGGTGTGCAGGCTTCTCATTGCGGTGGCTTCTCGTTGCGGAGCACGGGCTTCAGTAGTTGTGGCATGTGGGTTCAGTAGTTGTGGCACACGGGCTTGTGGCACATGTGGCACATGTTGCTCTGCAGCATGTGGGATCTTCCCGGACCAGGGCTCGAACCCGTGTCCCCTGCATTGGCAGGCGGATTCTTAACCACTGCGCCACCAGGGAAGCCCTGGAGTAGAGGTTTTAGAATCTCTGGTAGATGATAGAAGTTGCTTATAGGTTGGACAGTGACTTCCAGGTCGATGCAAAGTCTCTACACTTTCTAATTTGGGAAGAGATCCATTTTCTCTCTAATCCACTGGGAGAAGTTACAGTACTTCTCCACTTTGGCATTTTAGAATGTTCAGGGCTAGAGTGGGGTCTTCCAAAATGATAGATAAGAGGGTCAAACTCAAGGGGCTCCTGTTCCTAAATCTTAAATACTGAGAACCATGGTAGGGGAGGGAGTTAGATAAGGATCACTGGGATCATTGTGAATCTGCTCGATACCTTCAGAGGCATTAGTTCTAATAACTTCACTCTCTCAAAGCAGTGGTCTCAGCCCTTTTCAGAATCTCATAAGGACCCGGACCTACCTCCTAGAAACATGTAATTTACAAAAAATATGAGATTTTGTATATAATTTTAAAGGGCTCTTGCATCCCAAAGCCCAGCTGTGAATTTCCTAGGGGTCCATAGTCTGTAGGTTAAGAATTCCCTGCTTTGCAAACAAATATAACTGCATATAAGTTATCCTCCAAATGCTCTTCTGTCTTCTGAGGAGGCAAAGAAAATTGTTCATTAATTTGTTGATTAAACACGTTTTTGTTTTTACAAGTAAAAAATTTGTAAATATTGGTTAATTCTAACCAGCATATATCAGAAATACGCACAGCATTTATTGGGTCCTTACTATGCTCTGGGCACTGTTCTAAGCACTTTGAATGCACTACGTCATTTACTTCACATAACAACCCTGTGGGGTAGGTATTGTATTCCTTTTGTTTAATCAATGATGAACCTGGCCCAGAGGCTAAATGGCAGGATCGTACTGCTGGCGTATATGAGAGACCTGGGATTTAAATGTGGCACCGTCACTCCAGAGCTTGTGCTTCTGTCCACTAGATTATATTGCCCCTTACATGAATACTCTGTGGGAGATTACAGAGCTTCATGTAAATAATACATACCTCGTGTTTATGCCTTGCTTTTAGGTCTTGAAAGAAAATTTTTTTTAACTTTTAAAAAAAATTGAAGTATAGTTGATTTACAGTATTTTGTTTCAGGTGTATGGCATATGATATATATTTTTTTTTTCGGCAGATTATATTCCATTATAGCTTATTACAAGCTATTGGGTACAATTCCCTGTACTATACAGTACATACTTGTTGCTTATCTATTTTATGTATAGTAGTTTGTATCTGTTACTTCCATACTCCTTATTTGTACCTCCCCCACACCCTTAGTAACCATAAGTTTGTTTTCTATGCCTGTGAGTCTGTTTTGTTTTTTTTAAATTTATTTAAATTTATTTTTGGCTGCATTGGGTCTTTGTTGCTGCACGTGAACTTTCTCTAGTTGCGGTGAGCGGGGGCTACTCTTGTTGCGGAGCATGGGCTCTAGGCGTGCAGGCTTCAGTAGTTGTGGCACACGGGCTCAGTAGTTGTGGCGCACAGGCTCAGTAGTTGTGGCGCATGGGCCTAGTTGCTCTGTGGCATGTGGGATCTTCCCGGATCAGGGCTCGAACCTGTGTCCCCTGCACTGGCAGGCAGATTCTTAACCACTGAGCCACCAGGGAAGCCCTGTGAGTCTGTTTCTGTTTTGTATATACATTCATTGGTATTTTTAAAAAAAATGTTTTCTAATTAAATTATTTTTATACAGTTTTTAAAGGTCATTTTCCATTTACAGTTATTATAAAATATTGGCTGTATTCCCTGTGTTATACAGTATATCCTTGTAGCTTATTTTATCCATAATAATTTGTACCTCTTACTCTCCTACCTTTATATTGCCCCTCCTCCTTTCTCTTTCTCCTCACTGGTAACCACTAGTTTGCTCTTTCTGTCAATCTGCTCTTTTTTGTAATATTCACTAGTTTTATTTTCTAGATTCCACATATAAATGATAGCATACAGTATTTGTCTTTCTCTGTCTGACTTCACTATGCGTAGTGCCCTCCAGGTCCATCCATTTTGTTTCAAATGGCAAAATTTCATTCTTTTTTTTTATGGCTGGGTAGTATTCCATTGTGTATATATGTATAATGGCTAGAATAAACCAATATTTACAACTTTTTTACCTATAAAAACAAAAATGTGTTTAAGAAATTAATGAACAATTTTACATACATACACAATGGAATGTCCTCAGGGTGTGGTGGCCGCTATTACCTTGATATGGGGTGTGGTTGGTGTTGGGGGTCTAAAGCCCAAGGAGGGTGTGAGGTGGTCCTTCCTTTCTGCCCCATGGCTGTCACCTCCCTGTCAGGGGCAGGGGCTGCTCCCCAGCTGCTAGACCCAGTCTTCTTCCAGGGGCTGGTTGGCCCAGATCCTGCACCAAGCTGTGGTGTGGAGTGAGCCCATGCAGACCTTCTCTTCCTTTCAGATACCTCTCAGGGCGGGGCGGGGGGTGGTCCCAACCCTACTACCTGGTTACGTGGAAATCTTTCTTTTTTTTTTTTTTAATTTAACTTATTTTTTATACAGCAGGTTCTTATTAGTCATCCATTTTATACACATCAGTGCGCTTTGGTTGTATAGGAATTCTTCTGCCGGTTTCCAGTTAGTTTTCCATGAGAATTGTTCCACATGTAGGTGTATTTTTGATGTATTTGTTGGGGGAGGTGAGCTCCAGGTCCTCCTCTTGATCCCTCCTCCTTAGGTCTTTTACAAGGAGGGCAGAACTGTATACTGGGAGGAGCAGAGGACTTTTTTTCTAATCCCATCTCTGCATTGCCTGGGGCAAGTCATTTCACCTGGAGGCCTCATGTTTCCTTATTTGTGAAATGAAGGGCTTGGATCCGATGACCCCTTCACTTGACTCTAATTTATTCTCCAAATCCTCTAACTGTATGCTGAAGCTTCATATTAAATGTTCACAGTATACACATGTTAAGCTCTGGAAAGTCCTGTACTAAAGGAATCTGTTTTTCTTAGATTAACTGTTAAACAAATATTAAACACTATTATGGTCTGTAGGCCTTACAGTTTGCTTGTTTTTCTTTGTTTTTGTTTTGTGTTTTGTAGATGAATCAGTTCAGAGTGAATCGACACTAGAGAGTCACACCAAATCTTTTAGAGAAAAGGTAAGTATAACAGAACTAAGATGTGAGACCTAAAGTGAGTTCCTTCCAGGCCTTGGGTTTCTCCATCAGTAAAATGAACTGGTTGAACACAGGGGTCTCCCTAGCTGCTCTCAGCTCATTCAGTCTGTGGTTCTCTGGACAATTCCTACCTGCACAGGCCTCCTTGGCCTCACAGACTACAGACCTCCTCTCTGGGGCAGCTATACACAGCTCTGTGCCAGTGTCTGGAACTGGTTCTCTGGGCTGTAGCATAACACTTATTTTCAGGATTTAATCCAAGTTTCAGAAAATATTGGAAGCCTGGAAACTTCACATCAAGACAAAGTAAACTTTAGGATTTTCAATGTAGAAGCTTCCTACAAAGCTCATCTCACCCCAGGATGGCAAACTGATTGAATCTCCAGTGCTGCCTGGAAGGGAGTGAAGCTGTCTTCAGGCTCAGAGGGAGAGTGAGCGATCTATTAGTAATGTCTGTTTTCCGTGTAGGATTAGAAAACCGGTAAGCTGTGTGCCCCAGATTTACCAACCCTAATTGTAGTCTTTTTTACAGGTGAAAACACTTGATTTATAAATAGCTCATTACAGTTTATAAAGCAAGTACTTCAAATCTCTTAATATCTTTTGGTTCTTAAAACAAGCCTATGAGGTAGTTAGGTATGAGTCAGCCCAATTTACAGAAGTGGTATTAATGGCTCAGAGAGGCTGTTTACCCGTAGTGACACAGCTAGGAGTAGCAGTGCTCAGCCCGTTCCCAGTGACCAAATTTGTCTTTTGCACAGATGGATTCTTGCATTGAAGCCTTTGGTACCACCAAACAGAAGCGGGCTCTGAACTCCAGGAGAATGAACAAAGTTGGCAGTGAATCTTTGAATAGTGCAGTGGCTAAAGCTGCAGAGAGTATAATTGATACAAAGGGTGTGACTGGTAAGCAGCTGGAACTTGGGGTAAGAGGCTGCTGGTAGAAACAGCTTTCCCTTCTCTTGAGATCTTTCACCTGCCCCACAGATAGAAATGATGGGAGTTAGGGCTGGATTCCTTCCTGCTTCTCCCTGAGGGCCTTCTTAGGAACAGACTCTGGAAATCATAAGAAACATCTGACATGGCCTGCTCTCCGTGAGCTCACAGTCGAGTAGAAGAGACAGACATGGGAACGATTATGTGCCCTCTGTGTCCTTGGTGCCAGGGCTACAGCCTGCAGGGCACAGAGGAGGGAGACGGCCTCAAGTCTCTGTGAGGTACAGGGAGGTTTTCGTCAAAAAGGCTGGTGTGATGATGATGAACTAGCCTCTAGAGACACTTTGAGGTCACTGGATCTTTTTCTTTTCCTAAATTCTTCAGCAGCTTGAGTATTAAATTGTATTATTTAAAATGTGTAATGTGTTTATTGTTCAAATGCATTATAAGAACATAAGAGAAAGTTATATATATATATGAGAGCAGTTTTTCTATTAAAATGGATTTTAGTAAGTTTTAGAAAATCTTTTCATACCCGATGATTATATATTTTCCTATGTTGTCTTTCAGTACTTTCAGTTTAACTTTTTACATTTACAATTTAATGATTTTTTTTTTGTCTATGGTACAAACCTAATTTTATATTTTCCAAATGATTAGCCAGTTGTCCCCAACTCCATCCTTTTCCTTTTGTAAAAAATGATTTAAAAAATCATCTGTATCATTTTACCACATTCTTAATTGTGTTCTCGCTCATCATTCTGACTGGCTATTCTTGTAGCAGCATCAGGTCCTTTTGATTGTAGTAGCCTCACCTTCCAGTTTGTTGTCTGATAGGGCAAATTTATCCTCCATCCTTATTTTTCACAAATGTACTGGTTATTGTAGCATGCTTATTTATTTATTTATGGCTGCATTGGGTCTTTGTTGCTTCATGCGGGCTTTCTCTAGTTGTGGTGATTAGGGGCTAATCTTCGCTGTGGTGAGCGGGCTTCTCATTGCTGTGGCTTCTCGTTGCGGAGCACGGGCTCTAGGGTGCGCAGGCTCAGTAGTTGTGGCACACGGGCTTAGTTGCTCCACGGCACGTGGGAACTTCCTAGACCACGGCTCGAACCCGTGTCCCCTGCATTGGCAGGCAAATTCTTAACCACTGCACCACCAGGGAAGTCCTGTAGCATGCTTTTTTTTCCCAGGTGATCTTAAGAATTATTTTGTCAAGTTCTCTCAAAATCCAATTGGGATTAATATGGGGAGAATCAGCATCTTTATAATATTATGTTTTCCCATCCAGGAACATAGAAACATGTCTCCATTTAGTCAAAGATATACTTTAATGTCTAAGTAAATTTTTCAATTTTTTTTGTTCAGTTTACTCTCAGCTACTAAAGGACATTTAAAAAAAAATAATTCACCCATTTTCCCATCATTCTACAAGACCAGCTATTACAATTTTCCTGTTTTCCTCTCTGTTCTTGTCTGTGTGCATACTTAATTTTTACATGGTTATTCCTGTGTGATAGCTTTATAATTTGATTTTTCTTTTTCACTGACAATATGTGAAGTTCAGATGAGGGGGTTCTGGGCGACGATGATCTTGAGTCCACGGGTTGCAGAGTGTTGGGGAACTTGAAGCCGAGCAGGGTGACACTGACACTGACTCTTCCTTCATTGAAAAGCCCTGGTCAGTGACGCCATCCACGATGACTTGCAGGATGATTCCCTCTACCTCCCTCCCTGCCACGCTGATGCAGCCAAGCCTGAAGACGTGTATAAATTTGAAGACCGTATCCTTCTTGTGGGAGAAATGCCACCTCATTTCCCAGGTTGGGATATGCGCACAGGAGTGGCATGGCCAGGCTCTCTGAGGGTGTCAGTGGTCCTGTGATACTCATAGAAGCTCGCCCCAGACTCTTGCAGTTGCCCCAGCGCTATTGCTGGGAAGTCAGTGAGGCTCCCTCACTAGCTGAGGCACCTGCTGCAGCAGAGGCCTCTCAGGCCTTGTGATTCAAACCCATCCCTCAGCAAAATGCAGAATGCCCACGGTTCGGCCCTGTGGGGGTCACCTTCCGTGAAGAGTCAAAATACGACTTTTAAGTTGGCCAGTGCCCAAAGTCTAGGGCAGACTGATTGTATAAAGAAGGGTTGGAATGTAGAGTTTCTGTACTTGTGGTTCTAGTCAGATGGAAAGTGCCTGCAGTGGCTTTGTGATAAGAGAAGGCAGAAAGCCCAGGCAGGCAATGAGCTCTGGGCTGGGAGTCTGGAGAACTGAGTCTGAAGCTCTGCCCGGACATACTGTGTGATCTTCCCCTCTCTAAGCCTCAGATTTTCCCATCTGTAAAATGTGGCCGATATAAGATGATCTAGCTAGTTGGATGTTTCCATTTTGGTCACATTGTTCTTGACCTATAACTAGTTCTTTCCCCTGCGGAGTATGACGCTCTTCAGAGCCCTTCTGAAGCTTTCAGGAATGTCACCTCAGAAGAAATACTGAAGATGATTGAAGAGAACAGGTACCCGAATTGGGCAGATGGAGTGTCTCGGGAATGATGTTGGGATACAACAGTAGTCAGACATGAAGCAGACCTTGGGTGTTAGTCAGTGAGAATATACGTCTGTTCAGCATTTGAACATGAGCGAGCTAGTGTTTTCTCAAATGGTTGAGCTCCCAGGCCTGTTGTCCCAAGACTGTGGGTAGCTTTCAAGGGAGAGAATTGGCCTCTGAGTACGTGGAACCTGTGACTGGGCAGAGGGTGGTGAGGCCTTGTAGTCTAGGGCTGGGAACTGGAGCTGACCTGTATTGGTCCCACCCCCCCCCCAGCCAATGTTATGCTGTTGCCGATTGTCACTGGTGGGGCCCAAGTGCTGGCCTGGGAGTAGGTGCCAGCTGAAGTGATGGTTTATCTGTGGTGATGTGCTGAGTGAAAGTTAAATTATGTATTTTAAATATAGTATATTTTAAATCAGAGATGATTTCCTCTCCTCCCTCCACCCCTCCCGCACTTTTTGGCTTTTAAAACACCTTTTTTTTTTAATGATGATAAGGTTTTTTTGCTTTTGAGTTTTTCCTTTTAATAATTTTATCTTGAGAAAATAAAAAGTTGTCAACCCTAGGCTGGTTCCCCCAATTTTCGTTTGGAAATTTTACTGGTTAGTGAAATCCAGTCTTGGAAAATACATGTTTTTCCCTCTCTCCAAAGAAGTGCTCTTTACTGGTTCTTCGTTGTCTTCATGTGATTGTGGCTCAGGGGCAGGTGCAGGAATGAGTTCTGGGCTGGGAGTCTGGAGAACCGAGTCCCCATCTGCCTCATGGACTGTGTGATCTTCCCCTGTCTGAGCCTCAGTTTTCTTATAAGTAAAATGAGGCCGATACAAGATGATCTTGAAGAGCCTTTTATCGCTGCGAGTTCATGATCCTGACAGTGGTAGAACAACAGTATGTAAAAATAATAGCCAACATTGATGGAGCTCCTACATGTGCCAAGCACTGCTTTCCTTGTCTCATTTAATCCACAAAAACCCATAGGACAAGGGTACTATCATTGGCCTTAATTTACAGGTGAAGAAACCAAGGCAGAGATGTTCAGAAGCTTGCCCAAGCCACTGCATGGCAGAATGGGGATTCAAACCCAGATAGTTGAGAGGCTATGCTCCAGACCGCCACATCAGGATTGGGCCCACTATGGCCCGAGTGCCGAGTCTGGCCCACTGCCTGTGAATAAAGTTTTATTGTAACGTAGCTTCAGTCATTTATTTATATGTTATCAATGGCTGCCTTTGCATTACAGTGGCAGTGACCATGTTGCCCACAAAATGTATAATATTTGTTATCTAGACCTTTACTGTCCCTGCACTAAATCATGCTCCTCCTATTATAAGGGGCTGGTTGGATGGCTGTTCCTCAGCTGTTGACTGTGTACCAGGTGTGAGGGGTGCCTGCTGTTTTCATTGTGAAGGAGTGAATGGCTCCTGACAGAGCCGGTCTTAACACATTTCTCCTTTTCCCTCCCTTGTTTTAGTCACTGCTCCTTTGTCATAGAAGCGTTGAAGTCTTTGAAGTCTTTGCCATCAAGTGAGGAGAGCCGAGACCGCCAGGCCCGGTGCATATGGTTTCTGGACACTCTCATCAGATTTCGAGCACAGAAAGTGATTAAGCGGAAACGTAAGTCCATGCTAGACATTTTTTAAAAAATTGAAGTATAGTTGATTTATGTTGTTTCAGGTGTACAGCAAAGTGATTCAGTTACATATATATTTATACATATATATGTTCTTTTTCAGATTCTGTTCCATTATAGGTTATTACAAGATACTGAATAAAGTTCCTTGTGCAAGGAACAACAACAAGGACACTAGGTCCTTGTTGTTTATTTTATATATAGTAGTGTGTATCTGTTAGTCCCAAACTCCTAGTTTATCCCTCCCTTCCCCCCCTTCCCCTTTGGTAACCATAAGTTTGTTTTCTATGTCTGTGAGTCTGTTTCTGTTTGGTAAATAAGTTCATTTGTATCATGTTTTTAGATTCCACATATAAGTGATAGCATATGGTATTTGTCTTCCTCTGTCTGACTTTATATGGGAATCTCTAGGTCTATCCATGTTGCTACAAATGGCATTATTTCATTCTATTTTATGGCTGAGTAATATTCCATTGTATATATGTATACCACATCTTCTTTATCCATTCATCTGTTGATGGACACTTATGTTGCTTCCATGTCTTGGCTGTTGTAAATAGTGCTGTGAACTTTGGGGTGCACATATCATGATAGACATTTTATTCTAATTATTTTCAGTCTGTTATTTGTCTATAATTCTTACACTAGCTCTAGTGAGAGAGGAAATGGACATGTCTTTCCATTTATAACTGTGTAACAGTGGGATTCTGATTGGTACTGCTGACATGCTGAGAGAACTTGCCAAGCCCTTTCCTCGGAAAATAGGGTTGGGTTGGATTATACGATTGCTCAGAGCTAACATTCACTACTTCTGTGTTAGGCAAAGCTGAATATCCAGTCAAATCAAATGAACGTTTTAAGGGACGGTTGGACAAAGAGTTACATGGGGAGAAAAATTGGCCTTGCTTGTGAAGGCTTGTGGCATGTTGTTGTGTCAGCTATTTCTGACTGGGAATGAAGTCAGTTTCTGCTGGTAACCCATGCCACTGATCGCCAGGGCATGGGTGGCTGCCACACACGCACATCCACCCAGAGTCAGAAACCCAGAGGGAGACACCTGTGGTTTTAGGCATAAGGTGCATGCAGTCGTGTTCCTGTGATTGGGCACCCAAGGGTCTGTACAGACACACCTCGTTCTATTGTGCTTCACTTTATCGTCCTTCGTAGATATTGTGTATTTTACAAATTGAAGGTTTGTGGCAACCCTGCGTTCAGCAGGTCTGTTGGCATCATTTTTCCAAGAGCGTCTGCTCACTTTTGTGTCTCTTTGTCAGTTTTCGATAATTCTCACAATACTTTAAACTTTTTCATTGTTATATTTATTATGATGGTCTGTGGTCAGTGATCTTTGATGTCACTACTATGACTCGCTGAAGGTTCATATGATGGTTAGCATTTTTTAGCAGTAAAGTATTTTTTAATTAAGATATGGATTTTTTTATCAGATGGTTTTTATTCTTCAACTTGTTAATATGGTATATCATATTGACTGATTTGTGTATATTGAAGAATCCTTGCATCCCTGGGGTAAATCCCACTTGATCATGGTGTATGATCCTTTTAATGTGTTTTTGGATTCTGTTTGCTAGTATTTTATTGAGCATTTTTGCATCTATCTTCATCAGTGATGTTGGTCTGTAATTTTCTTTTTTTGTAGTATCTTTGTCTGGTTTTGCTATCAGGGTGATGGTGGCCTCATAAAATGAGTTTGGGAGTGTTCCTTCCTCTGCAGTTTTTTGGAAGAGTTTGAGAAGGATGGGTGTTAGCTCTTCTCTAAATGTTTGATAGAATTCACCTGTGAAGCCATCTGGTCCTGGACTTTTGTTTGCTGGAAGATCTTAAATCACAGTTTCAATTTCATTACTTGTGATTTGTCTGTTCATATTTTCTATTTCTTCCTGGTTCAGTCTTGGAATGTTATACTTTTCTAAGAATTGGTCCACTTCTTCCAGGTTGTCCATTTTACTGGCATAGAGTTGCTTGTAGTAGTCTCTTAGGATGCTTTGTATTTCTGCAGTGTCTATTGTAACTTCTCCTTTTTCATTTCTAATTTTATTGATTTGAGTCCTCTCCCTCTGTTTCTTGATGAGTTTGACTAATGGTTTTATCAATTTTGTTTATCTTCTCAAAGAACCAGCTTTTAGTTTTATTGATCTTTGCTATTGTTTTCTTTGTTTCTATTTCATTTATTTCTGCTCTGATCTTTATGATTTCTTTCCTTCTGCTAACTTTGGGTTTTGTTTGTTCTTCTTTCTCTAGTTCCTTTAGATGTAAGGTTAGATTGTTTGAGATTTTTCTTTTTTCTTGAGGTAGGCTTGTATTGCTATAAACTTCCCTCTTAGAACTGCTTTTGCTGCATCCCATAGGTTTTGGATTGTCATGTTTTCATTGTCATTCGTCTGTAGGTATTTTTTGATTTCCTCTTTGATTTCTTCATGATCTGTTGGTTATTTAGTAACGTATTGTTTAGCCTCCATGTGTTTGTGTTTTTTACGTTTTTTCCCCTGTAAATTGCTTTCTAATCTCATAGCATTGTGGTCAGGAAAGATGCTTGATATGATTCCAATTTTCTTAAATTTACTGAGGCTTGATTTGTGACCCAAGATGTGATCTATCCTGGAGAATGTTCCGTGCGCACTTAAGAAGAAAGTGTAATCTGCTGTTTTTTGGATGGAATGTCCTATAAATATCAATTAAATCTGGTCTACTGTCTCGTTTGAAGCTTGTGTTTCCTTAGTAATTTTCTCTTTGGATGATCTGTCCACTCGTGTAAGTGAGGTGTTAAAGTCCCCCACTATTATTGTATTACTGTCGATTCCCTCTTTTATAGCTGTTAGCAGTTGCCTTATGTATTGAGGTACTCTTATGTTGGGTGCCTATATATTTATTTATTTATTTATTTTTAAACATCTTTATTGGGATATAATTGCTTTACAGTGGTGTGTTAGTTTCTGCTTTATAACAAAGTGAATCAGTTATACATATACATATGTTCCCATATCTCTTCCCTCTTGCGTCTCCCTCCCTCCCACCCTCCCTATCCCACCCCTCCAGGCGGTCACAAATCACTGAGCTGATACCCCTGTGCTATGCGGCTGCTTCCCACTAGCTATCTACCTTACCTTTGTTAGTGTATATATGTCCATGCCTCTCTCTCACTTTGTCACAGCTCACCTTTCCCCCCCCCATATGCTCAAGTCTGTTCTCCAGTAGGTCTGTGTCTTTATTCCTGTCTTACCCCTAGGTTCTTAATGACATTTTTTTTCTTAAATTCCATATATATGTGTTAGCATACGGTATTTGTCTTTCTCTTTCTGACTAACTTCACTCTGTCTGACAGACTCTAGGTCCATCCACCTTATTACAAATAGCTCAGTTTCGTTTCTTTTTATGGCTGAGTAATATCCATTGTATATATGTGCTACATCTTCTTTATCCATTCATCCGATGATGGGCACTTAGGTTGTCTCCATCTCCGGGCTATCGTAAATAGAGCTGCAATGAACATTTTGGTACATGACTCTTTTTGAATTATGGTTTTCTCAGGATATATGCCCAGTAGTGGGATTGCTGGGTCATATGGTAGTTCTATTTGTAGTTTTTTAAGGAACCTGCATAACTGTTCTCCATAGTGGCTGTACCAATTCACATTCCCACCAGCAGTGCAGGAGTGTTCCCTTTTCTCCACACCCTCTCCAGCATTTATTATTTCTAGAATTTTTGATGATGGCCATTCTGACCAGTGTGAGATGATATCTCATTGTAGTTTTGATTTGCATTTCTCTAATGATTAATGATGTTGAGCGTTCTTTCATGTGTTTGTTGGCAGTCTGTATATCTTCTTTGGAGAAATGTCTATTTAGGTCTTCTGCCCATTTTTGGATTGGGTTGTTTGGTTTTTTGTTATTGAGCTGCATGAGCTGCTTGTAAATTTTGGAAATTAATCCTTTGTCAGTTGCTTCATTTGCAAATATTTTCTCCCATTCTGAGGGTTGTCTTTTGGTCTTGTTTAAGGTTTCCTTTGCTGTGCAAAAGCTTTGAAGTTTCATTAGGTCCCATTTGTTTATTTTTGTTTTTATTTCCATTTCTCTAGGAGGTGGGTCAAAAAGGATCTTGCTGTGACTTATGTCATAGAGTGTTCTGCCTATGTTTTCCTTTAAGAGTTTGATAGTTTCTGGCCTTACATTTAGGTCTTTAATCCATTTTGAGCTTATTTTTGTCTATGGTGTTAGGGAGTGATCTAATCTCATACTTTTACATGTACCTGTCCAGTTTCCCCAGCACCACTTATTGAAGAGGCTGTCCTTTCTCCACTGTACATTCCTGCCTCCTTTATCAAAGATAAGGTGACCATATGTGCGTGGGTTTATCTCTGGGCTTTCTATCCTGTTCCATTGATCTATCTTTCTGTTTTTGTGCCAGTACCATACTATCTTGATTACTGTAGCCTTGTAGTATAGTCTGAAGTCAGGGAGCCTGATTCCTCCAGCTCCGTTTTTCGTTCTCATGATTGCTTTGGCTATTCGGGGTCTTTTGTGTTTCCATACAAATTGTGAAATTTTTTGTTCTAGTTCTGTGAAAAATGCCAGTGGTAGTTTGATAGGGATTGCATTGAATCTGTAGATTGCTTTGGGTAGTAGAGTCATTTTCACAATGTTGATTCTTCCAATCCAAGAACATGGTATATCTCTCCATCTATTTGTATCGTCTTTAACTTCTTTCATCAGTGTCTTATAATTTTCTGCATACACGTCTTTTGTCTCCTTACGTAGGTTTATTCCTAGCTATTTCATTCTTTTGTTGCAATGGTAAATGGGAGTGTGTTCTTGATTTCACTTTCAGATTTTTCATCATTAGTGTAGAGGAATGCCAGAGATTTCTGTGCATTAATTTTGTATCCTGCAACTTTACCAAATTCATTGATTAGCTCTAGTAGTTTTCTGGTAGCATCTTTAGGATTCTCTATGTATAGTATCATGTCATCTGCAAACAGTAACAGCTTTACTTCTTCTTTTACGATTTGGATTCCTTTTATTTCCTTTTCTTCTCTGATTGCTGTGGCTAAAACTTCCAAAACTATATTGAATAAGAGTGGTGAGAGTGGGCAACCTTGTCTTGTTCCTGATCTTAGTGGAAATGCTTTCAGTTTTTCACCATTGAGGATGATGTTGGCTGTGGGTTTGTCATATATGGCCTTTATTATGTAGAGGAAAGTTCCCTCTATGCCTACTTTCTGCAGGGTTTTTTATCATAAATGGGTGTTGAATTTTGTCAAAAGCTTTCTTTGCATCTATTGAGATGATCATATGGTTTTTCTCCTTCAGTTTGTTAATATGGTTTATCACATTGATTTGCATATATTGAAGAATCCTTGCATTCCTGGAATAAACCCCACTTGATCATGGTGTATGATCCTTTTAATGTGCTGTTGGATTCTGTTTGCTAGTATTTTGTTGAGGATTTTTGCATCTATGTTCATTAGTGATATTGGCCTGTAGTTTTCTTTCTTTGTGACATTCTTGTCTGGTTTTGGTATCAAGGTGATGATGGCCTCGTAGAAAGAATTTGGGAGCGTTCCTCCCTCTGCTATATTTTGGAAGAGTTTGAGAAGGATAGGTGTTAGGTCTTCTCTAAGTGTTTGATAGAATTTGCCTGTGAAGCCATCTGGTCCTGGGCTTTTGCTTGTTGGAAGATTTTTTTTTTTTTTTTTGCGGTAGGCGGGTCTCTCACTCTTGTGGCTTCTCCTGTTGCGGAGCACAGGCTCCGGACGCGCAGGCTCAGCGGCCATGGCTCATGGGCCCAGCCGCTCCGCAGCATGTGGGATCTTCCCGGACCGGGGCACGAACCCATGTCCCCTGCATCGGCAGGCGGACTCTCAACCACTGTGCCACCAGGGAAGCCCTGTTGGAAGATTTTTAATCACAGTTCCAATTTCAGTGCTTGTGATTGGTCTGTTCATATTTTCTAGTTCTTCCTGATTCAGTCTTGGCAGGTTGTGCATTTCTAAGAATTTGTCCATTTCTTCCACGTTGTCCATTTTATTGGCATAGAGTTGCTTGTAGTAATCTCTCATGATCTTTTGTATTTCTGCAGTGTCAGTTGTTACTTCTCCTTTTTCATTTCTAATTCTATTGATTTGAGTCTTCTCCCTTTTTTTCTTGATGAGTCTGGCTAATGGTTTATCAATTTTGTTTATCTTCTCAAAGAGCCAGCTTTTAGTTTTATTGATCTTTGCTATTGTTTCCTTCATTTCTTTTTCATTTATTTCTGAACTGATTTTTATGATTTCTTTCCTTCTGCTAACTTTGGGGTTTTTTTGTTCTTCTTTCTCTTATTGCTTTAGGTGCAAGGTTAGGTTGTTTATTCGAGATGTTTCCTGTTTCTTAAGGTAGGATTGTATTGCTATAAACTTCCCTCTTAGAACTGCTTTTGCTGCATCCCATAGGTTTTGGGTCGTCGTGTCTCCATTGTCATTTGTTTCTAGGTATTTTTTGATTTCCTCTTTGATTTCTTCAGTGATCACTTCGTTATTAAGTAGTGTATTGTTTAGCCTCCATGTGTTTGTATTTTTTACACATCTTTTCCTGTAATTGATATCTAGTCTCATGGTGTTGTGGTCGGAAAAGATACTTGATACAATTTCAATTTTCTTAAATTTACCAAGGCTTGATTTGTGACCCAAGATGTGATCTATCCTGGAGAATGTTCCATGAGCACTTGAGAAAAATGTGTATTGTTGTTTTTGGATGGAGTGTCCTATAAATATCAATTAAGTCCATCTTGTTTATCATTTAAAGCTTGTGTGTCCTTATTTATTTCCATTTTGGATGATCTGTCCATTGGTGAAAGTGGGGTGTTAAAGTCCCCTACTCTGAATGTGTTACTGTCAATTTCCCCTTTTATGGCTGTTAGTATTTGCCTTATGTATTGAGGTGCTGCTATGTTCGGTGCATAAATATTTACAATTGTTATATCTTCTTCTTGGATCGATCCCTTGATCATTATGTAGTGTCCTTCTTTGTCTCTTCTAATAGTCTTTATTTTAAAGTCTATTTTGTGTGATATGAGAATTGCTACTCCAGCTTTCTTTTGGTTTCCATTTACATGGAATATCTTTTTCCATCCCCTTACTTTCAGTCTGTATGTGTCTCTAGGTCTGAAGTGGGTCTCTTGTAGACAGCATATATATGGGTCTTGTTTTTGTATCCATTCAGCCAATCTGTGTCTTTTGGTGGGAGCATTTAGTCCATTTACATTTAAGGTAATTATCGATATGTATGTTCCTATTCCCATTTTCTTAATTGTTTTGGGTTCGTTATTGTAGGTCTTTTCCTTCTCTTGTGTTTCTTGCCTAGAGAAGTTCCTTTAGCACTTGTTGTAAAGCTGGTTTGGTGGTGCTGAACTCTCTCAGTTTTTGCTTGTCTGTAAAGGTTTTAATTTCTCCATCAAATCTGAATGAGATCCTTGCTGGGTAGAGTAATCTTGGTTGCAGGTTTTTCTCCTTCATCACTTTCAATATGTCCTGCCAGTCCCTTCTGGCTTGCAGAGTTTCTGCTGAAAGATCAGCTGTTAACCTTATGGGGATTCCCTTGTGTGTTATTTGTTGCTTTTCCCTTGCTGCTTTTAATATGCTTTCTTTGTATTTAATTTTTGACAGTTTGATTAATATGTGTCTTGACGTGTTTCTCCTTGGATTTATCCTATATGGGACTCTCTGTGCTTCTTGGACTTGATTAACTATTTCCTTTCCCATATTAGGGAAGTTTTCAACTATAATCTCTTCAAATATTTTCTCAGTCCCTTTCTTTTTCTTTTCTTCTTCTGGAACCCCTACAATTCGAATGTTGGTGCGTTTAATGTTGTCCCAGAGGTCTCTGAGACTGTCCTCAGTTCTTTTCATTCTTTTTTCTTTATTCTACTCTGGAGTAGTTATTTCCACTATTTTATCTTCCAGGTCACTTATCCGTTCTTCTGCCTCAGTTATTCTGCTATTGATCCCATCTAGAGTATTTTTCATTTATTGTGTTGTTCATCATTTGTTTCATCTTTAGTTCTTCTAGGTCCTTGTTAAATGTTTCTTGCATTTTGTCTATTCTGTTTCCAAGATTTTGGATCATTTTTACTATCATTATTCTGAATTCTTTTTCAGGTAGACTGTTTATTTCCTCTTCATTTGTTTGGTGTGGTGGGTTTCTACCTTGCTCCTTCATCTGCTGTGTGTTTTTCTGTCTTCTCATTTTGCTTATCTTACTGTGTTTGGGGTCTCCTTTTTGCAGGCTGCAGGTTCGTAGTTCCCGCTGATTTTGATGTCTGTCTGCAGTGGCTAAGGCTGGTTCAGTGGGTTGTGTAGGCTTCCTGGTGGAGGGGACTAGTGCCTGTGTTGTGGTGGATAAGGCTGGATTTTGTCTCTCTAGTGGGTAGGTTCACGTCTGGTGGTGTGTTTTGGGGTGTCTGTGGCCTTATTATGATTTTAGGCAGCCTCTCTGCTAATGGGTGGGGTTGTGTTCCTGTCTTGCTAGTTGTTTGGCATAGGTTGTCCAGCACTGTAGCTTGCTGGTCGTTGAGTGAAGCTGGGTGCTGGTGCTGAGATGGAGATCTCTGGGAGATTTTCGCTGTTTGATATTATGTGGAGCTGGGAGGTCTGTTGTTGACCAGTGTCCTGAAGTTGGCTCTCCCGCCTCAGAGGCACAGCCCTGACTCTTGGCTGCAGCACCAAAAGCCTTTCATCCACACGGCTCAGAATAAAAGGGAGAAAAAGTAGAGAGAAAGAATTAGTAGAAGAAGGAAGGAAGTAGGGAGGGAGGGAAGGAAGGAAGGAAGAAAGAAAGAGAAGGAAAGAAAGAAAGGAGGGAGGGACGGTGGGAGGAAGGAAGGAAGGAAGGAGGGAAGGAAGAAAAAAAGAAGATAATGTAAAATATAATAAAGTTATTAAATTAAAGAATAATTATTAAGAATAAAAAATGGACGGATAGAACCTTAGGACAAATGGTGGAGGCAAAGCTATACAGACAAAATCTCACACAGAAGCATACACATACACACTCACAAAAAGAGGAAAAGGGGAAAAAATCATAAATCTTGCTCTCAAATGTCTAAAGGAGGGAAGGAAGGAAGGAAGGAAGATAAAGTAACATAAAATAAAGTTATTAAAATTATTAAGAAAAAAAATTTAAAAACAAAACAAACAAAAAAAACGGACGGATAGAACCATAGGACAAATGGTGGAAGCAAAGCTATACAGACAAAATCTCACACAGAAGCATACACATACACACTCACAAAAAGAGGAAAAGGGGAAAAAATCATAAATCTTGCTCTCAAAGTCCACCTCCTCAATTTGGGATGATTCGTTGTCTATTCATGTATTCCACAGTTGCAGGGTACATCAAATTGATTGTGGAGCTTTAATCCACTGCTTCTGAGGCTGCTGGGAGAGATTTCCCTTTCTCCTCTTTGTTCTCACAGCTCCCAGGGGCTCAGCTTTGGATTTGGCCCTGCCTCTGCATGTAGGTTGGTGGAGGGCATCTGTTTTTCGCTCAGACGGGATGGGGTCAAAGGAGCTGCTGATTCGGGGGCTCTGGCTCATTCAGGCCATGGGGAGGGAGGGGCGTGGAGTGCGGGGCGAGCCTACGGTGGCAGAGGCTTGCATGACGTTGGACCTGCCTGAGGCCCGCCTTGCGTTCTCCCCGGAAAGTTGTCCTTGGATCCCGGGAACCTGGCAGTGGTGGGCTGTACAGGCTCCCCGGAAAAGGGGTGTGGATAGTGCTCGCACACAGGCCCCTTGGTGGCAGCAACAGCAGCCTTAGCGTCTCCCACCCGTCTCGGGGGTCCGCGCTGTTAGCCGCGGCTTGTGCCCGTCTCTGGGGTCCGCGCTTTTAGCCACGGCTCGCGCCCGTCTCTGGAGTTCCTTTAAGCAGTGCTCTTAATCCCCTCTCCTCGTGCACCTGGAAACAAAGAGGGAAGAAAAAGTCTCTTGCCTCTTCGGTAGCTCCAGACTTTTACCCGGACTCCCTCCCGGTTAGCCATGGTGCACTAACCCCTTCAGGCTGTGTTCACGCAGCCAACCCCAGTCCTCTCCCTGCTCTCTGATCAAAGCCTGAGCCTCAGCTCGCAGCCCCGCCCGCCCCGGTGGGTGAGCAGACAAGCCTCTCGGGCTGGTGAGTGCGGGCCGGCCCTGATCCTCTGTGCGGGAATCTCCCCGCTTTGCTCTCTGCACCCCTGTGGCTACGCTCTCCTCCGCGGCTCTGAAGCTTTCCCCCTCCGCCACCCGCAGTCTCTGCCCGCGAAGGGGCTTCCTAGTGTGTGGAAACCTTTCCTCCTTCACAGCTCCCTCCCACTGGTGCAGGTCCCGTCCCTATTCTTTTGTCTCTGTTTTTTCTTTTTTCCTTTTGCTCTACCCAGGTAGGTGGGGAGTTTCTTGCCTTTTGGGAGGTCTGAGGTCTTCTGCCAGCGTTCAGTAGGTGTTCTGTAGGAGTTGTTCCACGTGTAGATGTATTTCTGGTGTATCTGTGGGGAGGAAGGTGATCTCTGCGTCTTACTCTTCCACCATCTTCCCCTCCAGCCTATATTTATAATTGTTATATCTTCTTCTTGGATTGATCCCTTGATCATTATGTAGTGTCCTTCCTTGTCTCTTATAACATTCTTTAAAGTCTATTTTATCTGATATGAGTATTGCTACTCCAGCTTTCTTTGATCTCCATTTGCATGGAATATCTTTTTCCATCCCCTCACTTTCAGTCTGTATGTGGCCCTAGGTCTGAAGTGGGTCTGTAGACAGCATATATATGGATCTTGTTTCTGTATCCATTTGGTGAGCCTGTGTCTTTTTGTTGGAGCATTTAATCCATTCACGTTTAAGGTAATTATTGATATGTATGTTCCTATTCCCATTTTCTTAATTGTTTTGGGTTTCTGTAGGTCCTTTTTCTTCTTTTGTGTTTCTCACTTAGAGAAGTTCCTTTAGCATTTGTTGCAGAGCTGGTTTGATGGTGTTAAATTCTCTTAGCTTTTGCTTGTCTGTAAAGCTTTTGATTTCTCCATCGAATCTGAATGAGATCCTTGCTGGGTAGAGTAATCTTGGTTGTAGGTTCTTCTCTTTCATCACTTTAAATACGTCATGCCAGTCCCTTCTGGCTTGTAGAGTTTCTGCTGAGAAATCAGCTGTTAACCTTATAGGAGTTCCCTTGTATGTTATTTGTCATTTTTCCCTTGTTGCTTTCAATAATTTTTGTCTTTAATTTTTGCCAGTTTGATTACTATGGGTCTCGGCGTGTTTCTCCTTGGGTTTATCCTGTATGGGACTCTCTGTGCTTCCTGGACTTGGGTGGCTATTTCCTTTCCCATGCTAGGGAAGTTTTCGACTATAATCTCTTCACATATTTTCTCGTGTCCTTCCTCTCTCTCTTCTCCTTCTGGAACCCCTATAATGCGAATGTTGTTGCGTTTAATGTTGTCCCAGAGGTCTCTTAGGCTGTCTTCATTTCTTTTCATTCTTTTTTCTTTATTCTGTTCTGCAGCAGTGAATTCCACCATTCTGTCTTCCAGGTCACTTATCTGTTCTTCTGCCTCAGTTATTCTGCTATTGATTCCTTCTAGTGTAGTTTTCATTTCAGTTATTGTATTGTTCATCTGTTAGTTTGTTCTTTAATTCTTCTAGGTCTTTGTTAAACATTTCTTGTATCTTCTTGATCTTTGCCTCCATTCATTTTCCGAGGTCCTGGATCATCTTCACTATCATTATTCTGAATTCTTTTTCTAGAAGGTTGCCTGTCTCCACTTCATTTAGTTGTTTTTCTGGGGTTTTATCTTCTTCCTTCATCTGGTACATAGCCCTCTGCCTTTTCATCTTGTCTGTCTTTCTGTGAAAGTGGTTTCTGTTCCACAGGCTGCAGGATTGTAGTTCTTCTTGCTTCTGCTGTCTGCCCTCTGGTGGATTAGGCTATCTAAGAGGCTTGTGCAAGTCTCCTCTGGACATTGTTTTTTATTTTTAATTATTGGACACTTTTTTTAAGACATGATACTATTGCATACTTAATAGACTACAGTATACTATAAATATAACTTATATGCACTGGGAAACCAAAAAGTTCACGTGACTCACTTTATTGTGGTGGTCTGGAACCATACCTGCAATGTCTCTGAGCTATGCCTGTACTCATGGTTTTCACTATTTGCTTAATTCTTATTTTCACATTCTAACCTCACTTCCTTTCCCTCTCCCTGGGCTTTCTCCACAATCTGTTTTGCTTTCTAACATCTTTTGAACTCTGTATCTTTAGGCCTCACTGGAGTCTGCTTTTCTTTCCTGTCACTGCCCTGTCATGAACATCTCTTGTGCACGTATGGTCTGCAGGCTGAAGCATACCTGAGCACGTGTTCATTTGAAAGTGGCTGTTCTGTTTCACAAGCCCCTTCTTCTCTTCCCACATGCCTCTGTTTATTCCAGTGGCCCAAGTGTTGTCCGCTTTTCCCAGCTCATAGGTGAGGTGTGTCCTGAGAGTTTTGAAAGAAAACGATCAGACTCTATTTTGTCTTGTAGGTGCCCTGGGACCTGGAGTTCCCCACATCATTAACACCAAACTGCTGAAGCACTTTACGTGCTTGATCTACAACAATGGCAGGTCAGGGGGCTTGATTTCTCGGCTTCTGCCTGTGAAGGAGAAAGCAGGACAGGGAGGGTGGTGAGAGTGGGGAGGGGGGCTTGGATTGCAGTCTGTATTCACAGAGACACTGTACTGAAGAGAGCACTGCCGTTTGGAGGGCTCCTGGGGTCAGGTGAGTTTAGGCAACACTGTAGTACAGACTCTGTCCCTTTGGGAGAAGCTTATGTTAAAGGCTCTGGGAAGTCTTTTAACAAAGACTTCATGTCACACGCTTCTTCCAAGGACCCCTGCCTAATGTCCTAATGTTGTATGGAGAGGCAGTGTTGCAGGAAAGGGCAGGCCAGTGGGATGAATTCGAGGAAAGCACCCCAAGCAGCACACCTGGGCTTCCTTCCTGCTGCTTGCTTGCAGTGTGTGTCCTGCTCTGAGTGTGCTTGGAAGAACCATCAGCAGCTGAGTTTGGGATGACTGTTCCCAGCAGCCCTGCTGAGCAGGCCAGGAAGATGGGGAGGGTCCTCGCCAGTGCGAGGCTCTGACTGTGCCTGGGGAAGGTGCGGCCTTCTCTGTCCCCTTGGAGGGACACTGGCATTGGCTCACCGCTCCACTGTGCGTGAAGGCTTGGGCACCACAACAGGACAAGGGATGTTGCTCTAATTCCTTTTCTTCTCCCTGGGATGAGAAGACTTTTTATTTTTTTGCGGTACGCAGGCCTCTCAGTGTTGTGGCCTCTCCCTTTGCGGAGCACAGGCTCTGGACGTGCAGGCTCAGCGGCCATGGCTTACGGGCCTAGCCGCTCCGCGGCACATGGGATCCTCCTGGACCGGGGCACGAACCTGTGTCTCCTGCATCGGCAGGCGAATTCTGAACCACTGCGCCACCAGGGAAGCCCGAGAAGACATTTTGAATGCATAAGGGAACAGGCTTGGATGTTTTTCCTTTGCTTTTGGAGAAATCATCTCAGAGTTTAATTTTGCCTCTCTTTTATTGCCACTGATTTGCAGTTTGCGGAACTTAATTTCAGACTCAATGAAGGCAAAGATCACCGCCTATGTGATCATACTGGCTTTGCACATAAACGACTTCCAGATTGACCTGACGGTGTTACAGAGGGACTTGAAGCTCAGTGAGAAAAGGTGAGCACAAAAGAAGAAAAAGCTCCCTTAGGACGCCTTGATGTAGTTGTGGTACTGCTGGAAAGCATGAGGCACTGTCGAGGGACCTGGGGACAGTTTTCAGATGAATGAATAATTGATTGAATGGATGGGCAACCAGACATTACCGTGTGCCTTCGATTTGCTAGGCACAGTACCAAATCTGTCATAATATCTCAGTGATGTCGCTAAGAAACAGTGGAGGAATCTTTGGTTCAGAGAAGTCAGTGATTTTCCCAGGGTCACACAGCCAAGAAGGGGAATAGTTGGGCTTCAAACCTGAGCCTTCCATCCCTGTGTAACTGAGCAACCTCGTCTCCAAACTGCTGTCTCTGGGAAGAGGGACTCTGTATGGTTCCGATGGGGTAACCTAGGGGTGGAAGTTATATAAGAGAACCCCAATTTCAGCTTAGCATAAAAAACTTTGCTCAGTCAGATGGAAGGAGCTGCCAGGGGTTGTCCAAGGCAAGGCAGAGCTGCAGTTTGGCAGGGATGTCACACTTGGGCTTCTCTGACCTGACTGGGAGGGTTGGCAGAGGTGGCAACCTTTAAGGCCCTTTCTAGCCCTGCTAGAAGGGATGCAGACTGAGTAGGGAGCAGAGCCTCCCAGGATGCTGAACCGTGGGGTATATTGGCCTTTGTCAGTGATTTAGGAGCATCTGACCTCTGAGGACCCTGATGGTATTTCAGGAGAGCCTAGGAAAACACCCTTATCTGGACTCTTCTAGCAGTCCAGAGAGGGATTATTCTGAGGGCTCCACAGATGACATTCTCATGAGTAGTGAGTTTGAACATACAAGAGAAGCAGATACTTGAAGTCTGTAACATTCTAACATTCTAGCAAGTGCTTAATCCTTGCTACAAGAAGTAAATAAACACTGTTATCAGTAGGATCTAGATAACCTGGTTTTCCATCATTTATATAGATGTTTTCTAATGGCAATACATTAAAATGGGAATCTGATGGCTCTTGAGGGGATCTTGTCTGCCTCTCTGCTGGGAGCTTTGCCCCTTGTGGCTCTCTTGGGAATTCTGTCTTCATGGCCTGGAGCACGAATGTGCTGCCCCCTCCTGCCAAGCCTCCCTGAGCATTTGCATTGAGGAGACTCTCCATTTGTTTTATGTGTTTGTGTTTGTTCCTTAGGATGATGGAGATAGCGAAAGCCATGAGGCTGAAGATCTCTAAAAGAAGGGTTTCTCTGGCAGTGGGCAGGGAGGAGGATCACAAACTGGGCACCCTGTCCATCCCACTGCCCCCAGCCCAGGCCTTGGACCGTCAGTCAAAGCGGAGGAAAATCACCTAGAGGTGTGCTTTCCAGACAGAGCATTTTGGCCACATCATAGCCACTCCTTCTATCCATTTGCATTTTTATTTGTAAAGAAAGAGGGATAAAGAAGCCGTGCTTTGGCACGGGTATGAAGCCAGAAGTCAGCCTATCAGTTGTGCTGGTCTTAAGCAGAAACATAAAGTGTTGGCCCTATTGGACTCCACCTCCCTCCTTTGGTGTCTCTGTGGTTGTAAATGGCAGATGGTTCGTGTGTGGGATGTGGGAGGGTGGGCCTGGGTTAGGCGGAGGCAAAAGATCTCACAGGCTGAACCTTGGACCACATCTGACGGATAAAGGTTAATAAAGAGAAATGTGAAGTGCTGTGGAAGGCCCAGTGGAGGAGTACGTGGTGAGGACAAAGCCCAGTAGTAGGGGGAAGAGGAGGCTTCAGGTCACCAATGTGATGGGCTTGCCAAAACAGACTAATTTAGTTCCGGGCTGCTGAAACAGCAGAGCCAAATCAGAGGAAATGATTAACCCACTTGCTCTGCCTGGCTCAAGCCACACAGAGGGCAGGAGTCAGCTCTGAAAGCCGCGTTTTTGAGGGGAGTGAATCAGTCAGAGTCGAGTGCAGAAAACAAATGGTCCTAGATATTCTTAAGGAGAAAGGAGTTTAATACATGGATATAAAGTACTATAAAATTGTTAAAAGGGTTGCAGGAGCGGGAGTCAGGAGGTTGCTACTGGAACTGCTGAGTTCAAGAACACAGCTGGGGTGGCCAGCCAGGCATGAAGAAGCCACTTGAATTCATGAAGCTACTTGAATTCAGCTGCTTCTTGAACTCATGAAGCTGGCAACTTGACACTGAAATTCTGGTTCAGCCACCCATGCTATCAGTACCCATGCTCTACCTCCTTGCTTGTCAGCACAAACAGCCAAAAGATTAAGAGGCTGGCCTCCATCTTGCTTCCTTTTTCTCTGAGTACATATATAGGAACTTAATTTGCAACTAGAATCCTAGCAGCAAGGGAGTCTTTGAAATAGGTTTCAGCCTCTAGTTACAGGAAGCCATACCAGAAGCAGATGGGAAGGGATGCTGACCGCCACCAACCTTATCTGCCAGGGGGAGATGGAGAAGTCAGTGTCCAGAGGGGTGCTGTGAGGAACGGGACTATGACATGGAGAGACTTAGGTATGTGGCTAATGCTCAGACTCAGCTCTTTTTTTTTCTTTTTTTTAAGAGAAGGTGACTACTTAAAAAACATTTTTTTAAACATCTGTGTTTTTTATTATTTTTTTATTTTTATTATTATTTTTTTTGCGGCACGTGGGTCTCTCACTGTTGTGGCCTCTCCCGTTGCGGAGCACAGGCTCCGGATGCGCAGGCCCAGTGGCCATGGCTCACGGGCTCAGCCACTGTGCGGCATGTGGGATCCTCCCGGACCAGGGCACGAACCTGTGTCCCCTGCATCAGCAGGCGGACCCTCAACCACTGTGCCACCAGGGAAGCCCCTTTTATTATTTTTTAAATTTTATTTTTTGACTGCGTTGGGTCTTCATTGCTGTGTGCGGGCTTTCTCTAGTTGCAGCGAGAGGGACCTACTCTTCGTTGCAGTGCGTGGACTTCTCATTGCGATGGCTTCTCTTGTTGCGGAGCACAGGCTCTAGGTGTGCAGGCTTCAGTAGTTGCAGCACGCAGGCTCAGTAGTTGTGGCATGCGGGCCCTAGAGTGTGCGGGCTTCAGTAGTTGAAGCATGTGGGCTCAGTAGTTGTGGCTCACAGGCTCTAGAGCGCAGGCTCAGTAGTTGTGGCACACAGGCTTAGCTGCTCCGCGGCATGTGGGATTTTCCCAGACCGGGGATTGAACCAGTGTCCCCTGCATTGGCAGGTGTATTCTTAACCACTGTGCCACCAGGTAAGTCCCCCAGACTCAGCTCTTCAAGGTTCTTCTGAGGCAGTGGGAGCAGCTGAGGTGTGTGGTGCTTGTGCTGGGGGCCAGGGACAGTGGAGGAAGGAAGACAGAATCCAGCTCTCTCTGAAAATGAGAAAGGAGGAAGTTGACACAGCAGCTGGGACATCCGTTAGGGAATACATGGTAAAAATGGGCCTTGCATGACTCATTTGGGACAGGAGATCCTTATATTTCTTTGAGCACTGGGATGTGGTTATCAGAGCCACTTCTATGGCAAGGCCAGCCTTAAAGTGCACATTTTCCATGTTCTTGTCTGGCTTGTCCCCATTTGTATCTGATCCTGGGTAGCAGGCACTTGTAGCATACTTGATCTCCGTCCAGCAGAGATGTGAGCAGGAAATCTAAGTGCCTCTTGTTTTTCTTTACCTAAGCTGTTGTGAAAATCAGGTATGTGACTCTGCATCAGAAAAAAAATAATATCCTGATCTGTCTCTGGGAAAAGAATTCCTAGTGTGCTTATGGCTTAAAATGTGTTTTCATGCATACTTTTTAGATTCTGGTGGTTTTGACACCTTGAGGCTTAATTTCCAGCAGTGATTAGATCACAGCATGTGACCTGGCCTCTGAAGAGCCTCTGTCCTAGTGGGGAAGCAGCTGTCTTTAGTCACTCACAAAGAGGAGTGATATTGATGGGGAAAAGCCTAGGATGGTAAATATACAATTGATCCTTGAACAACATGAATTTGAACTGCCTGGGTCCACTTATACATGGATTTTTTTCAATAGTAAACACTATAGTACCATGCAAGTGGTTAGTTGAACCCGCAGATGTGGAACGGATATGGAGGGCTGACATAAATTATATGTGGATTTTTCAACTGCATGGTCAGTGCCCCTAACCCTTTGCATTGTTCAGGGGTCAGCACTATACTTGTCCTGGGTGACAACAGGTATACTTCACTAACTGTAGGTGATGCAGTCCCAGAGGTTGACTGAAACGCAAGTTTCTGTTCATCAAGGGGTTTGGGGTCAGAAGGCTCAAAAGAGGGCCTTTTTCAACAAGTCTCGTGAGAGGGTGCCTAACACAGTGCCTGGCATATAAGCGCCAGTGTCTGTGGAATGAATCATAGTGCATGAGCTGCACCTTCTTTCCCTGGCAGAGCTATTAGGCAGTAAACACTTGTAGAATAATGGGATCGTACTAGGTTTTTCCTAGCTCTAAAACCCCATTTATTTACTGATCCATTCACAGAGGATTCCTTGATCCAACCAAGTTATTTGCCATAATGTTGCTTGATGACCTCTTTGAAGAAAAAGAGACTGTGGGCTAGATGCTTGTACCTTTAATAAGATTTGCAGTTCGTGGAATAACTTACGGGTGTTAACAGAACGAAGTCTGTTCCCTGGAGGGCAGTTTCTGTGGCCCTGACCTGCTGGACATTTAACAGTGATGAAGTCAAAGAAGGTGTATTTAACATACCTGCAGAGGACCCAACCTGGAAATAGCTAATTAGGTAAAAATTTTTAAAGTGCCTTTTAAGAACTTTTGATATAATGTCATACTTAGAAAATAGTTGCAAGAATAGTACAAAGAACTCCTGTATATCCTTTACCCAGATGCTCCAACTGTTCATGCGTTGTCCTGTTTATTATTTGCTTTATATATCTCTTTTTGAACCATTTCGGACAATTTGAGAAAAGCACCCTCCCCTTTTTTTCTTAAGTACTTCAGTATGTATATCCTAAGAATAAGAACTTTCTCTTCCATAAGCACATTACACTTATCAAAAGCAGGAACTAGAGCAATGATACAATACCAGTATCTGGCCCACAGCTCATATTCAGATTTTGCTGATCACATCTCTTTGGTCTTACTTAATCTAAAACAATTCCTCAGTCTTTGCCTTTCTTAACCTTGATATTTTGAAGAGTAAATCAGTTATTCTGTAGGGTATCCCTCTATTTAGGTTTGTCTGGTGTTTCCTTGTGATTGGATTCAGGATATACGTTTTTGGCAGGGAATTCACAGGCATGGTGCTGTGTCCCAAGTGCATCACAGTAGATGGTTTATCTTGTTCTCGCTGATAACTTACTCCTTGGTTAAGGTTATGTTCTCTCCACTGTGAAGTTACTACTTTTCTTTTTGTATTTACTAAGTAATTTGTGGAAAGATACTTTGAGCCTCTAAACGTCCTGTTCCTCATCAGACTACTAACCATAAGTTTTAGCCTGGATTTTGATCATTTTTGCTGAATCAGTTATCAGGATGGCTGCAAAATGGTGAGTGATTTTCTAACTCCCATAATTTCTTATACAGTTATCATGGTATTCTGTTATGTGGAGAAGCTTTCTTTTCCATTAAAAATTTTGTGTTCATTTAGTTATCAGTATGGACTCATAGATTCTTATCCTGTGAACATTGTTATCATTTATTTTGATACTCAGATTGTACCACGTTTGGTCAATCTGAGTTCCTTCAAGCTAGCTCCTGTATCCCCATCATTTTAAGGGTGCTTCCTTAATTTCTGCCACAAGATATTCTAGCTGTCTTCTACTTTGCCTGCTCCAGCCCTGGAATCAGCCTTTTATCCAAGGAGCCTGGATAGGTGGCAAATGATGGGCCCAAACCAAGAAGTGAAATACCATCCTGAGAATTAAGACAGGGCCTTCGGCTGCACTCAGGCAAGTACTGGTTTCTGAGCAGGGGTGACAGTTGTGTTGTGAGTCACTCAGATTGCACCAGAGGGCCACGCTAGGCTTGACTGCATTTAAAAAGGACGATAATCATGGAGAATGGGCTCCAGAGCCCCACGGCCATAACTGCACCCTGCAAAGTTCTGGACAGGAAGGGAGAAAGAACTAGTGGGATGAGGGTGTTCATATCAGGAGACTACTCAGGGTTGGAACAAGCCCAGCAGGCCCCATGTGAGTCCACCATGAGGAACCATTTGGAGAAGAGACTTTCTCTGTGCTGGTGGAAGGAAGGAAAGGGAAGAAGGTGGGTCCAGGGCTGTTGCTGAGGATAGCGTAGGCTCACGTGCTTTTCTAAGACCCAGCTCTGGCTCTTGTCCGGTCTGGCCACAGCATGCCCACCATTCCCTGTAGTCAGGGTCTCCTCTGGCTACAAGGGGCAGTGGCCTCAACAGGACTGGGAGGTCTGGATGATGAAGTTGTATTGGTCTTTTTTTTTTTTTTAATTGCGGTATGGTTGATTTACAACGTTTCAGGTATAGAGCAGTGATTCAGTTACTATATATATATATATATATATATATATATATATATATATATTCTCTTTCAGATTCTTCTCTATTATAGGTTATTACAAGATACTGAATGTAGTTCCCTGTGCTATACAGTAGGTCCTTGTTTATTTTATATATAGTAGTGTGTATCTGTTAATCCCAAATTCCTGACTTTTCTCCCCTCCCCCCATATTGGTCTTTGCTGTGCTTGTACACTTCTATCAGCAGGCATCAATATTTGGGCCTGACTGGCCAGTAGGGAAGGCCAGGGAGGCCACAGTGTAAGCTGCTTGGGTGGGGGGCAGCTGAGAACTGTGAGCTCTGCACAGGGGTTAAACTTTCACCTGTGGGAAGTCACCCTGTGGAGGGGACTTAGCTACTGCAGACTGAATCAAGCGACCCCAGGGAAGCACAGCACCATTAGAAAATCCTATCTTCTGATCCATAATTGCTGCACGTAAGAGCTGGGACATACCTCCTGAGGCACAGGATGAGACTCCTAAACTCTGCCTTCTTTGGGCTCTCCCAGAGCCACCCAGGCCACTGCAGTGGATCTGGAAAAATGACCAGATGGTGAGGAGACAGTCTCCAAACTGTCATGTATGAACAGAGGACAGGAGCAGGGTGGATCCCAGGGGGATAAGGATGTTGTCTGTAAATCTCTGGAGAGTTGCCACAGACAGAGGGAAAAGATGTCCTTTGGGGGCTCCAGAAGATAGAAATACTAGGAATGGGGTTGGGTTTGTTTCCTTATCCATCCATCTATATGTCCAACACTTAATGAGTTTGCTGGGTGTTAGGTATAGAGGATCAACAGTGCATGACCTCACAGGGCATGGGAGGGGTGGGGAATCAGACACATCAACAGACTTTTTCAGTGCAGAGGATTTCAGTGCCACCATGGGGATAACACAGGGGGGTAGGTGGGTAGGAGAGCATGGAGGAAGGGCACATAACTAAGATTTGAAGAGATCAAGGGAAGTGTTCCATGGAATGATGATGAAGTAGGATCCTGAAGTATGGGTAGGATTTAGCCAGGGAGACAGATTTTTGGCTCAATTAATCAGATGGAGTAGGTTCTCTTGGGCGGGTCTGGCCTGTGTGGGAGAGCAAGCCCTGCAGTCAACCAATGCAGGCTACTCAGAGCAGTCTCCTTCCAGATGCTTCCCCACCCACGGAAGAGCTAGGGTAGGATAGGTGTTCTGTGTTCCTCCCACTTCTGCCTCCAAATGACTTGGCGGAAGATGGGCACTGTATGTGTGTGTGTCCCAGCTGTTCCTATTACAGAAGCCCTAGATAACAGCCTTACTCCTACGTCTTCTGTATACAAGCTCTTAACATTTGATAGGGAACGTTCAACTACTGGCCTTGACAGGCATCACCACTCAGCACTCAGTTCCTTCTGGGGAGAGCAGTCAAGATGGCGGAGTAGTAAGATGTGAAGCTCACCACCTCCTTTCACAAATACATCAAAAATACATCTACATGTGGAAAGGTTCTCACAGAATATCCACTGAATGCTGGCAGAAGACCTCATACCTCTGAAACGGCAAGAAAATCTATGTAAGTGGGTAGGACAAAAAGGAAAAAAATGAGAAAGGAATCAGGGTCGGACCTGGGCCCCTGCGAGGGAGCTGTAGAAGAAGAAAGGTTCCTGTACCCTCGGAAGTTCTTTCGCTGGCAGAGAGATCAGCTGTTAGGTTATAAGAGGGAGCTTCAGAGCCTTGGAGTAGAGCACAGCAACCAGTCTGCAGCAGCTAGAATGGAGAGAGACCTGCACAGACGGTCAGTGCCACTGCTTTGCACTTCCCAGCCTGAGATGTGTGTCTACTGGTGCGGGCAGGGGCTGGATGAAGAAGCTTGGGCTTTGGAGATCAGACCTGGGGAGAGGACTGGGGTGGGCTGTGCAGAAACAGCCTGAAGCGGTTGGAGTCTTCTGCAACCCTACCTGAAGCTGTACGAGGAGGAAGCCTGGGCTGCCTTAGAGGCCAGGCACCGTTGTGTGGGCAGTGTGCAAGGGGAGGGGCAGAACCTGCCATTACAGCCTTGTCCCCTGTGCAAGCTCTCAGCAGAACACTTCTTACACTCACTGCAGGAGCCATCTCGAGCTGCTGACTATGCCCTCCCGGGGAGCAGAGTTGCGAGCTGCCTCTGCTCCCATGGCATGCTCCAGGGCCATGCATGAGCTGCCACTGCCACTGAGAGTCCCACGACTGGGCACCAGCCGCCATATCTGCACACTCCCTGTTAAGGGGATAATGGCCAGCAAGCGCTGAGGAAAGAGGCAATAGGCAGCCATACTAAGAACAGCCCTTGAACCAAAAATGTTAAACCCACACAAGGTACACAGGGATGCCCCCACATATAAAGAGCCTCCTAAGACCACAGTAGATAATTGTTTCTCCTAAACTCACAGAATAAGAGAAATACAAGTAAAATGAAGAAGCAGGGGAGCCACTCCGAGTTAAAAGACCAAGAGAATTCCCCTGAAAGAATAATGAAACAGACCTCTTTAGTTTAACAGACACCAATTTCAAAAAGATAATAAAAATATTGAAGGAATTAAGGCTATCAACAAAAATGCAGAGCACTGTAAAAAGGAACTGGAAACTATACAGAGGAACCAATAAAAATTAGAAAACTCATTTACTGAGACAAAAACTGAATTAAAGGCAATGAACAGAATAAATAATGCAAAATGAACAAGCAACCCGGAAGACAGAATAATGGAAATCACCCAATCAGGACAGCAGACAGGAGGCCAAATGAATAAAAATGAAAGCAATATAAGAGACCTATGGGATAATACAAAGCATGCCAATCTAGGCATAATAGGGAATCCAGGAGGGGGAGAAAGAGTAAAGGGGATTGGAAATGTATTTGAAGAAATTATGGCTGAAAACTTCCTAAACCAAAAGAAGGAAACATATCCAGGTACAGGAAGCACAGAGGGTCCAAACAAAGTAAACCCAAACAGACCTACACCAAGACATTTTATAATAAAAACGGCGAAAATTAGAGTTAATTACAAGGGAAGCCCCATAAGGCTATCAGCATTTCTCTACGGAAACGTTTCAAGCCAGGAGGGAGTAGGAGGATATATTCAAAGTCCTGAAAGGGAAAAATCTGCAACCTAGAATACTTTACCCAGCAAGATTATCATTTAGAATAGGAGAAAGAATTTCTGAGAAAAGCAAAAACGAAAAGAATACAGCAATACTAAAACCTATCCTAAAGAAAATATTGAAATCTTCTCTAAATAGAAAAGAAGAATATATAGGAAAGAGAAAATCACCTATAAATAAGCCAGTACACAGATTTTTAAAAAATCAAATTTCTGTGAATGTGATAATAACCACAATGAACAGCAAAAGGATGAACATGAAGATGTAAAAGAGGACATCAAAATCATAAAATGTGGAGGAGAGTCAGAAAATGTAGATTTTTTTTTTTCATTTCCTAGAACGTGTTTGAGCCTCTATGACTACTAGTCTAAGGCAAGGAGATAGAAGATGGGGTTAACATACTTGAAAAACAGGGTAACCACAAATCAAAAACATATGACAGATTCACAAAAACCAAGAAGAAGAGAACATAAGTATAATACAAAAGAAGAACATCAAACCACAAAAGGAAAAACAGAAAGGGACAAAGAGGAAATATAAAATCAACAGGAAACCAAGGTTAAAATGGCAATAAATACGTATCTATCAATATTTATTAGTGGACTAACTACTCCAATCAGAAGACACAGAGTGGCAGATTGGATTATAAAAACAAGAGCTTACAATATGCTACCTAGAGGAGACCCACTTTAGGGCAAAGGACACACACAGATTGAAAGTGAGGAGATGGAAAAATATTTCATGCAAATGGAAATGAAAAGAAAGTGGGGGTCGCAATACTCATATCTGACAAAATATACTTTAAAACAAGCCATAAAGAAAGATAAAGGACACTATGTAATGATAAAAGGATCAATACAAGAAAAGGATTTTCCAGTCATCAACATATATGCACCTAATATAGAAGCACCCAAATACATAAAATACTAACAGACATAAAGGCAGAAATTGACAATCATACAATAATAGTAGGAGGCGTTAGCACCACACTTACACCAATGAACAGGTTTTCTAGACAGAAAATCAGTAAGGCAACAGAGATCCTAAATGATACAACAATCAGAACTAATTGATATTTTCAGTACATTACACCCCCCAAAAATAGAATACACATTCTTTTCAAATGCACATGGAACATTCTCTAGGATTGACCACATATTAGGGCACAAAACTAGCCTCAACAAATTTAAGAGTATAGAAATTATCTCAAGCATCTTTGTGACCGTAAGAGCATAAAACTAGAAATCAACCACAGAAAAATCAGAAACAATTACATGGAGACTAAACAACATACTAAAAAAACCAATGGGTCAACGATGAAATCTAAGAGGAAATTTAAAAATACCTTGAGACAAATGACAATGAGAACACAACCATACAAAATCTATGGGATGCAGCAAAAGCAGTTCTTAGAGGGAAGTTCATAGTGATACAAGCCTTCCTCAAAAAAAACAAGTCTCAAACAACCTAACCTACCACCTAAAAAGAACAAACAAAACTGAAAGTCAGCAGAAGGAAGGAAATAATAAAGATCAGAGAGGAAATAGAGAATCTCAAAAATTATATTAAAAAATCAATAAAGCCAAGAGCTGGTTTTTTGAAAGGGTAATAAACAAGATTGACAAACTCCTGTCCAGGCTCATCAAGAAGAAAAGAGAGAACCCGAATAAGAAATGAAAAAGGAGAGATAATAACCAATACTGCAGAAATACAGAAAGCTGTAAGGGAATACTATGAACACTTATATGCCAACAAATTCTACAGCCTAGAAGAAATGGACAAGTTTCTAGAAACATACAGCCCACCAAAAATGAACCAAGAAGAAATAGATAATTTGAACAGACTGATCACTAGAGGTGAAATAGAATCTGTAATTTAAAAACTCCCTACAAACAAAAGTCCAGGACCAGATAGCTTCACAGGCAAATTCTACCAAACATGCAAAGAACTTATACTGATCCTTCTCAAACTCTTCCAAAAAAACTGAAGAGGAAGGAACACTCCCGAAGACATTTTATGAAGCCACCATCAGCCTGATACCAAAACCTGACAAAGACACCACTGAAAATTACAGGCCAATATCTTTGATGAATTGATGAATATAGATACAAAAATTCTCAACAAAATATTAGCTAACAGAATCCAACAACACATTAAAAAGATCATATACCATAACCACATGGGAGTCATCCCAAGTTCACAAGAATGGTTCAACATATGCAAACCAGTCAATGTGATACACCACATAAACAAAAGAGAAAAACCCACAATCATCTCAATAGATGCAGAAAAAGCATTTGACAAGATTCAATATCCATTCATGATAAAAACTCTCACCAAAGTGGGTATAGAGGGAACATATCTCAACATAATAAAACCTATTTATGACAGACCCACAGCCAATATAATACTCAACAGTGAAAAGCTGAAAGCCTTCCCACTAAAATCTGGAACAAAACAAGGATGCCTACTCTCACCACTTCTCTTCAACATAGTATTGGAAGTCCTAGCCACAGCAATCAGACAAGAAAAAGAAAAGGTATCCAAACTGGAAAAGAGGTAAAACTGTCACTCTTCGCACATGACACGATACTCTCTCTATACAAAGAACCGTAAAGTCTCCACACAAAAACTATTAGAATAAATAAATTCAGCAAGGTAGCAGGATACAAGATTAACATACAGAAATCGGTTGCATTTCTTTACACTAACTGAAATATTAGAAAGGGAATATAAAAAACTATACCTTCCAAAATCTCACCCCCCCAAAATAAAATACTTAGGAATAAGCCTGACTAAGGAGGTGAAAGACTTATATGCTGAGGACTATAAAACAATAAAGTAAACTGAAGATGATTCAAAGAAATGGAAAGATATCCAATGCTCTTGGAGGAATGAATAGTGTTAAAATGGCCATACTACCCAAAGCATTCTACAGATTTAATGTGATCCCTATCATATTACCCATGACATTTTTCACAGAACTAGAACAAATAATCCTAAAATTTATATGGAATCATAAAAGACCCAGAATTGCCAAAGCAATGATGATGAAAAAGAACAAAGCAGGAGGCATAACCTCCCAGAATTCAGACAATACTACAAAGCTACAGTAATCCAAACAGCGTGGTATTGGCACAAAAACAGCCATATGGATCAATGGAACAGAGTAAAGACCCCAGAGATTACCTCACACCGCTATGGTCAATTAATCTTAGATAAAGAAAGAATATACAATGGGGAAAAGTCTTTTCAGCAGTGTTGGGAAAGTTGGACAGCCGCGTGTAAATCAGTGAAGTTAGAACACACTCACCATACACAAAAATAAACTCCAAATGGCTTAAAGACTTAGACATAAGACTTGACACCATAAAATTCCTAGAAGAGAATATAGGCAAAACATTCTCTGACATAAATCGTACCACTGTTTTCTTAGGTCAGTCTCCCAAGGCAACAGAAATAAAAACAAAAATAGACAAATGGGACCTAATCAAACTTACAGGCTTTTGCATAGCACAGGAAGCCATAAACAAAACAAAAAGACAACCTACAGAATGGGAGAAAATATTTGCAAATGATGCAACTGGCAAGGGCTTAATTTCCAAAATACAAACAGCTCATACAACTCAACAATAGAAAAACAACCCAACCGAAAAACGTGCAGAAGACCTAAAGAGACATTTCTCCAAAGAAGAAATACAGATGGCCAATAGGCATGTGAAAAGATGCTCAACATCGCTAATTACTAGAGAAATGCAAATCAAAACTGCAACAAGGTACCAACTCACACTGGTTAGAATGGCCATCATTAAAAACTCTAGAAACAAATGCTGGAAAGGATGTGGAGAAAAGGGAACCTGCTACACTACTGGTGGAAATGTAAGTTGGTACAGCCACTATGGAAAACAGTATTCCATTCCTCAGAAAACTAAAAATAGAATTACCATATGATCCAACAGTCCCACTCCTGGGCATATATCCAGACAAAACTCTAATCCAAAAAGATACATGCAGCCCTATGTTCATAGCAGCACTATTCACAACAGCCAAGATATGGAAACAATCTAAATGTCCAGTGACAGATGAATGTATAAAGAAGATGCGGTACATATACAGAATGGAACAATACTCAGTCATAAGAGAACGAAATAATGGCCATTTGCAGCAACGTGGATGGACCTAGAGATTATCATACTAAGTGAAGTCAGAGAAAGACAAATACCATATGATATCACTTATAATGTAGAATCTAAAATATGACAAAATGAACCTATCTACAAAACAGAAACAGACTCATGGACATAGAGAACAGACTTGGGGTTGCCAAGGGGGAGGGGGTTGGGGGAGGGACGGCAGGAGGCTGGGGTTAGCAGGTGTAAGCTATTACATGTGGAATGGATAAACAACAGCGTCCTACCATACAGCACAGAGAACTATATGCAGTATCCTATGATAAACCATAATGGAAAAGAATATAAAAAAGAATGTAGGGCTTCCCTGGTGGTGCAGTGGTTGAGAGTCCGCCTACCGATGCGGGGACATGGGTTCGTGCCCCGGTCCGGGAAGATCCCACATGCCGAGGAGCAGCTGGGCCCATGAGCCATGGCCGCTGAGCCTGTGCGTCCGGAGCCTGTGCTCCACAACGGGAGAGGCCACAACAGTGAGGGGCCCGCGTACTGGAAAAAAAAAAAAAAAAAAAAGGATGTGTGTATATATATATGTATGTGTAACTGAATCACTTTGCTGTACAGCAGAAATTAACACAACACTGTAATTCAACTATACTTCAGTTAAAAAACTAAAGAACTCAATTACTTCTGTAAAAAAGGGGCAATAGCCTCACCAAGTCAGTGCTTAATATACTACTGATGGGATATAAGATGATTTTAGTGGCATGGGGGTGTACCAGGATATATGAGGTTATGCTGACTTGGCTAAACTGCAGTAACAAATTTCCCCCAAATGTTTGGTTTCAACAAAGGTTTAGTTGCTTGTGATACTGTGAATATTTTCATTTTAACAGTTTAGTGTGTCTTAAAACCACTAGCTTTTCATTTATAGTAGTGAAGTAATGTAAACATTTCTTTTTAGTTAAGTTCCTGGATAGGGTCCTGGAATGGAAAAAGGACACTAGGTAATGACTAAGGAAATATGAATAAACTGTGGACTTTAGTTAATAATAATGTGTCTACTGGCCCATTAATTTTGACAAATGTACCATACTAATGCAAGGTGTTAATAACAGGGAAGCTTGGCAGGAAGGGTAGTACGGGAACTCTCTACCACCTATCTCCTCACTTTTTCTATAAATCTAAAACTTATAGACAGTCTTCAATAAGACTGGGAAAACTGGACAGCTGCATGTAAAAGAATGAAATTAGAACATTTTTGTGTGTATGGTTTTAGAAAAACTAATGGATTAAAGACCTAAACGTTAAGACCTGAAACCATGAAACTCCTAGAAGAAAACACAGGCAGAACACACTTTGACATAAATCGTGCAATATTTTTTGGAGCTGTCTCCTAAGGCAAAGGAAACAAAAGCAAAAATAAACAAATGGGACCCAGTTAAACTTAAAAGCTTTTGCACAGCAAAGGAAACCATAGACAAAACAACAAAAAGACAACCTACTGAATGGGAGAAAGTATTTGCAAGTGGTATGACCAATAAGGGGTTAATATCCAAAATGTATAAAAAGCTCATACAACTCAACATCAAAAAAATAAACAATCTGATTAAAAAATGGTCACATAGCAAAAAAAAAAAAAAAAATTGGTCACAAAACCTAAATAGACATTTTTCCAAAGAAGATACAGATAGTTAACAGGCACATGAAGAGATGCTCAACATCATTAGTCATCAGAGAAATGCAAATCAAAACCACAATGAAATATCACCTCACACCTGTCAGAATGGCTGTCATCACCACAAATAACAAATGTTGGTGAGAACATGGAGAAAAGGGAACCCTTGTGCCCTGTTGGTGGGAATGTATACTGGGGAAGCCACTGTGGCAGACAGTATGGTGTTTACTCAAAAGACTAAAAATAGAACTACCATATGATCCAGCAATTCTCCTCCTGGGAATATATCTGAAGAAAATGAAAACACTAATTTGAAAAGATACATGCACCCCAGTGTTCGCAGCAGCATTATTCATAATAGCCAAGATGTGGAAACAACCTAAGTAATCCATCAACAGATGAATGGATGAAGAAGATGTGGTGTATATATATATATATATATATATATACACACAATGGAATACTACTCAGCCATAAAAGATAATGAAATTTTGCCATTTGCAACAAGGATGCACTTGGATGCTGATTCACTTTGTTATAAAGCAGAAACTAACACACCATTGTAAAGCAATTATACTCCAATAAAGATGTTAAAAAAAAAAGATGCACTTGGAGGGTATCGTGCTTAGTGAAATAAGTCAGAGAAAGGCAAATGCTGTATATCACATATGTGGAATCTAAAAAATAAACTAGTGAATATAACAAAAAACAACATACTCTCATATGTAGAGAACAAATTAGTGGTTACCAGTGGGAGGGGGAAGGGGGGAGGGGCAAGGCTAGGGTAGGGGATTAAGAGGTATAAACTACTATGTATAAAATAAATAAGCTACAAGGATATATTGTACAGCACAGGGAATATAGCCAATATTTTATAAATGGAGTATAACCTTTAAAAATTGTGTATCATTGTGTTGTACACCTAAAACATACATTATACATCAACTATACCTGTTAATAAAAAGACATAAGAGAAAAAATTCTAAAAAATAAAGTCTTTTTAATTAAAAGAGGATTTAAAGAAAAATATTAAGTACTAGTTTTCTCCTCAGCTGACATGTGGATACGGCAAACACTGTAAGATGCTAAGTGACTGAAGCTGGGAAAAATGTGGTCATGGATCTCATGTCATCCCCACCAGGGACCTCACTGTTACTCTTCACAAAGCCCAAGGGGCAGGCAGGACTGCAACTACAGTCCCTGACTGACACATGAGGACACAGACCTTGGAACTTGGAATCAGGTGGGAACAAGCTGGATGTACAAGATGGCCCTGGTCTCATGTCTCCTTCAGTGGAAGCAGTGGTGCCTTGCGGGGGCAGAGTGGTGAGAGGCCTACATCCAGCACTCAGGAACCCTAGCACATACCCAGACCAAGGAAAGTACCTCCTTTAAAATAGAGAACTTTATTTTGGTTGCTGAGATTTTCATAAGCACTTGGTTCACAGAAAAGTCATTCGTTACAAAATAATAAAAGGCAGCATTTTGTACAGCGACTCACATTGGGGCCACAGGTAAGTGCAAAGGACAGCGCTGGGGATGGGAGGGGCCCACGCTCTTGTGCCCGAAGTCCTCAGGGGGTAGCCAGTGCTCCTGGCTCCCTCTAGCCCAACCTACTCCACCCGGGAGAGCAGCACCGGGGGCCTGGCAGAACCAGCCTGGGAAGCCATCTGTGAGGTGCACAACAGTGACCCTACCAGGCTGGTGAGGCCCCACATGAAGGGCCGGGTGGGCGGGGGACTGTTCAGGCTGAACCAGGCCTGCGTCGGGCCCCCTTCCTAGAGCAGTGGGTCTGAGCCTGCCTGGCTCTGGAACCTTAACACATTCACAGTTGGGTTCAGCACAGCCCTTTGGGAGCCAGCCTTCCTCTCCTCACTCAGGCTGCTAACCCTACCCCTGGGATGGGGACTGGGGACACAGGTGGTGACCCTAATGGAGCTAGCTTACAGGCAGGTCAGTGGGACAGGGATATGCCCGGGTAACTCCTAAGCTAGGAAGAATATACCCTGTGGGGGCAGAGAAAGGGCAGAGGAGGCTCAGAGAGGGCAGAGCACTGCCATCCGGGTGGCAGTGTCGAGCCTGGAAGAATGGGTGGGACCTAGGCATGTGTAGCTGGCGAGAAGGGTGCACCCAGAAGAGGGGAAAGCGTGAGCCAAGGCACAGAGTGGGAAACCTTGGTAGGGTCAGTAAAGGCAGGAGGTCATCCATGAGAATGTGGACACAGACGAGGGCCCTAGGCACCTCGGTCTCTGCCAGTCTCGCGCCCAGGAGGGGCAGCTGGTTTGGGTGTGCTTGTGGGATTCGATCCTCTCTGTGCAGCAAGCCCTGAACCAATGTCCTCCTGAATCTGGGAGCAACTTGAAGGTAGAACAGTCAGGTGCATCTCTGCACCACCCAGCCCAGCACGCGCCTGCACACCTAAGCCACTTGAAAGAAGCCTTCTCCACACGCCCCCTCCTGTTTTCAGCATGTCCCTGTCATTCCTGGGGCAGCCTTTCAAGAGGGGCTCCTTATCCCAAGCCCCTTCCTCCCTCACAGGTCCATGTCCAAGAGAACTGTGTCCTTAAGAAAACCAAACCCAACTCCGCCAGCCTCCCCAGGCAGCAGGGTGGGTGTGGCAGTGTCCCCGTAGGGTCAAAAGTGAGGTCTAGGAAAGGGGAAAATCTGGGGTTCTTTCCATCTCACTAGAATCACTCCTCTCCCTTAGAAGTAAATCCGTTCTTCCCTGAGAAGATTCTGGGTTTGGCGTATATAAAACGCAGTTCCCTGTAACTCAAACAGAAAACCCTGACCAAGGTTTTCATTATCGATTTCCCCAACTTTTCATAATCTCTGTAAGACCTCGAGGGACTAGAAACCCACCAACTTCGGTTCCCCTTTTCTCCTTGAAAAATAATTCCAGGGAATTCCCCGGCGGTCCAGTGGTTAGGACACCGCACTTTCACTGCTGAGGGCCTGGGTTCAATCCCTGGTCGGGGAACTAAGATCCCATAAGCCACATGGCGCGGCCAAAAAAACCAACCAATCAAAAAAATCCAAGTTCTTTCCTGCTGAGGGTTGTGGAGCCAAAGGGTTTTGAAGGTACCTTGTTCTTAGTCCCCAGAAGACTTGGGAGCTTGTTTTTCAGGGCGGTGATAAGGAGACCAGGAGCCTTCACAAGCACTAATTCTTCCATCCCAAAGGCCACAACCTCTCAGCTTGGCTGGGCAGGGCCTGAGCCTGAGAGCAGGGTATGTGCTTCCTTCTCGGAGTCTGAGGACAGCCCCCAGCTGCCCCACTCCGTGGTTCTCCGTTCTTACAGGATGGTGCAGAAGATGCTGCGTTTGCTGTGGTAACCACCTTCCACGTGGGCTGTGATCCTGGTTGCCATGGCTGTCACCTTCTGCCCACTGTGGGCAGCAGAGGGACCTCGGAGAGAGTTTTCAAGGTGAGGCCGTGCTGGTGGGTTCGCCAGGCACCACGTATCAGACCTGGAGGTGCAAAATGAGAGTGAACCCTTTGGGAGTCTAGAGCATCTGCTGAATGCCCTGCACAAACTTACCTTTGGCTTTGTTTATTAAATCTGGGTATAGGTTGCATCTCCCTAGTTACGTGATAGCAAAAGGAGGTGGAACATGGGCACAACTAATTCTAGTTCTAGCTCTACTTCAGATCTACATGTAACCTTGGATAGGTTCCCTCTTGTCCCCTATTTCCCCATCTTTAAACAAGGATCTAGATAAGACCAGTGGCTTGCTTGTTTTTCTTTCATTCCCCCAGCCCCATTTTTTCCCCACCTGTATGACTGTAAATGTCATGCAAGCTTTACTCACCGTCACCAAAAAATTAGAAACCACCTAAATATGCTTCAGCTGATGAACAGATAAACCGTGTGGTACGTCCATACAATAGAACACCACTCAGCGACAAAAAGAATGAATGACAGATGCCACAGGTGAATCTGGGATACACTGGGCTAAGTGTTAAGAAGCCAGACTCAAAAGACTGCACACTCTGTTGTTTCTTTTATATGACATTCTGGAAAGTGCAGATCTATAGGAGACAGAAGCTGGTGGATTTCCAGTCCCTCAAGCTCTTATGGAGATTACGAAGGGTTGGGGAAAATCAAATGGTAGTGATGTTTTGATTAGGGCTTTCTGTCCTAAGTTACAAGGAACCTGTCCTGAGTTACAAGGGATCGCCTCTTACACACATTAAATCCTAAATTGCTTAAGCCAGCAACATTGGCTTTTACGTATTTTTATGATAATAATGTTACGAGTGGGACTGTAAAGGTATGGGTAGAGTCAGAGGCTGGCTACTGTGGGGTGAGTAAAAGCCTGGGGCTATGTTCAAAGATCTGCAGGCATTTGCGTTTGGCAGCAGAGTGAGCTCCTGAGAAGAATTGATGAAAAGAGAGGAAATTAGGAGCGGACAGTGCACAGGGGACAATGCCAGGCCTACAGGTCTGGGCTGTACCCTGTACCCTGGGGTCTCCAAAGCCGGAGGAGGAAGTGGACCCCAGGGAGTCTACAATATGATCTGCTGGGATTTGGGAAGACAATATTAGAATTTCTACTATATCATATTTTATAAGTTATGACTATATAAATACACATACTGAGGGGGTTTCCTCAAAAAATATTTGTTACTGAGAAAGTGTATAATAAAAAAACAGAGTAGAGATCATTACTATAGAAAAACAGGCTCCATCCAGGGTTTCTGACCATGCATGTGACGTGGCCAGAGCTGATTTAGAAAGATTACTCTGGCAGGATGCAGAGGACAGCCTGCAGGTCGGGGTAGCCCAAGCGCAGGGGGACCAGGCAGGAAGCTGCTGCAACAAGACAGTAGGATTAACAGTGCAGGAGTGATACCAACAACAATGGTATCAATAATAATTACTAATTATTATTTTTGCAACCAATATGGCAAAGTATCAACCAACCAGAATGGAGTCCATCCACAAACAACTGAAACAGCGGTAATGGGAACAGGGGCCATGGGTCAGGATGAGGGGTGCTGACCCGAACAAGGGTGGCAGCAGTTGGGAAGAGGAGGTGCCAGGTACAAGAACATTTTAGAAACAGAATCAAGAGAACCTGGTAGCTGACTGAACTTCAGTGTCAGGGAGAAGGAGAGGCAGAGGTTTTGCTGCTGGAACAGAATGGATGGTGATGTCATCAAAATGAGGAACAGGGAAGGACAAGGGTTTGGGGAAGATGAGTGTGAAGCAACTGTACACTGAGGCAGAAATACCAGAAACAAGGGGCAACAGCGGCCACAGCAATGAACACTTGTGTGATACCTCGGATATGCTGCTAGGTCACATGATCCTATTTAAACTGGTGCTACAAAGCAGACATTATTAACTGGATTTTACTAAGGCTCAGAGATGTTGAGTAACTTGCCCAAGGTCACACAGCCAGTAGCTGGCAGAGGTGAGATTTGAAACCACATACCCCTATTTTAAAGCTTATTCCCTCCTAGGGAGTCAGGCTCAGGTCCTCAGCCCTCAGGCCTCAGTCCTCAGGCCTGACACAAAACCCAAGCACAGGCCTTTACCTGACCAGAGCCGAAAGCTAGCAGGACTAGGGAGCAAGGGCAGCTGCAGTCTCTGAGCCTGGCTTCCCCAGTGACCTCACTGTGGTTCTAGAAGATTGGTTTAGGCAACCCCATGCACTTACTTTTTCTTGAAGACCAAGAACTTGTTGTTCTGCATGATGCATTCTTGGTTGTTTGAGATCTGCTGAAAGATGGTCTTGTTGGTCTTGCCCTGGAAGACGGTGTTCTCCTGCAGCAGAGCCTTGGCACGGCCCTGCACGGCAATGCCGTAGGCCCGGAATGAATGGATCCGGTTCTTTATTACCTGGGAGAGGCAGCCAGAGCTTGTCACACCTCAGGGACTCCTAGACTGGTAGGGGAGCCAGGTAAGTGAATCACCAGTTATAAAACTGAGGGGTAAGAGCATGCTAGGTAGGTCAGCATTGAGCCATGCGAGCTCAGGGAAAGGCTATCGAGACCAGCCCAGAGAGAAGCAGGAAAGGCTTTGTGGAGGAGGTGATGGGTAAGCGGTAGGAGTTTATCAGGTACAGAGCAGAGGAGAGTTGTTCCAGGAAGAAGGAACAATGTGCAAAGACCCAGCAGATGGGGTGTGAGCCACTGGCGACCCAACTGAGGCAACAGCGAGCCCTCCTCCCCTCCTCTGCTCCCACAGTGCTCAGATGCAAAGCCAAGGGATTCCTTACTCCTTGCTGAAGTCACTGACTCATGAAGTCACAAAGCCGAAAAGAGGCTTTGCGACTGTAACTTCACAAGGGCAGGGATTGGGTTTGTCTGGCTCAACACTGAAACCCTAGCACCCAGCTCAGTGCTTTGCGTAAAAATGGAGCGCGGGGCTCAAGGTCCTGTGGGGAAGGAAAACAGGCGAAGGAACAGACGCAGAGCACTGTGGGAAGTGCCCTGTGAAGGGTGGGCATAAGCACCTTAGAAGTACAAAAAAAGGGCACCTCAAACAGCCTGGGGGGTCAGAAAGGGCTTCCAGAAGAAAGGGAGAGCCAAGCTGTAGGACTTGGTAGGTAGGAAAAGGGGAGAGAAGGCTACTCCGGGTATACAGGGAACAGTGGGTGCCAAGGCCCCGAGGCAAGGCTTCTCTCCATTAAGCACATACTCCATACCGGGTCCTGTGCAAGATTATTCTGTTAGGAGAAGAGAGCTAAAATAGCCCTGATCTTGAACTGAAGACCACGAAGGTACCTCGGGTGGCACCCCCGCCCCAGCTTCCTGCCAGTACCCCCTGTTCATCCTTCAGGGCCCAGTTCCCGCGTCCCCTCTTGCGTGAAGTCCCCCTGCATCTCCCAGGCTGGGTTTTGGCAGCACCCTTGCAGAGTGCTGAGGGTTTAAGGTTCTGCTTCTCAGCAGAGAGGGCACGAGGGCTCTCCTAGGGCCATGCCCTGCATAGGCACACACATCACACACACACACATACATACCTTCGTGTCGGACGTGGGCAGCAGCTGCAGCCCGCTACCCCGGTTGCCAATGATGTCGTTTTCAATGACAGTGCTGTCACCCTTGGTGATGATGCCATGGCCTCTGTTGTCATAGATACCATTGCCTCGGAACTCCACTTTGCACTGGGCCTCCACCTTGACCCCACTCTGGTGATTGCAGGAGATGCTGTTGTTGGCCACACGGGTGAGCTGGCTGCTCTGGGCCACAGTGATGCCTCTGTCCCCATTAGCATGGATCACGTTGGTGATGACATGCAGCAACTCACTACTCTGGACATAGAGTCCTGAAGCTGTGGGTAGAGGGGTTGGGAGCAGAGAAAACACAGGGTGGTCCCAGGGTCACTGCTGACAATACCACTAGGAAAAGCCTTCCCAGAACTGTGCACCGAGGAGAGGGGGAGGGGGAGGAGAGGTAGCAACATGTAGAACCAGCCTTTGGCGGTTGCATCTTCCAAGCTGGATGACAGAGCAGGAGAAAACCCAGGACCAGCAAGGAAACTCTGTTCCTTCTGCACCAAGTCCTCATTGAAGTGGCCAGGGAAACATGATGTGACGAGATTCCTTAGGCTCAGCTGGTCATCTGGCCCAGGCTCTCGTCCTGTGCTGGCATGCCTCCTCCAGCAGCCTCATCCTACCCCCATCTGCATCACCTGTGACAGGAGGCTCACTACCTGCTCAAGGCTGCCCATTCCACCTCTAGACAGATCCACCTGCTAGAAAGTTGTTGTGTGTTTTGCTTTCCATTCTGAGCTAGAATCTGCCTCCCTACTGTTCTGGGAAATTTTCTTATTTCTTAAGAAATAAGAAATTTCTTAGCGACACTATGTGTTTGTAGAAAAAAGCACAAAATCAGCAGGCTTAGAGCCGCGTGGGGAGAGGCAGCATGGCAGGTGGACCCGGGGTAAGCAGGAGTTCTCCCCAGTGGTAAGAGACACCGGCAGCACCAGGAGGAGGCTGTGGGAGGATGCCGACTGCGGGGTCACATGGGAGCATTCTGAGCTGTGAACTTGCAACCCCGAACCTTTTGGTGCCAACTGCCTGTTGCTTCTCCTGGCTTGGTTGAGAACAGCAAAATTAAATCAAGTATTTGTGGATTTACGTGGCTTTGCTTGTCCTACTGGACAGCATGGCCATGTAGAGGAAACCCTGAACTGGGAGGGGACAGAACTCATTTTCCGGATAAGTGGGCTGGGGCCATTGGCTACCCATCTCCCTGCCTCTGCCACTCCCAGGGGGATGAGCTTACTAGGGCCCAGGGACCTCTTTTTAACAAGCCTTCCTCCATCAGCCCCCCAGAGTAATTCTGATAATCAGCCAGGTTTGGGAGCTGTGGAGATGGATGAAATTCACAATAATTTTTTTTCCAATTCAATAAACATCAAACACCTACTGTCATTTTTTTAATCAAGTTTAAGATAACATGGATTTTAAATACTCTTATTTTCTGTGTTCTCTAAGAAAGAAAAACCACTGCCAATTAAACCATGATATGCCATCAACTGTAAGGTGCATCTCATCAGAGATGTTAAAATGTGAAAAATGTGTCTCAGAATTGATTGGAAACGTGCCTGCCAGGTGTGGGATTGGTACTGAGGGGAGGGGGCACCAACAGGAGTGGGATTCAGTTCCTTGCCTCAAGTTCACAGCCAGTCAGAGTGGATGAAACAGCCACAGAAACAAATACAATCCCAGGCCCCCTAACAAGTGCCACTGGGGCTGGGGGAGAGCACAGGTCAAAGGAGAGAAGGACAGAGGGTGAGGGCGAATTTGCAGTGGGCTCTGAGGTCTGAGTTATTTGGGACGTGTGGATGGGAGAAAGGGAATTTCAGGCAAGAGAAACAGCAAGAGAAAGGCAGGGTGGGATGGGTGGGAACAGAAAAGAATGGATTCAAGTCAAGGGCACGTGAAGTCCAGGGGGCTGGGGTACCGGGTAAGTGGCTGAAGAGGCTAGAAGGGCCTTAGGGCAGGCAGAGCACGGGAGGCCCTGGAGCAGAGGCTGTAGGGAGGGGCACTCACCTCCGTTGTGATTAACAGTGTTAGACTCGACCAGAGCTGTGGCGATGGGCCGGCACAGCAGGTCGTCATCCTTCTCCAGCTCCGTCTCCCAGAGGGTGGCGTCCCCGTCCTCGCCGAAGTTCTCCTGGGCCACGTGGCCTCCAGGGGACTCCCCGGAGCCATCCTTCTGGCTGAACACTGCCACTCCATACACGCCATTGTAGCTGACGTGGTTGCTGGTGATGTGGGGTAGGCTAGACGACATCATCCACACACCACAGCCCTTATTAGCTGGGACAGTGAAAGGAGCTGGTCACTGAGGCCGAGTGACGGGCGGGGCAGCACCCAGTGCCTCCCTGAGAGGGGAAGCAGGAAAGGTGCTGGCCTGGAGACAGAGTCCCTGATTTGCATATGGCCTCGGACAAGTCACTTTATGGCCTGACTGCAGGCTTCTCCTTCATACAAGAGGGGTAATAACAGGTCAATCTCACAACGGCAATCATTCCATGGGGGTATAAAAGTGCTCTGGGAACTGTCAAGGCCCCACTTCCAGATGAGAAGCACACAAGCCCATGGTGACAGTGCCAAAGGGGCCCTCAGAGCTCATCCAGCCCAACTCCTCCCTGCACAGAGATGGAGGTGGCCTCAGTTTGAGTTCCAGCCCTACCACTTCCTAGCTGTGTGACACTGAGCAGGTTATCGAACCTCTCTGTGCCTCAGCTTCCTCACCTTTAAAATGGGGTTACAGGAATTCCCTGGAAGTCCAGTGGTTAGGACTCCACACTTCCACTGCAGGGGGGCATGGGTTCAATCCCTGGTTGGGGAACTAAGATCACGTAAGCCACACAGTGTGGCCAAAAAGTTAATTAAAAAATAAAATGAAATGGGTTTAGTAACTGCACCTACCTCAGAAGGTAGTCATGAGGATTAAATGTGCTAATGCATATAAAGGGCTTAGCAAGAGTCCAGAGCCTGAATGTAGGTTAGTATAATTATTATTATTATTAGAGATGCAGTCCAGAAAGATGGAAGCTTTGCCCAAAATCACAGAATGAGTGAGAACACTTTTCCTTCTACGATTACCCTATTTCTTCCATTATATTTTTAGTTCTCTGGATCAAAAGAAAGGATAAGAGAAGTCAGACGTCCATGTGTGAGAAATTAAATGGCCCTGGCCTTATGCAAGATCCACTCCTGCCTTTTGCTGTTTTAAGTGGGGGATAAAGCTCTCTGCTTTGCTGACCCCATGGGGTCAATCTGCATTAGAAGGTGATTTATGAGAGCTTTGTGCCTTCTATGTGGGTAAGTGGTAGGGTCTATGTGGCTGTGACCTGAGATGGATGCTGTTCTTTAAGATGAGATCTCTGAGGCCCAGGGAAAGGCAGCAACTTTCTCAGGACCCACAGGCTGGAGATGGAGCCTGGGCTGCCTGCCTCCAGGCTGGGCTGGGCCCCAAACCCCTCGCCCAGGAATGTGCCCTCACCGTAGATGGTGTTTCCTTCTAGCAGGCCTTTGCCTTCATCCCCGACAACAACACCATCGGAATAGCCAAAGCAGATGAGGTTGCTCCTGAGGATGGGGACCCCTCCTCGGCGGATGTCCACACCTCCCCACTGATTCTCTTGGATGACGTTTTCTATGGGAAGAGGCAGAAAAGAGAGTCAAGAGTCACCTACAGTGCTGGCAACGAGGACTTGGACAGCTGATAGAAAGGCAAGTCTGGACAAAGACACCTAGGCCTTCCCGTCAGCAGTCAGCACCCCGAATCTTGTCTGGTGTTTGACTTTCTAGGGACTTGTCTACTGTCTGCTTTCCTCAAGGGCAACGTTCGTGTCTGTCTTGTGGTCTCCTACATCCCCAGCATCCACTGTACCCAGCGGCCTGGACGATTGATGACTAAGAACAGACTGGCTTTAGAGTCCCTGGACCAAGGCCAGGCAGGACTGTTCTGTCCTGGGGGGCTGTCCTTGGGAGGGCTGAAGCAGAATCCAGCCATTCCCCCACACGCCTGGGAAGGCGCTAGCCTGTCCTTCTCAGCCTCAGCTCTGGACTGACCACAGCCTTCCTCTCCTCTCCCCTCCACCATGTCTCTGGGAGTGAGCGGGCTGAAGAGCCAGAAGTTAGAAGGGGTGTCCTGGGACACTGCTGCCCCAGCATGATGGCAGGGCAGACTCTCAGCCTCCTGCAACAGGACTGCAATGGCTCATGAGACCTTGTGTGGCTGGCCCCTCCCTGCCTGCCTCTGGGACCCCATCTCATACTCCTTGCCCCTTGCTCACCACACTGCAGTCAAATGAGCAACCTCTGTGCTCCTCAGGCATGCAAAGTCTATTCCCACAGGTAGGCCCGTGTGGAATCCTCGTTCTTTTCCTGGGCTCCTTCCCATCATCCAGCTTCTGGCTTACATGTCACCTTCTCAGAAAGGCCTGCCCTGACCATACAATACTAAATACCCACACAGTTCCTCTATCACCTTATTTTAATTATCTGTAAAGCACTTATCACCCTCAGATATGACTTTCCCCGGGGAAAAAAATGCTTTTGTTTTTTTCCCCTCCTAAAATGTCAGTTCTTGACAGCAGAAATCATGTTTCGTTCACTGCTGTATCCCCAGCTCCCGCATACAGCATGTACTCAAAAAACGTCCAATAAATGAAGGAAGGCTGGATCCAGTCAGGGGGATTCACTGGCCCAATATTTACTGAATCTCCTTAATGTCCTAGGTATGGCTACGCTCTGTGCTGAGGCTACACTGACGTACCAGACAGACTTGATCCTTGCCTTACAGGATACAACAAAAGAGACTGACATTAAACAGATCACAAGAAATTAAGTAAAATGTCCTGCAGAGCAGGCCTACTGGGTAGAGTGAGTGTAGATGTATAATGGGAGGTCAGGGCAGACTTCCCCCAGGAAGTGACACCTAGGCTGAGACTCAAAGAATGAGCAGGAATTGGCCAGGCAGAGGGGAAATGGGGATGGACTGCCAGAGCAGGCACAAGCCCGTAAAAGCCAAGAGGAGGGATTCAGACAGTTTGTGTGGCATGAATGTTTCTGACAGTGTTATGTCAGAAACGGCCATCCATTCAGATCCTGTAAGCACCAGGCCTGGCAAAGAGCAGACGCTCTCTCCCTGCCTGATAAGCATGGCCAGTGCATGGAGCCGGCATCCCCAAGTGCTACCCACTATCAAGGAGGCCAGTGTGTCGAGGTGAAGGACTGGGTGGGTGGGAAGCCTGGGACGTTGGCTTGGCTGTGGTCACTGGGGGCTTCAGCTCCAGGCAGTCCCACTCCTACCTGTGATGAGGCCTCTGCCATTCTCATTCACAGCTATGCCGGCTGCACTGCCCTTGAAAATGTGGTTCCGGCTAGAATGGAAGGAGAAGACAAAAGATGAGACCAGACCTATGTCATGTATCAAAGACAAAGCCCATCCAAGGTGCCTGCCTTCTTTTGTGGGCTTCCCAGATGGCTCAGGTCCACCGGGGCATGAAGCACCTCCTCAAGCCCCAGAAGCCAGGCAGTTAGCAATCTTCAGTTACCACTGACCCCAAATAACCTACAACTATGCCACAGAAGCACATATCATTATATCCACGTCTCTGCAGCCTCTCTGGACTGTTATCCACATATAAACACCATTATTTTGTTTTATTTTTTATTGACGTACAGTTGCTGTACCATATTATCTAAGTTGCAGGTGTACAATACAGTGATTCATGATTTTTAAAGGTTATCCTTCATTTATAGATATTATAAAATATTGGCTATATTCCCTGTGTTACACAATATACCCTTGTAGCTTATTTTATACCTAATAGTGTGTACCTCTTACTCCCCCACCTCTATATTGCCCCTCCCCGCTCCCCACTGGTAACCAGTAGCTTGTTCTCTGCATTTGTGAGTCTGCCTCTTTTTTTGTTATATTCACTAGTTTGTTGCATTGTTTTAGATTCCACATATAAGTGATATCATACAGTATTTGTCTTTCTCTATTTCACTTAGCATAATGCCCTCCAAGTCCATCCATGTTGCTGCAAATGCAAAATTTCATTCTTTTTTATGGCTGAGTAGTATTCCACTGTGTTTATATACCACATCTTCTTTATCCACTCCTCTGTTGATGGACACTTAGGCTGCTTCCATATCTTGGCTATTGTGAATGATGCTACTATGAGCACTGGAGTGCATGTATCTTTTTGAATTAGTGTTTTTGTTTTCAGATATATACCTAGGAATGGAATTGCTGGGTCATATGGTAGTTCTATCTTTAGTTTTTGGAGAAACCTCCATACTATTTTCCACAGTGGCTGCCCCAATTTACATTCCACCAACAGTGTACAAGGGTTCCCTTTTTTCCACATTCTTGCCAATACTTGTTATTCGTATAAACACCATTTTAAACAAATGTCATCATGGTGCATGATCACAGGTAAAGTCTTGGTAGTGTCAAGAATTCCTAGGAGGCTGTGTTAAGCTTGTCTGGGAGTGATTTATGTCCCTGAATCAGACTCTGCCTGTAACAAGCCTACTGTCTTCTGTTTGTATCCGGCAGCTACTCTTTAGCTTATTTTCTGTTAACTCAGTCGCCTATCCACTGAATGAAAACATAAAATGATGACATGCCTTATAAGAAGAAAACCAGATTTTAAAAAGAGGGTTTTAAGAACATCAGACAACACATATGTGAAACCCCATGGGTTGGGCTACACACAGCCCTACTACCATGGCAAGGCCTCGTGAATGTGTTCCTTAGAACCAGACACCTGAGCATGTTAAAGGACATGCATTTCTCTCCAGTCTCTCTACCTTGGTTTCTTGCCTGTAAATACAGAGCCAGTCACACCCAGACCCTAGCAGAACTGAGTTATTCCTGGAGCATACACATTTGCTGTTTGTTACTTTTACTACCAGGAATGCTGTGTTCTCCTTCCCTACTGGAGAGGCACCGGCCCCCTCTCTTAGGAGGTGCCCTCCCACTTCCTACCATGCATGCAGCGGAAGGATTTAGATCCAAATATTCACCTGGCTCTTCAGAGCCTAACACAGGGCCTGGCTCCTCACAGAACCTCAGTGATCAGCAGTTGGCTGATAAGTCTTCCCATCTCCTAGGGCAGGGTCCAAATGGTTTACTTCCTTCGGGGGAAGTCAAATGCCAACTGCATCTACATTATGTGTTTGGAGTAGAACAAGGTTAAAAACATCCTTATGTTTTTATTCAGACAGATCTGAAGTATCCGCTTTGATGTGACTACAATTTAATCAGCTGATGGATACTGTGGGCTTCTAGAATTCAGGGTCAGATGTAGTCCCTGGGCAAGGCACGTCTCATCCATATTTCTGAGAGCTGTGCCATAGCAGCAAATGCATGAGTGGTATACTTTTAATACAAATCTCACTTACCTTCAGAAAGGATCCATGGCCACTTGGAGAAACATGTATGTGTGTGTACATAGGGTGGGCAGAACAAAGATAAAAGAGGTATCAGAAAACAGTAGGAAAAGGGGACAGATCATTGTTCCAAGAACCAAGGATGGGATATTAACGACAGATGAGCCAGTCTGAGTCCTGTGCTTCCTTGCAGCCAAGGCAAAAAAAGAGAAACACCATGGGTTATATAACTCACCGGCAAAAAAATATGCTGTGGTTTGCCTTATCTAGGCCACTTCAGGCATCTCGAAATTCATTCTGTATCCTCCCACAGATCCCTATCCGCCATCACAGAGAAACATAAAGGAAAAAAGCACAACCTATTCTCTCAAAGCGACTGTTTTAAAAACCCAAGACACTGATCTCGTTGTAATATTCCTTGCTCAAAACCCTTCAACAGTTCACCAGCACCCGCAAGTTCTGGGTGTATGGCTGATATAACAAATTACCACAAACTGAGTGGCTTACAACAACACAAATTCATTATCTCCCAGTTTAGGAGGCCAGAAGTCCAAAATGGATCTGATGGGGCTAAATCAAGGTGCCAGCAGACCTGTATTCCTTCTGGAGGCTCTAGGGAAGAATCCATTTATTGTCTTTACCAGCTTCTAGAGGCTGCCCATATTTCCTGGCCTGTGGCCTCATCACTCTGACCTCTGCTTCTGTTGATACATTTCCTTCTCTCTGACTCTGACTCTCCTGCTTCCCTCTTCTAAGGACCCTTGTGATGACACTGGGCCCACCTGCATAACCCAGGATACTCTCCCCATCTCAACGTACTTAGTCACATCTGCAAAGTCTCTTCTGCCTTGTAAGACAGCATATGCACAGGTTCCAAGCATTAGGAAATGGATATATCTGGAGCGCCATTATTCTACCCACCACACTTGGTATTCGAGGTCCTCCGTGCTCCAGCATCAACCCCACTTTGTAGGCTGATCATCTACTCAGCACCCCCGGGCATCACATGCCCAGACACACCACCACATTTTTTACACCATTTTCCCTGGACATACCCCAAATTTCACTGCCCCAGGCCCAGAATGCCTTTTCTATGGCCATAAAATCCACCTCATCCTTCAAGCACAACTCAAATGTCAGCGCCCCACGTGCCCTGCCCTGACTTGCTCAGCTGAAATTGTGGCTGGGCTCCTTCTGCACCTGCATGAAGACCTATAAAGCATATGCTTTGGTGAGTCTTCCCTCATGGCTCCTGTCCCCAGAATGAGACTGCATGCTCCATGGAGGAGAGACTATTTGTACACACTTCTTATACTGCTGTCCCTTTACATGGAATAAACCCTCAAATGTGTGTTAAATGAATGACATGCATACATGCAAACCCATACTCTTATCTTAAGGCAATAATGCAAAAGATGGAAAAAGAGCTCTGTGATCACTAATTGTTTTTAGTAAGCTGTCTATAATAGTGAAAAAATAGAGGCCTAGCAGTAATAGGTCCCGCAAGCCATGCGGCGTGGCCAAAAAAAAAAAAAAAAAAAATCCAGAGGAACAGTAATAGGACTGGTTCAAAAATGAGGGAATATCAAAACAATGGAACAGTTCTGAAACTGTCCAAAGTGATAAATACAAAGGTTCTGCAACAGCATGGAAAAGTACACATGGAATAATGCAGGGAAAAACTCTCAGAATACATTTGCTGAACATTAATGCCAGTGATTTTTGTAAACTGCAGTCATAACTGTGTGGGTCTTCTACTCCAAACCTCAACGTTCAAGCTGCAGTGACCAAAGGATCCAAGATTATCAGGGACAGTCCCAATTTAAGATGTTTTATACTAACGTCACAACTTGTGTCAGACTTTTTCTCAAGTGCCAGTGGGCCGTGTGCTACCCCTGAATCTGCTGCGCTCTGCTGCCTTACTCAGGCTGCTTCCTTTACTAGGAATGTCCACTCCCCATCTCCATGAGAGTCCAAAAGCTCTACCTGTATTTCAAAGTCTAACTCCAATGCCACCTCCCAAATGAGGCCTCGCACAGGCCCCTAGTCAGAATGATTCCCCCTCTCTTGGTACCACTTTGATAGTATTTATCACAGTCTGCGCCATATGACAGATGGAAAGGCAAATCCACGGCCCCTCCCACCTACAGCTTACAGCACTGACTGATCACAGCATGCTTTCATGCTGAGGTCAGATGTAGCCTCCAGATCTTAATACAGCATCCCAGGTAGCCAAAATCAACTGAGCAGAGTTGTCAGGTCAGTTTAAATCTCTATGTCATTCCTATCTTAGCATTATTTCTGAGCGCACATGTCCTCCAGACTAAAATAAGCTCCTAGGGAGCGGAGTCTGCCCTTGTTGACCTTTGTTATCATTATTAGAAGTGCTCAGTAATGTTTGCTAGGCCCCACCTAGTCAACTGGAAGGAAACACAGACGCAAAAGCACAGAACACAGATGCAATACCACAAAAGGTTGTGTGACTGAGGTGGGATTATGGGTGAAGTCTGTCTCTCCCCTGCTTGCATCTGTACAGTTGTTTTCATAAACAAAAATGGTTTCAAATGAAGCAAAGACAGAGAGTAGGGAAACACAGAGATCAGAGAGGAAAGAGGGACCATGGGTGAGCAGGATGGTCTGGGTACAGTGGCACATACCTCACGACTGGATTTCCGTGGTACAGGATGTAAATGCCAGCCTCCTTGTTTGAAAAGATTTGATTATTCCGGATGATGCCTTTCCCATTGCCAAGGACAACAATGCCAGAGCGAAGGCCGTGGTGGATCTGGTTACACTGCAAGTGAACACGAGACACCACAGAAGGCAACTCAGACACGCCACTGAGAAGCAGAGTGCTCATTGCTGCCCCACAGCAGGGCCAGGATGAACCAGCAGAGAAAACTACGTTGCTGGAAGATCCCTAGCACAAAACAAAGTGAATGGGCTTCCCTGGTGGCACGGTGGTTAAGAATCTACCTGCCAATGCAGGGGACATGGGTTCGAGCCCTGGTCAGGGAAGATCCCACATGCCGCGGAGTAACTAAGCCCATGCACCACAACTACTGGGCCTGTGCTCTAGAGCCCGCGAGCCACAACTACTGAGCCTGCGTGCCACAACTACTGAAGCCTGTGCACCTAGAGCCTGTGCTCCACAAGAGAGGCCACCACAGTGAGAAGCCTGCACACTGCAATGAAGAGTAGCCCCCGCTTGCCGCAACTAGAGAAAGCCTGTGTGCAGCAACAAAGACCCAACGTAGCCATAAAGTAAAAAAATAAATAAAATTAAAAAAAAAGAAACAACAACAAAAAACAAAGTGAATGGACGCGGCCCTGCCCTCTCTGCACAGATGCACACGTTGACACCTATGAGGGAGACTCCTAAGAGAGGAGTCTTCCCCACCCAGACTCTTGGGACGTAGTTATGCTGGCACTTCCTGCTGAGGGCTCCTGCCCTTCATCTGCAATGCACACTACTGAAAATTTCTGAGCCTCCAAGGAGTCCCCAGAACACATGATCATTGGCTAGGCCATGTCACCCCAGGGCCCAGGGCGCCCACCTCTCAGAAGGGGGCAGTGCCCCAGTACATGGGAACTTTGGCTAAGCGCAGTCCCAAGGGGCCACCCAGGGAAGGAGTGGGTCACTGGCTTCTAGTCTTCCCTTCTCATTCGGGGGGGGATCTGTGGAAGGTACAGCCCCAGGGAGCTTAGGTGTCCCATGAGGCATGAGGTCACCAGGTGTACGAGCTATAATGACCCTTGGAGATTTTCATACCGTGCAAATGGGAAACAGGCCCAGGGTCATATAGTATGTTTGTGGCAGGGCCGGATCTGAAACCTAGTTTTTCTGTTTCCCAGTCAGTTAGTTGCTTTTCGACAGTGATGAAAATTTTAGGTTATAATAAATTATAATAAAATTGTTTCACTCTGATCGCTAATTTATAGCCTAAATACAATCCTATATTTAGACCAAAAAGCTAGCTGTTTCTCTTCCAAAATTATTTAATGGAAACAAAGTTCTAGTTTGCTTTAAAGTGTTTCATGCTGCAAGCTCTCCTATTCTTACTTACTTTTCAGATTTTCCCCTGAAGGATTTGGCAGACTCACCAGAGTAACCGCTGCCTACAGAAGTCCCTCACAGGGTTGAAAAGCACAGGGAGAGAGGTGTAAGCAATGGTATTTCTATCCTGCACTGTTTCACAAAGGCAGGTAATACTCCCTTCCCCCTCCACCTGCTAAACTGTCCTGTCCCCCCATCCCTGGGAAGGCAAACTCCTCTCATCTCTCTGGCAACAGTGGCAATAATTTCCTAAGCCAAGGCCATGCATCAAGTATCAGTTGCACGGCAGAAAGAGTGAGAGGAAGGGGCTGGCAGAGGACACTGGCCAGGCATGTCTCTTGAAATATAGTTAAGAACTTGCCTTTCTCTGCATTTGCAAGGGCAGTCTAGATATACTGGGTTAAGAACATCCACCCTGAGTCAGGCTGCCTGGATTCAAAGGCCAGCGCTAGCACTAGATGTGTGATTTAGGGCAAGGTCCCTAGTGTCTTTGTGCCTCCGTGTCTTCACCTATGAAATGGGAATAATAATAATTCTATCTCACAGGGTTGTGTAATAGTTAAACCATGATTAAATAAATATATACCAAGTGCTTAGAACAGCATCTGGCATATAATAAGCACTATGTATAGGATGGATATTATTTTTCCAAGCCCATAAAAAGTCCATTATGTTTCTCAATTTCTGGGAAACCTGTCTCTCAGAGAAGGCTGGAGCAAAACTATGGGGCAGGTCTTTCATGTCACTGGTCTCACATTATAGGATTTTAAGTGGTTTTCACACTGGCTAAGATCAAACTCACTATGGCCTCACGATATCCACGAAACAAGTTATCTTCAGAATAAATATCCTACGTGTCCTTTTAATAGTAAAGAATGAACTAATTTGTTGTTTTATTTTTGATCCAAGTGTCTTTCATGGCAGACATATCTTTATTCTTACCGAACTCAAAGCCCACAAGAGCATATCAGGGCTGAGGGAGGGAAGGTCCTGTGAATTTCCCTGTCTATCCAGTCCTTCTCCTTGCTAGGGGAGACTGCAGGGACGTATGTGACTTATGCAAAGTCACTCTCAATACATGGAGAAAGAGACCCAGAGTCACAAGGACACACAGAGAAAAGGGCAGGAACTACCTGCAAACAGGAAGCAACAGGAATTCAAGATGGCAACATTTGCTTAAACATCCTCAGAAAAGGTTTCTGAGTACCAAGAGCCACCCTGAAAGGGCAAGAAGATGGAGGAAGTACCAGAATGAGAGGGTTGGACTTTTTCCGGATGTCTACGCCGGCCTCCGCGTTGTCATAAATGTTGTTGCCGGCGATCAGGCCTCCGCCCTCCAAGCGAAGAAAGATGCCTGACGCTCTGCAGTGGTGAATGTGGTTCCTGAGCATGATGATCTAGGCAGAGAAGACAGAGCCATTCATTTTCCTGTCACAAAGGTATTTTAAAAAACTGCTTGGGGAATACCTGAGTCTTCCTTCCCGTCTGGTCCGTGCAGTTCTACCTGATGCCAGACCAGCCACTCTCCGCCGTGTGCTCATGAGGACTGAGCCGTTTCCGTGTCCTTCCTGGCTTTGCCCTACAGGCACTGCACCAACCTCACGCCAGTTCTTTACTAAAACCTGGATGGAAGCCTGGCCCTGAGCTCCACATTCACAGCCTCTGAGCAGGATAAATAACTGGATGACGGCATGGAAAGGATGCTTGGAGAAGGTGGGATTTAGTGGTCTGCAAACTCTACATGCAGTACAGTTACGTGAAGATTTCCAGTGGTCCAAGGGCACAGCTACTTTGAATGGAATCGAGTGCCAGATCCAGCACTTCCACACACGCCTTTGCTGAACTTCACCTGCCTGAGGAAGCACCTGAGGGTAAAGTACCTCGTAGGCTGTCCTCTCCCACCTTCCCTTTTGCTTTCAACTTTTAAGACTTTTAAGACAAATACCCATTCTTGCCCGCTTTGCATCTCTTTTGCTGTATTATTATCCTGGGGTGGAAAAACCATTGGAACCATTGGAAAAACCAATGGAACTCCAAGCTAAGAGACAATTGCAAGTATAAGATAAAGAAGCCTCTTTAAAACAAGGTACCATAACTCAGTAAACAGCTTATTAAGGGGATGCACTGCCACTTACATTCTCTTTTTAGCAATACTAAAAATCTAGAATACATATTGTTTTAAACAACTATGTATTAACAATGAAATGTACTACGTTAAGGTAAACTGTGCACTAACAATAAACACTGTGCTACATTAGGATAAAACTCTGGGAGGGGTACAGCATAATGGAAGTACAATTTCAAGGAGAAGCTTTCTGCTTAGAGTGGGGAAGGTTGGAAAGAGCATTGCTCCCACACTTACAACAAGAAGATACAAAAACATAACCTTTCTTGAATCCATCAGCGAGCTGAGGTTGCAGGACAACCAACTAGCCTGGAATCTAAGGGAACAGGCACCTTCAAGGACACGAGATGTGAGTACTTGTTTGTCTGAAAAGACACAGATGCCATACTGGCCAGTAAGAAGAGTTCAGCTAACCGTTCCCATGAACTGTTAAAGGCCAGCTGTTAACTAGTGAGAGCACAGAAGCCCCGGGAGCAGCTGCATCTATTCACTTCTCCATGGACCTCGCCAGGTGCTCATGGAGAAAGACTGAGGGCAGGACGAGAGACGGGAGACAGCCTCCCTCCTGGTGGGCGCTTGGGGGAATGTACAGCCAGTGTGGGAAAAGTACAGCCACTGTGGTAAAAGCACTAAGCCCCTCCTGTCCCAAAGAACAAGCCTTAAGCAGCTGGGGGAAGGGCAGCAAACCCTGTGGCTCTCAAGGGAGGGAACAGAAAAAAAATAAACGCTTTACCCCTCAGGGAGGTGGGAGGAAAATATCTTGGGCCTCGATCATTAGAGCCCCCCTAGTGCTGAGGGGTGAGGCAGGACCACTGAAAAGGGCCTAGTGCCAAGGTCCTAAATCCACCGACACAGCACCTTCCTAAGACTAAGGATAAATGCAGACACGAGAGGCTCCCTATCACCCACTGTGCCACCAGGCTGGCCAGCCAGAGCCATGGCAGTGGCCTGCTGCTGGGAGGGGCAAGAGCACGGAGGAGCAGATGCAAAGGGAAGAACTAAAACAGAAAAGTCCACTGGCAAACCAGCCAAAGTAATGCAGGAGGAATCAGGAGCCTGTGGTTCACTGAAGGTAATCGTAACAACAAAATCCAAGCGTCACAGAAGAGGCATGCCCATTCCCACACATAAACACCATTTACCTCTGTCTCCACCGTCTATACAAGATACCTCACTTCCAACTAAAAATTACCAGATACCCAAAGAAGCAAGAAAAAAAAATCATGGTCAGTGATACTTTTCTTCATTCCCTCTGCCAGCCTCTACCCTCTCGGGAATGTTCTGGAGGGCAGAGGTAGGGCGGTTGCCCTCTGGCCACTGGATCAAGGGCTTGCTCCTGGCCACAGGGACCAGCTCAGTAAGCCGGCACTCCCGCCCACAGCTCCCCACTTGTATTAATGCCATTTGATATATGTGTTCCCGGAAGCTGCGTACTCATGAGACACCATGGGTTGTTTTAGTCAAAAGCCAGCCAAAATCAGCTTTTCAGGTTCCTTTTTGGAGACTCACTAGGAGCAGTTGGCTGCACAATTCCTGCCACAAGTTCCCTGGGGGCAACAGTTCCAGAGGGCTACAACGAAAGCTGTTTAACTTTTTGTCTCTCCTTGTCCATGACTCCAATTACCACCTGCTCCCAAGTCTGCATGTCAGGGCACATCTCTCTTCAAAGCTCCAGCCCCCCGTAACCAGATGGCACCTCTGCCTGATGTCACTGATGCTCCAAACTCAACGTGCCCAGAACTGCACTCAGCATCTTTCTCTCCACATCCTAACCTTCTCGGCTTCTCAGTTCCTGCCTTTGCCTCAGCCACTCGCACCAGAAATCTAGGCCACATAACCTCGACCACTCCCCTCCCGAGGTTCTCCTCGCCACCTCTCCGGACTGCCCTGTTCCTCCTCTCCACGTACGGACCCTAATTATCCACTGCCCCGCACTGATTGTGTCTCCAGTCTTGTTCCCCTCCACTCCATTCCACACAAAGCTGACAGAGCTTTCCAAATGCGGATCTGACCACAATTCTCTGCTTAAAATCTTTCAGTGTGTTCCCACTGCCCTCAAGACAATTCCCATCTCTCTGACGAGACACCTGCCCCCGAGCTGACTGACTCTTGCTGACTAGCCCTCACCTCACGCTCTGGCTGTTGAGGTTACTTGCGACTCCCTGAGTGTCCTGTGTCCTATGTCTGGGCCTTCCCGCATGCCTCCTTTGCCTCACAGCTTCACCCTGCCAACTCCTAGTCTTCCTAGACAGCTTGGCCAGGCACCAGTCCTCCGGGAAAGGTTTTAAGTCTTAAAAAACACCAAACACATTTATGGAGTACTTGCTATGCACCAGACACACTGCTAAGCACTTTATATATATATATGCATATATATGACCTCAGTCAATCCTCAACACACCTTGGAGTAGTTAGTATCATTAGTCCAAAGGGCATATAGCTAATAAGGGGCAGAGCCAGAATTTGACTCAGAAGCCACACTCTTAATAACCATGCAAGGAGGAAAGCCCTCCTTGAGGGCTCACCCCAGATCCTTTCATTGTGGTCCCCCTGAGAGCAAAGCTGTCACCCACCCCTTTTATTTGACCTTTATCTTTTATTCTCTGTTCATAGCACAGTTTTATATTGTGTTTCCAGGGTAACACCACCTGAAATCCTCTTTGGAAATGGGTAAAATACAATTAAGATGCAATTGCTATTAATCATTCTAGAAGCCTTCAGAGACCTGCAGGACTCACATGTGACATCTGTACAATGCCCTTCAGTTTTCTAAGTGCTTTGCCAATATTATGGCACTGGATCCTCACAAACCCCCCAGTCGAAGAAGTGGGGCAGTATTTCCATTTCACACGAGAGGAAGGTAACGTTCACAGTGAATTAGAGGAGAAGTGAGACTCAAACCTAGGAGCTATGTCATGCTTCCTTCTAAAAGGCCATGCCCTTCCTTTTAGAAGCCTTTCCCATCCTGAGCTGTTACTGTCCTGTGGTGCCTGAGGGGGTTGCAGGTACAAGGCGCTGATGGCATGCAGAGCAGGATGATCCATTCTTAGTATGAAGTCCATACATCTCAATGGGGCTTTCTAGGCCCTGGGCAAGGTGGATTCTGCTTACCTCCCCTGCTCATTTTCCAACGGTCCCCACCACACTGCTGAACTTGGCCTCACATCCAGGCCCCAGCACAGGATGTCTGCTGCCTGAACCCTCACTGTGCACCTCCTCTTCACCACACGCAGCCCATTTTCCTTGGTTCTCCTCGCCTCATCCTACTCAACTTAGACATCTCCTCGTCCGGGAAGCCTTCTCAACTACCCACACAGTTTGGATCACAGGCAGCGATCACGTCTCCCAAAATTATCTTGCATCCAGGCTAAAGAGCCCTTGTTCCTTCTACTAGGAGTTGGGTGACATATTTGAGAAGCAGCATAACATAGAGAAAGGAGGTGGAAGACCTGGGTTCTAGTCCCCATTCTGTTTGGCCTCTAACCTGCTGTGTGATCCTGAGTGAGTCACCTTCCTCCCTAGGCCTATTTCCTCTTCTGTAAAATGGGAAGAATAGTTTCTGCCTCATCCAAATCAGATGATGGACATGAGGCAAGCGTGTGTTATAAGATTAAAAGATGATTTTTAAAAAAAATGCATACTAGCACCATCCAAGCCCTCCTGCGTACAGCCACTGAAGCCCTCTCACCACTCAAAAATCATGTTCCCTGTGACCCAGCGAGGCCTCATGGGTCTGTACAGTAAGCCTTATGACAGCACCTTGTTATTATGTATACATCGCACCTTGCTATTATGTATACATCGCACCGCATAAGTCAGGTTCCGGAAGATGTTTCCTTCCATCTTGGCTCGGCCATAAGAGCAAACGAAGACGCCTCCCTTCCCGTCCCGGAACAGGCACTTGCGGATGAGGCAGCCCTGCACAGAGCTGGCCAGCGCCATGGCCTCCCTGTCCTTCTGCAGCTCCTGGTGTAGTGAGTTCAGTACCAGGCAGCTGGGCAGCTGGATGGATGCTCCCGGCAGTGGTGGGCCCAAAAAGGAGCCCCCCAGAACCGGCCGCGGTCCCTGCACTTGGTAGGACAGTCTGTACGTGAGCTGGTCCTCATCCTCATCCTCACCGCTGGGACTCAGGCCTCCATCGCTGCTGTCTGGGGTCCGGGCCACCCCTTCCCCATCGCTGCCCACCTCTGCCTCCTGTGAGCCAGCCTTGGGGGAGCCAGCTGCTGGGCTGGTAGGGCTCTGGCTACCTTCAATGACGATGCCACAGGTTCTTGGGCTCCAGGCCTGGTCCCTGCTTTCCAGGTCCAAGGACATTAAAGAGTCAGAGTCCTCTGTTGGGAGCACGCTGGGAGAGGACCTGATAAGCCCTAAGAGATGCGTGTAGGCCCAGTTGTTCTCTGAGGATGGGTGGCCCTCAACAGTCACAGAGTTGTTTTCACTGCCCACAAATTCACAGTTTTCCAGGACACACAGGGGCACATTGTGCAGAAAGACATGGGTGTTTTTGAAGGTGCAAAACTTCACTTGGCAGGTGCCCGGGCCATGGACCTGGATGTGTCCATTCTCAAAGTTGCAGTTGTCAAACTGGACGTGACCTGAAGTTGTCTGGGGAACGAAAGAGAGAAAGTGGGTGTAACAGGGATAAGATCTGTTTTGCTAGTCAGAGCTCTAACTGTTCTGTAAGGGGATGGCACCTGGAAAGGCCATCTGTCCTGCTGGTCATGTTCCCTTCCCCACAGGGCAAGGGTCTTGCCAGCCCCAGGAGGAACCAGGAGCTGCTGTGCATCAGAAGGAGGATCATTTGGAGCTGCCTCCCCTTCCCTCCTTCCAATCCCAAAGGGCAGGAGACAAGAGTGGAAACGGATAATGGCAGAAAAGTTCATTTTCTGGAGCAGGGCCCTTCCCCAAACCCTCAAATCTCAAGTAAATTCCACCAGTGCTCATGAAGCGCTTAGTGAGAATAAAGAGTTTGGCGTGGGGGGTGGGAGGTAACATGGAGAAGGGGGAAGATGCTGAATGCTCAGAGGGATGCTGCGTGAAATGGAATCGGCTCAATACTGGAGATGAACCAGGAGACGGTCGCTCAAGGGAGAAATGATGGGGGAGAGCTTTGGATTCTCACAAACACAGGAACTGGCTGGGATGTGAGCCCAACTTTACCAAGCCCTCTGATGGGTGAGGGCCCCACGTGGTGTCTCGGTTACACGGAGACTGTGTCCCACCAGGTGGTGTTCCTCCGGGTCTCTCCTTCCAAAGCACTATCCCTTCATTCAAATCCTCCCTTGGCCCTGCGAGCCTGCCTCCACCTGAGCCTGGAGCCCTGAGGTTCACCACATAGGCCAGTCCGGAGTGTGGAGTCAGGACAGAGCTGGGCAAAGCCAGAGGGCTGACAGAGGCCAGGGTGGGCCAGGAGGGGCTGAGCTCTGCTGGGGCTGGGCCAGCAGTGGGAGGCCCAGACACAGGTGCTGGGAAAGTCTGCGTGGGAACTGGTGCTGGTGCAGAACTATGGCAGGAGACAGCAGGCCACGTCCCTAAAGAGGGGGACAAGGTGTACTGCCGTGACCGGGTGAGTGCCCTGAGCAGTGGCTAAGAGTGCGGGCTCTGGGGTCCAGCTGCAGGGCCCAGCTCCCAGCTCTGCCTCTTCCAGGGGTGTTATCTCGGATAAACACATCACTTATCTAAGCCTCAGTTTCTCTGTCTGCAACACGGGGCTCACGAACTAACAAAGCACCTGGCACAGAGCCATGCACAAAGTTGGCACGTGAGAAAAGCCAGCTGTTATCATCTGGGGTCAAGGGACGTGGAGAGCAGAGAGTTCTCTGGGGTGGGGGTACTACTCAGCCCTACGGAACAGCCCACCTGAGACCCTCAGCCTTCCAGGCCTGACGGAGAAGACCAGCCACTCTGCATTCCTGAAAAAGAACTGCTTCTGGATTCCACACCAAGCTCCATGAGATGTACTTGAACCATAAAATGAGGTAGTAGTGTCTCATGATCCCACTTAGTAATCCCTGGACAATTTTACATTCTCTAGCAGTGACCTCCCTTGAGAGCTTGTCCCAGAACTTGAACTTAACTCCCCTTAACCTCTCTAGTTCTTCCCTATGGCTAACCTAACTTTTTCTTGTTGCAGTTTAAGTCTATTTTCTCTTACTTGGTCCTCTCTGTAGAAAAACCCTGGCTCTCTAGAGACGCAGAGGCATTGCTAGAGTTCTCCTCAGAAGTCATAAAAAACGGCTGTGAAGTCACCCTGGCCTTTGCATTTTTCAGGCAAGGTCATCCTAGCCCCCTGTCCTGCTTTTAGTTAAAAGACAAGCATGGACTGAGCACTAATATATGCCAAGCACTAAGCCAGATGGTGGGCTGGGCTACAAAGTCTACGGCCAGGACCCACCCATTGAGGATCTGCAGCTGCACTTGTGAGGGGGAAGTGGAGGCTGAAGAATAAATGACTATGAAATGTGGAAGGTATGGAAACAACCGTTCTTCCAGATCTGCAAATGAGCACAGAAGGACTCCATCGGTTCTTCTGAAATGTTCTAAGTAGCAAACAGCCTTTTAAGCTTCCAGGGAACGCAGAACAATGTAATTTCAAAAGGGGTTAGACTCAAAGGTCTGGATTTGAGTTCTAACCTCACTAATTATCCACTTGAGAAAGTTACTCAGCATCTCTGAGCCTCAGTGTCCCTCATCTGCAAAACGGGGACACACCTACTCTGTCTACCACAACTGTTTGTTGTGGGGATCAAATGAGGCCACAGATGGAAAGTCACCTATCTTATGATTACAGGCTTTGGACCCTACCTCTGTCCCTTACAAAGTCTGAGACCCTTGTTGAGGCTCCATCTGCTCATCAATAAAGCCAGCTGACACTACCCATCTTAATCATGGCTGTAAAGCACGTGGCTGGCAAAGAGCAAGTGCATCATAAGTGACTGGTGGCATAATGATCATTACGAACGTGAGAGACAATTTGGTTGTTATTGGTAGACAGTGGCAATATAATTTTTGTTGACTAGGTACAAAATCCATTATCACAATCAGTTTCTAGGCAATGCAGCTCCTGGCAGTCTACAGCTATTAGTTCTAGACTGTTCTCCCAGAAGCTACCAACATCCCAACACATGCTTGTCTTTGGAAACAACTGCTCTGTTCCTAGAAGGAATGTGTTCTCCTGATATTTCCTGACCCTCTCTCCAGTCAGCCTTGGCAAAAGCCTGACCTTCCTTGACCCTCCACAGAGTGGGGCTAATGTGCTGAAGGTCACTGGCCTGCAGAGCCCCCCCTCTTTGGCCATCTCTCTGGGAACGCTGCCTGTTCTCTGCTTCCTGTCACTATGTGGCATGTGGCATGCTCCCGGAAGCTGGCTGCTCTACCTGTGGTCCCAGTTGGTCCAGGTTGGAAAGGAGGAAGTACAAAACAATTTTGGCCTCCAGTGCAAGGCTCATTTACTTTTTTAAGTACAGTTTTTTCAGGAATAAAGCAGAATATTGATCTCTACTGATCCCTGTGCCTCTTTCTCAACTGGTGCAGAACTCAGAGGAGTGTGTTATAGGACTAATGACTGAACTCTCTCTCTTTTTTAATTCCAACAAAAAAAGGGTTACAAACCCACTGAGAAGAGGGCAAGGCTCAGGGTCAGGCCGGGACAGGCTATCCATCTGAGGGAGACACCCACCTTAAACATGAAGGGTGAGAACCAGGCTGGCATGAAGACGAGGTTGCACAGGCGTGTGGTTGAGCACTGCTGGTCAATGCTGGCTAGCAGGGCCACTTCGCCCAACTTCCCGTGGCCTACGATCTCCACAGGCACCTTCAGGATAATTTCACCTTGCTCTTCGTGCAGACCTGGGAACAGCAGGATTCGGTCAAATAGGCTGGACATGGCCAGGGCACTGCCTAGGCTGTGAAACTCATGGCCTGGCCCGACACTCAGGGTACGACGTGTCCTCCTCCGGCGAAATAGAGAAAAGCAGACAGAGGTCTCCAAGATCGCAGCATTCTTGGTCCACATCTTGGAGGCAAGGTAATGCTGCTTGAAGGCCTCCCTCCAAGACTCAGGTTCCACATCAGGCTGGTTGGGCCAGTTGGGGTGGCGGCACTCGGTGTAGCCCAGATACAGCTGCCGCCAGCGAGTCCTATCAAGACTGAGGATCAGTTCATACCAGGCCCTACACACTAGGCTGCAACGGCCCAAGTCGGGAAGGGGCAAGTAGGCCAAGATCATGCGCCACAGCTCCAGGGGGAGGCTGCCAGCCTCCATCGTCACCTGGGAGACAGACACAGAACAAAAGAGGTTTTTGTCTATGCTGCTTACAGTCCCCCTTCTTAAAATATCCCCTGCCTTCTGACCCCAGGGGTGAACAGGCACCTAGGCCCAGCCAATCACAGGACTCCACCCACTGAGTCAGAATCCTTCCCTGGGATTTTTCTACCTGCAATCAGCAGGGAAAACTTTCTTTTCTCTTAAAGACACTATAAAGATATGACCCTGGAACTGCTGGCAGCCACGTTCCCTACCTTATGGATAAAACCTTGTGTTACCAAAGCCAAGGAGAAATGAGGAGATGAAAGATGAAAATTGAAAAAGAGAAAGAAACATAGTGAGTATGTGTGTATGTGTCCTGGTGGTATGATTCCAGATTCCTGAAGATGCCCTGGAATCTTCAGTTTTCCCTCAAGTCTGTGAGGTACCTCAATGGCCTTCTAATAAATTCTCTTTCTGCTTAAGCTGGTTTGATTTCAATTTCTGTAACTTGTAGCTAGGAGTTTGGACTAATACAGAGGGAACCCACCTTTGGCTGTTACTGTCCTAGAGCTGTCTCTACTCATCACGGATCAAATCCTCATGGGAGGCAACCTCAGGAAAACTGCTGCTGAGGTTTCTGGTCCTGGCTCTGCCACTGGTTACTCATGTAACCCTAGTGTCCCAAGCATCTACTGGGCTAGCTGCCCAACCATCTGCTCCCATGATTTTTTTTGGGAAAATATCCCTCCCCCCACCAACAGTTTACACCACTTGCTTATAGAGGTAGGGCTTTCCGCACCCCTGTGTGTGGAATAACACTACCCAGACCCCTGGCTGCAAATGACTGGACTCTGGATGGCTCCACTGGGCCACTGAGATCTTTAGGGGAATGTGAGTTGCAATTCTAGAATCAGATTGACTTCTTTCCTGAATGGAGGGGAATGAGTGGCTTGTTTCCTAAGCTATAAACTCAGGAACAGTTGTTGGTGACCATTTTCTCTGGGGGCAGGGGAGGGTGGAAGCAGAAGAAGCTGGTCTGCATTGAGAGGAGGATGAGAGACATAGAAAGAAGCAGAGAAAAGGGCAGAAACAAGGGGCATCCCAGTGTTTCTCCAGCACTGCAGGTCACAGCTCCAGTCTACTCTCAAAGCTCAGCTCCATCCTTGCCTTTTGAATCCCTTCAGCTACCTCTGTACTCTTCTAGCAAATTCTCCTTTTTGCCTAAGCTGGCTTCACTGCATTTCTGTTGTCTACACCTAGTTTAAGCTCTATCAGTGTCAGTCTCCCCACCTAAAAAAACAAGGCGGCTGAATTAGATGACCTAGAGCAACTTGCAAGTCTGAACCCTGTAAGGTCTCTAGACAACTAGAAACTAAAACTGGAAACAGGGCCGACTCCATCACTGACTTTAATAATCAAGTTGTCCACCTCTCCAGGGCCTCAGTTTTCCCCTCTATTTTATAAAAATGATGATCAAACTTGTCAGCCATTAGCCCCAAGAAGGCTAAAAACACAGATGTGTGATTACATGATAGAAATTCTAAGCCTCCTCCAGACAGGTATGGCTTTAACTCTACAGATTAGTATCAGAGCCCAGATATGCAGGTTCTTCCATCATGATCACCCAGTGAGACTTTATGAAGTTCTCAGTAGCACTGGAGAAGAACTGGCTCTGGACTGGTAAGCATGATGTAGAGAGGAAAGAAAGGCTGGGCTCCTGATACTGCAACTGCCCCAGGCGAATGCAATTTTACTCATGGTGGTTTCTGTGACACCCGTGTCTCCTGTTCCTCATCCCTTCTTTAGCCACACCTTCTCAGCCTTTTAAAGAGAAGAATGTTTTTCTATCCCTTCTCTAACCGTTCTCTAGCTAAGTGATCACATTCATTCCCTTAATTTCAACTACCAGTGTAAATTCAGGACCTCAAAATCTGAATTTCCAGCCCCAGCTGTCTCTTTCAAGCTCCATACATGAATACCCAATTGCTGGCCAGACGTTTCTACCTGAATGTTCCACAGACACTAAAAACTCAGCATCATATCCAAAATGGAACCTCACCTTCCAATTTAGGCCATGACAGAATTCCTAGAACTGGATTCTCCCGCCTGCCACAAACGAGGCAACAGAATACATGCTCTCAGGCACTGAATAGCAAGCCACACAGGACTGTGATCTTAGAGGGCAAGGAAACAGGAGGAAAGTGCATGACTGCTCCAGCTGTCATCTTGGGGCACCTTCTCATTGTGGGGTAGGGAGATGGAGCCCAGGCAGAGTGATAATCTGCTGAGCAGGCAGATTTGAGTTCTGGGCTGAAGTGGCTGAAATCTGCCAGGCAGGGTATCCAGAGGGCGTGAGCAACACAGCGTGGGGGTGGGTTTGGTGGGCAGTTTCTTGGCTGAAAGCTGGACCACACGTGTACAGGGTGGGACTTCCACAGACCTAGTAGAAATTGCCTTCTCTGGGGTAAGTGGTGATACTAGAGATCAAGCAGAGCTGGGAGATCATGGAATTCCACCTAGAATATGGAGCATTCATACTGAGACTCAGAAAGGATGTGCCATGGGAATAAATTCAAATTGGAAGAATAAAGTCAAGCTTCATAGGATCAAAGGGTTCTTCCAGTAACTTATGCCTGCTAGAATGAAATTTAACAGTCCTAAAAAAAAAAAAAAAAGGACAACATAATCTAGACTCCCTCAACATGTCAGCTACAAGATATTGTGATGTTGGCATAAGAAAACTAGAGAGTCCTAAGACCCAGTTCCACCCACCTGTGGGCAGGCACCAGTCCCTCCCACCAGGAAGCCAGCACAAGCCCTTGGACCCTCATCCACCAGGGGGCAGACACCAGAAGCAAGAGGAGCTACAATTCTGCAGCCTGAGGAATGGAGGCCACAAACACAGAAAGTTAGACAAAACAAGATGGCAGAGGAATATAACCCAGACGAAGGAACAAGATAAAACTCCAGAAGGACAACTAAGTGAAGTGGAGATAGGCAATCTGCCTGAAAAAGAATTCAAAGTAATGAGGTGATCCAAGATCTCGGAAAAAGAATGGAGGCACAGATTGAGAAGATACATGAAATGTTTAACAAAGAGTTAGAAGATTTAAAGAACAGAGATGAACAATATAAGAACTGAAATGAAAAATACAGTAGAGGGAATCAATAGCAGAATAAATGAGGCAGAAGAACAAATAAGTGAGCTGGAAGACAGATGGTGGAAATCACTGCTGCAGAACAGAATAAAGAAAAAAGAATGAAAATAAATGAGGACAGTCTGAGAGACCTCTGGGACAACATTAAATGCACCAACATTCACATTATAGGGATCCCTGAAGGAGAAGAGAGAGAGAAAGGGCCGGAGAAAATATTTGAAAACATAATAGTTGAAAACTTCCTTAACATGGGAAAGGAAACACTCAAGTCCAGGATGTGCAAAGAATCCCATAGGGGATAAACCCAAGGAGGAACACACCAAGATACGTACTATTCCAATTGACAAAAATTAAAGACAAAGAGAAAATATTAAAAGCAACAAATAACATACAAGGGAATCCCCATAAGGTTATCAGCTGATTTTTCAGCAAAAACTCTGCAGGCCAGTAGGGAGTGGCATGATATATTGAAAGTGATGAAAGGGGAAAACCTACAACCAAGAATACTCTACCCAGCAAGGCTCCCATTCAGATTCTAGGGAGAAATCAAAAGCTTTACAGACAAGCAAAAGCTAAGGGAATTCAGCACCACCAGGCCAGCTTTACAACAAATGCTAAAGGAACTTCTCTAGATGGAAAAGAAAAGGCCACAACTAGAAACAAGAAAATTACGAATGGAAAAGCTCACCAGTAAAGGGAAACATACAGTTAAGGTAGGAAATCATTCACACACAAATATGATACTTAAACCAGTTAATTGTGAGAGGAGGAGAATACAAATGCAGGATATTTGAAACACATGTGAAATTAAGAGATCAGCAACCTAAAACAATCATGCATATCTATAGACTGCTATACCAAAACCATGGTAACCGCAAACCAAAAATCTACAATAGATACACACACAAAAGAAAGCAATCCAAACACAACACTAAAGATAGTCATCAAATCACAAGAGAACAAAAGAGGAAGGGAAGAAAAAAGACCCACAAAAACAAATCCCAAACAATTATCAAAATGGCAATAAGAACATACATATTGATGATTACCTTAAATGTAAATGGATTAAATGCTCTAACCAAAAGACACAGACTGGCTGAATGGATACAAAAACAAGACCTGTATATATGCTGTCTACAAGAGACTCACTTCAGATATAGGGACACAAACAGACAAAGTGAGGGGATGGAAAATGGTATTCCATGCAAATGGAAATCAAAAGAAAGCTGGAGTAGCAATACTCATGTCAGACAAAATAGACTTTAAAATAAAGGCTGTTACAACAGACAAAGAAGGAGGTTACATAATGATCAAGGGATCAATCCAAGAAGATATAACTGTAAATATATATGCACCCAACATAGGGGGGCCTCAACATATAAGGCAAATGCTAACAGCCATAAAAGGAGAAACTGACAGTAACACAATAATAGTAGGGGACTTTAACACCCCACTTACATCAATGGACAGATCATCCAGAAAGAAAATCAATAAGGAAAGACAGGCCTTAAATGACACATTAGAGCACATGGACTTAACTGATATTTACAGAACATTCCATCCGAAAGCAGCAGGATACACATTCTACTGAAGTGCACACAGAACATTCTCCAGGATAGATCACATGCTGGGCCATAAAGCAAGCCTCAGTAAATTTAAGAAAATTGAAATCATATCAAACATCTTTTCTGATCACAATGCTATGAGATTAGAAATCAACTACAAGAAAAAAACAGTAAAAAAAAGCAAACACGTGGAGGCTAAACAATATGTTACTAAACAACCAATGGATCACTGATGAAACCAAAGAGGAAATAAAAAAAATACCTAGAGACACATGAAAACGAAAACACAACAATCCAAAACCTATGGGACGCAGCAAAAACTGTTCAATTAGGGAAGGTTACAGCAATACAATCTTCCTCAGGAAACAAGAAAAATCTCTAACAACCTAACCTTACACCTAAAGTAACTAGAGAAAGAATAACAAACAAAACCCAAAGTTAGTAGAAGGAAAGAAACCATAAAGATCAGAGCAGAAATAAATGAAATAGAGGTGAAGAAAACAATAGAAAAGATCAAGCTGGTTCTTTGAAAAGATAAGAAAAATTAATAAACCTTTAGCTAGACCCATCAAGAAAAAAAGGTAGAGAGCTCAAATCAATAACATTAGAATGAAAAAGGAGAAGTAACAACCAACACCACAGAAATACAAAGGATCATAAGAGACTACTACAAGCAACTATATGCCAATAAAATGGACAACCTGGAAGAAATGGACAAATTCTTAGAAAGGTACAATCTTCCAAGAATGAACCAGGAAGAAATAGAAAATATGAACAGACCAATCACAAGTACTGATATTGAAACTGTGATTTTAAAACTTCCAACAAACAAAAGTCCAGGACCAGATGGCTTCACAGGTGAAGTCTATTAAACATTTAGAGAAGAGTTAACAGCTATCCTTCTGGAACTATTCCAAAAAACTGCAGAGGAAGGAACACTCCCAAACTCATTCTATGAGGCCACCATCACTCAGGTACCAAAACCAGACAAAGATAGCACAAAAAAAGAAAATTACAGGCCAATATCACTGATGAACATAGATGCAAAAATCTTTAACAAAATACTAGCAAACCGAATTCAACAATACATTAAAAGGATCATATACCATGATCAAGTGGGATTTATCCCAGGGGTGCAAGGATTTTTCAATATCTGCAAATCAATCAGTGTGATGCACCACATCAACAAATTGAAGAATAAAAACCATGTGATCATCTCAATAGATGCAGAAAAAGCTTTTGATAAAATTCAACACTGATTTATGATAAACTCTCTCCAGAAAGTGGATATAGAGGAAACTTACCTCAACATGACAAAGGCCATCTACGACAAACCCACAGCTAACATGGTACTCAACAGTGAAAAGCTGAAAGCATTTCCTCTAAGATCAGGAACAAGGTAAGGATGTACACTCTTGCCAATTTCATTCAAGTTAGTTCTGGAAATCCTAGCCATGGCAATCAGAGAAGAAAAAGAAATAAAAGGAATCCAAATGGGAAAAGAAGAAGTAAAACGGTCACTGTTTGCAGATGACATGATACTATACATAGAAAGTCCTAAATATGTTACCAGAAAACTACTAGAGCTCATCAATAAATTCGGTAAAGTTGCAGGATACAAAACTAATGCACAGAAATCTCTTACATTTCTATACACTGACAACAAAAGATCAGAAAGAGAAATTAAGGAAACAATCCTATTTACCATTGCATCAAAAAGAATAAAATACCTAGGAATAAACCTACCTAAGGAGGCAAAAGACCTGTACTCTGAATACTGTAAGATGCTGATGAAAGAATTCGAAGATGACACAAACAGCTGGAAAGATATACCATGTTCTTGGATTGGAAGAATCAATATTGTCAAAACAACTCTACTACCCAAGGCAATCTACAGATTCAATGCAATCTCTATCAAATTACCAATGGCATTTTTCACAGAACTAGAACAAAAAATTTTTTAATTTGTATGGAAACACTAAAGACCCCAAATAGCCAAAGCAATCCTAAGAAAGAAAAATGCAGCTGGAGGAATCAGGTTCCCTGACTTCAGACTATACTACAAAGCTACAGTAATCAAGACAATATAGTACTGGCACAAAAACAGAAATATAGATCAATGGAACAGTATAAAAAGCCCAGAAATAAACTCATGCACCTATGGTCAATTAATCTACGACAATGGAGAAAAGACAGTCTCTTCAATAAGTGGTGCTGGGAAAACTGGACAGCTACATGTAAAAGAATGAAATTAGAACATTCTCTAACACCATACAGAAAAACAAACTCAAAATGGATTAAAGACCTAAATGTAAGACTAGATACTATGAAACTCTTAGAGGAAAACATAGGCAGAACACTCTTTGATGTACATTGCAGCAATATCTTTTTGGACCCACCTTCTAGAGTAATGAATATAAAAACAAAAATAAACAAATGGGACCTAATTTAACTTTAAAGCTTTGCACAGCAAAGGAAACCATAAACAAAATGAAGAGACAATCCACAGAATGGGAGAAAATATTTGCAAATGATGCAACCAACAAGGGATTAATCTCCAAAATACACAAACAGCTCAGGCAGCTCAATATCAAAAACAAACAAATCAAAAAATGGGCAGAAGATCTTAATGGACATTTCTCCAAAGAGGACATACAGATGGCCAAAAAGCACATGAAAAGATGTTCAACATTGCTAATTATTAGAGAAATACAAATCAAAACTACAATGAGGTAGCACCTCACACTGGTCAGAATGGCCATCACTGACCATCACTGAAAAGTCTACAAACAATAAATGTTGGAAAGGGTGTGGAGAAAAGCAAACCCTCTTACACTGTTGGTGGGAATGTAAATTGGTACAACCGCTATGAAGAAGAGTATGGGGGTTCCTTAAAAAACTAAAAATAGAACTACCATATAATCCAGCAAGCCCACTCCTGGGCATATATCTAGAGAAAACCATAATTCAAAAAGATACATGCACCCCAATGTTCACTGCAGCACTATTTACAATAGCCAAGACATGGAAGCAACCTAAATGTCCATCGACAGAGGAACAGATAAAGAAGATGTGGTACATATATACAATGGAATATTACTTGGCCATAAAAAAGAATGAAATAATGCCATTTGCAGCAACGTGGATGGACCTAGAGATTATCATACTAAATGAAGTAAGTCAGACAGAGAAAGACAAATATCATATATCACTTATATGTGGAATCTAAAACAATGATACAAATGAACTTATTTACAAAACAGAAAGACTCACAGACTTCAGAAACAAACTTATGGTTACCAAAGGGGAAAGGTAGCGGTGGGGAGGGATAAATGCATATATACAGTCTGTATATACACATTACTATATACAAAATAGATAATCAGCAAGGACCTGCTGAATAGCACTGGGAACTCAACAATATCCTGTAATAACCTATATGGGAAAAGAATCTGCCAAAGAATGGACATATGCATATGTATAACTGAATCACTTTGCTGTACACCTGAAACTAATACAACATTGGAAATCAACTATACTCCAATACAAAATAAAAATGAAACTAAAAAAAAAAAAGAAAACTAGAGAGTCCAGAAATAGATTTGTACGTATACTGGTCAACTGATTTCTGACAAAACATCAATGCAATTCAGTGGATGGAGAAAAGTCTTTTCATCAAATGGTGCTGGAAAAATGATATCCGTATGGGAAAAAAAAGAACTTTTGCCTCATACCTTACACCATACATGAAAAAAAGTAACTCAAGATTGATTATAGACATACACATAAAAACTAAATCTATAATGCTCCTAGAAGAAAATATAGGAAAATACATTTGCAACCTTGGGGTAGGCAAAGATTTCTGAGAACACAAAAGGCATTAATCATTAAAAAAAAAAAACTAGTAAATTGGTCTATCAAAATTAAAATTTTCTGTTTATCAAAAGACATCATTAGGAAAAGAGAATGATAGAACGGGGAAAAATATTTGCAATACAACATACACAGGACAAAGGGCTTGAATCCAGGATATGTTAAGAAATCCTACAACTCAGTAATAACAAAACCCAATAAAAAATAGGCAAAGATTTGAACAGAAACTTCAAAAAGAAAAATGAACAGCCGATAAACTCATGAAGAGATACTCAACATCATTAGTATTCATTATTACTCAATTTGTATTAAAACCATGATGAGATAAATGTGTTTCACACACACTAAAATGGCTAAAATTAAGAACACTGAAAGCATCAAAGATGTGAAGTAACCAGAATTCTCATACATTGTTGGTAGGAGTATTAAATACTAGAAGCACTTCAGGAAACTGGCGATTTCTTCTGCAGTTAAAACATATACCTATCCCGGGACTTCCCTGGTGGTCCGGTGGTTAAGAATCCTTCTTGCAATGCAGGGGACACAGGTTCGATCCCTGGTCGGGGAACTAAGATCCCACATGCCGTGGGGCGACTAAGCCCGCGCACCACAACTACAGGGCCCATGCGCTCTGGAGCCTGCAAGCCACAACTAGAGAGAAGCCCATGCACCACAATGGAAGATCCTGTGTGCCGCAACTAAGACCCAACACAACCAATAAATAAATAAATAAATATTAAAAAAAACCAAACAAACCAAAAAAACCACATACCTATCCTGTGACCTAGAAATTCCACTCCTAGATATTTACCCAAGATAAGTGAAAATGTACATCTACGAAAGGACTGATTTTAGAATGTTTACAGCCGCTTTATTCCTAATAGTAAAACAAACAGACAGAAAACTAGACACAACCCAAATGTCCATCAACAGAAGAGTGAATAAACAAATAATGGTGTATTCGTACAATGGAATACTATTCAGCAATAAAAAGGGATGAACTGCTGATAACACACAACATGGATGAATTGCAAGAAGAATGTGCTAGGCAAAAGAAATTAGTCACAAAAGACTACATATTGTATGATTCCATTTAGGTGAAGTTCAAAAACAGATAAAATCATCTATGGTGATAAAAATCAGAACAGTGCTTGCCAATGGGGTAGTGATTGACTTGCGGGGGTCAAGAGGAAACTTTGGGAGTAAAGGAAAAGCTTTACAGCTTCACTGGTATGTGAGTTATATAGGTACATACATGTAAAAAACCTCACTGGACTGTATGCTTCCGTTCTGTGCATTTTATTGTGTGTAAACTTTGTCTCGAATTTAGGGAAACCTCCTTAATTTCTCTTCTGTCTCCTTCCCTCCCTCTCTCTCCCAGATAGCTTCTCAAGCCTTATGTTTCTGCCTCCTTAAGTACTCTCAAATTAGTCTTTGCTCTCTACCCTCTCTGTCACTGTGTTATTTCTGGCTTCACCATCTTTAGTCTGGATTACTACAGTAGAGTCTTAACCGGTCTCCCTGGAACCACTCCTGCCTCCATCCAATCCATCTGACATTCAGCTGCCAGAGGAATCTTTCTAAAATATGAATCTGGTCTGGTCGCTTAGTGTGAAATTCCTCAGTGGCCCCCCATGGCTTCTAGGATAAAGTCTAGTACAGAAGACAGGTCATGAGCTTGCTTATTTCTCTGGCCTCATCCCTGACATTCTTCCCACCCTACCCTCACTCTCCCAGTAATATTTCTACAGAGGGCCTTTCCTCATCCTCTCTCCTTAGATATGAAGTGCCTCTCTGGCTTCCAATGGCAACCTGAGAACAGCTCTATCACACAGCCTGTTTAAAATGTAAAACAAGACAGAGGACACAACAAATGTGTAGGTTAGCAAATTGATTTATAAGGCAAACATCCTGTTAATCACCTCCTAGGTCAAAAAACAATTTTGCCAGCCAGAAGCCTCTCCATGTGCCCCATCCCAATCCTGCCCCCCAGAGTAAACATTTTCCTCCTGACTCTGTAGTAATCCCTTCCTTAGGTTTCTTTGTGGTTTTATCACCTAAGCATGCATCCATAGATAGTATAGTTTTAGTTCTGTCCTTAGGTTTTTAGCTTGATAAGTCTTTGAGTCTCAATCCACCTACAGGTTCCCCTTCCATCCTTCTCTTTTCTTTACTACATATCTGTTGAAGAACTTGAACCATCTGACCGAAGTTTCTCAGTCTGGACTTTGCCGACCGTGTATGTTCTCATGGGAGAGTTCACTTTTTCGCCCTGTCAGCTGATTTCCTGCGTATTGGCAGCTGGATCAGGGGCTAGACTAGACTCAGGTTCCATCCCTTTAGCAAGTCTACAAGTGGTGGTGTATCTTTTTATCAGGAGATGTCCACAAGTCTGGCTGCCGCTTTTTTGATGTCAGTGCCCACTGACGCCCAATGCCTGGACGCATTCATTTCCCTGAAGGTAAAAAAACGGTGGAACTCCAACTGGATCATCTGGTTTTGATTTATTTGCTGAAATAACTTTCAGCAAATAGGAGAGTCTTCTCTTCATCCATCATTTGGTTACCCAGAGGTACAGTCCACTTAGGAAAGGCCAACTTGACACTTTCATTTCCCAGGTTTCAAGATGATGAATTTGTCCCGTTATACTTTGAAGGTAACCAATTTGGGTTTGTGTGTGCATGTGTTTAAACTATTATTATAAACACATGGATTTAAACATACTGTATGGCTTTCAAGTCTCTGAATTTGCTATTCTTCCTGAAGCTCAAATTGAGCCAGCATTGGCCTCGATTTAGTTCCTCAGTGCTTCTGGCACAACCTCAGTAATCTTTGATCGTTTCCTTGCTATGTGGTACTTCAAGATGCTCCTGGCTCACTTTTTACATTGCTTGCCCAGACATAGTATCAGACAATTCTCTAAGAAAGAATTTGTGTTTATTTTAAATTGAAATTTAGTGAGATAATTGTAGGTCTGTATGAAATTGTAAGAAATAATAGAGATCTCTTGTATGCTTTGCCCAGTTACCCGCAGTGGTAACATTTTGCACAACTACAGCATAATAACACAACCAGCATAGTGACATTGATACAATCCACCACCTTACTCAGATTTCCTGTTTTACTTATACTCGTTTTTGTGTGTCTATATTACATTCTGTACAATTTTTATCACCTGTGTAGGTTCCTGTATCCACTATCCATAGTCAAGACACTAACAGTTCCAACACCAAAAGGACCCCTCATACTACCCTTTTATAATCACACCTACCACCCTCCTGACTCCTCTACCCATCCCTAATCCCTGACAACCATTAATCTGTCCCTCATTCTAAAATTGTGTCACTTAAAAATGACATGTAAATGGAATTTTACAGTGTGTAAGGATGGGACTGGCTTTTTTCTCTCAGCATTATTCCTTGGAGATGCATTCAAGTCTCTGTATCACTAGTTTGTTCCTTTAGAATGCTGAGTAGCATTCCACAGTGTTGATGCACCAGTGTACATTTGCAGAATTTTGACAAATGCATTCACACATCTAATCCAAACCCCACCAATATAGAATATTACCGTCACCCCAGAAAGTTCACTCATGACTTTTCTTAGTCAATCCCTAACCCCAATCTCAAGAGGCAACCACTGTTGTGATTTTTCTACCACAGATTAGTTTTGTCTGTTCTAGAATTTCACATAAATGGAATCATGCAGTAAGTATTCTTTTGTGTAAGGCTTCTTTCACTCAGAAGAACATTTTGGAGACTCATCCATTTTGCTGCATGTATCAGTAGCTCATCCCTTTTTATTGTTGAGTAGTAGTTCATTATATATTAATATATCACAGTTTTTAAAAAAATCGATCCTCCTATTGGTAGAAAGCAAAACTGTTTCCAGTTTGGTGCTATTATGAATAATGCTGCTGTGAATATTCTTATACAAGTGCTTTGTGGACATGTGTTTTAATTTTTTTTGAGTAAATGCTTAGAAGGGGGCTTCCGGGAAGATGGCAGAAGAGTAAGACGCGGAGATCACCTTCCTCCCCACAGATACACCAGAAATACATCTACACGTGGAACAACTCCTACAGAACACCTACTGAACGCTGGCAGAAGACCTCAGACCTCCCAAAAGGCAAGAAACCCCCCACGTACCTGGGTAGGGCAAAAGAAAAAAGAATAAACAGAGACAAAAGAATAGGGATGGGACCTGCACCAGTGGGAGGGAGCTGTGAAGGAGGAAAGGTTTCCACACACTAGGAAGCCCCTTCGCGGGCAGAGACTGCGGGTGGCGGAGGGGGAAAGCTTCGGAGCCGCGGAGGAGAGCGTAGCCACAGGGGTGCAGAGAGCAAAGCGGGGAGCTTCCCGCACAGAGGATCAGGGCCGGCCCGCACTCACCAGCCCGAGAGGCTTGTCTGCTCACCCACCGGGGCGGGCGGGGCTGCGAGCCGAGGCTCGGGCTTCGGTCGGAGCACTGGGAGAGGACTGGGGTTGGTGGCGTGAACACAGCCTGCAGGGGGTTAGTGCGCCACGGCTAGCCAGGAGGGAGTCTGGGGAAAAGTCTGGAGCTGCCGAAGAGGCAAGAGACTTTTTCTTACCTCTTTGTTTCCTGGTGCGCGAGGAGAGGGGATTAAGAGCACTGCTTAAAGGAGCTCCAGAGACAGGCGCGAGCTGCGGCTAAAAGCGCGGACCCCAGAGACGGGCATGAGACGCTAAGGCTGCTGCTGCCGCCACCAAGAAGCCTGTGTGCGAGCACAGGTCACTATCCACACCCCGCTTCCGCGGAGCCTGTGCAGCCCGCCACTGCCAGGGTCCCGGCATCCAGGGACAACTCCCCCAGGGAACGCACGGCGCGCCTCAGGCTGGTGCAACGTTACGCCGGCCTCTGGAGCCGCAGGCTCGCCCCGCACTCCGTGCCCCTCCCTCCCCTCGCCCTGAGTGAGCCAGAGCCCCAGAATCAGCGGCTCCTTTAACCCCGTTCGTCTGAGTGAAGAACAGACGCCCTCTGGTAACCTACACTCAGAGGCGGGGCCAAATCCAAAGCTGAGCCCCTGGGAGCTGTGCGAACAAAAAAGAGAAAGGGAAATCTCTCCCAGCAGCCTCAGAAGCAGCGGATTAAAGCTCCACAATCAACTTGATGTACCCTGCATCTGTGAAATACATGAATAGACAACGAGTCATCCCAAATTAAGGAGGTGGACTTTGAGAGCAAGATTTATGATTTTTTCCCCTTTTCCTCTTTTTGTGAGTGTGTATGTGTATGCTTCTGTGTAAGATTTTGTCTGTATAGCTTTGCCTCCACCATTTGTCCTAGGGTTCTATCCGTCTGTTTTATTTTTGTTTTTAAAATTTTTTTCTCTTAATAATTTTTTTTATTTTAATAACTTTATTATATTTTATCTTTATTTTATTTTACTTTAGCTCCTTCATTTTTCCTTCCTTCTTTCCTTCCTCCCTTCTTTCTCTCTCTCTCTCTCTCTCTCCTTCTACTAATTCTTTCTTTCAACTTTTTCTCCCTTTTATTCTGAGCCGTGTGGATGAAAGGCTCTTGGTGCAGCAGCCAGGAGTCAATGCTGTGCCTCTAAGGAGGGAGAGCCAACTTCAGGACACTGGTCAACAAGAGACCTCCCAGCTCCACATAATATCAAACGGTGAAAATCTCCCAGAGATCTCCATCTCAACACCAGCACCCAGCTTCACTCAACGACCAGCAAGCTACAGTGCTGGACATCCTATGCCAAACAACTAGCAAGACAGGAACACAACCCCACCCATTAGCAGAGAGGCTGCCTAAAATCATAATAAGTCCACAGACACCGCAAAACACACCACCAGACGTGGACCTGCCCACCAGAAAGACAAGATCCAGCCTCATCCACCAGAACAAAGGCACTAGTCCCCTCCACCAGGAAGCCTACACAACCCACTGAACCAACCTTAGCCACTCGGGACAGACACCAAAAACAACGGGAACTATGAACCTGCAGCCTGCAAAAAGGAGACCCCAAACACAGTAAGATAAGCAAAATGGGAAGACAGAAAAACACACCGCAGATGAAAGAGCAAGATAAAAGCCCACCAGAACAAACAAATGAAGAAGAAATAGGCAGTCTACCTGAAAAAGAATTCAGAATAATGATAGTAAAAATGACCCAAAATCTTGGAAATAGAATAGACAAAATGCAAGAAACATTTAACAAGGACCTAGAAGAACTAAAGATGAAACAAACAACGATGAACAACACAATAAATGCAATTAAAAATACTCTAGATGGGATCAATAGCAGATTAACTAAGGCAGAAGAATGGATATGTGACCTGGAAGATAAAATAGTGGAAATAACTACTGCAGAGCAGAATAAAGAAAGAAGAATGAAAAGAGCTGAGGACAGTCTCAGAGACCTCTGGGACAAATCAAATGCAACAACATTCAAATTATAGGAGTTTCAGAAGAAGAAGAGAAAAAGAAAGGGACTGAGAAAATATTTGAAGAGATTACAGTTGAAAACTTCCCTAATATGGGAAAGGAAATAGTTAATCAAGTCCAGGAAGCACAGAGAGTCCCATACAGGATAAATCCAAGGAGAAATATGCCAAGACACATATTAATCAAACTGTCAAAAATTAAATACAAAGAAAACATATTAAAAGCAGCAAGGGAAAAACAACAAATAGCACACAAGGGAATCCCCATAAGGTTAACAGCTGATCTTTCAGCAGAAACTCTGCAAGCCAGAAGGGACTGGCAGGACATATTGAAAGTGATGAAGGAGAAAAACCTGCAACCAAGATTACTCTACCCAGCAAGGATCTCATTCAGATTTGATGGAGAAATTAAAACCTTTACAGACAAGCAAAAGCTGAGAGAGTTCAGCACCACCAAACCAGCTTTACAACAAGTGCTAAAGGAACTTCTCTAGGCAAGAAACACAAGAGAAGGAAAAGACCTACAATAACGAACCCAAAACAATTAAGAAAATGGGAATAGGAACATACATATCGATAATTACCTTAAGTGTAAATGGACTAAATGCTCCCACCAAAAGACACAGATTGGCTGAATGGATACAAAAACAAGACCCATATATTTGCTCTCTACAAGAGACCCACTTCAGACCTAGAGACACATACAGACTGAAAGTAAGGGGATGGAAAAAGATATTTCATGAAAATGGAAACCAAAAGAAAGCTGGAGTAGCAATTCTCATATCACACAAAATAGACTTTAAAATAAAGACTATTACAAGAGACAAAGGAGGACACTACATAATGATCAAGGGATCGATCCAAGAAGATATAACAATTGTAAATATTTATGCACCGAACATAGGAGCACCTCAATACTAACAGCCATAAAAGGGGAAACCGACAGTAACACATTCGTAGTAGGGGACTTTAACACCCCACTTTCACCAATGGACAGATCATCCAAAATGAAAATAAATAAGGAAACACAAGCTTTAAATGATACATTAAACAAGATGGCCTTAATTGATATTTATAGGACATTCCATCCAAAAACAACAATACACATTTTTCTCTAGTGCTCATGGAACATTCTCCAGGATAGATCATATCTTGGGTCACAAATCAAGCCTTGGTAAATTTAAGAAAATTGAAATTGTATCAAGTATCTTTTCTGGCCACAACACTATGAGACTAGATATCAATTACAGGAAAAGATCTGTAAAAAATACAAACACATGGAGGCTAAACAATACACTACTTAATAACGAAGTGATCACTGAAGAAATCAAAGAGGAAATCAAAAAATACCTAGAAACAAATGACAATGGAGACACGACGACCCAAAACCTATGGGATGCAGCAAAAGCAGTTCTAAGAGGGAAGTTTATAGCAATACAATCCCACCTTAAGAAACAGGAAACATCTCGAATAAACAACCTAACCTTGTACCTAAAGCAATAAGAGAAAGAAGAACAAAAAACCCCTAAACTTAGCAGAAGGAAAGAAATCATAAAAATCAGATCAGAAATAAATGAAAAAGAAATGAAGGAAATGATAGCAAAGATCAATAAAACTAAAAGCTGTCTCTTTGAGAAGATAAACAAAATTGATAAACCATTAGCCAGACTCATCAAGAAAAAAAGGGAGAAGACTCAAATCAATAGAATTAGAAATGAAAAAGGAGAAGTAACAACTGACCCTGCAGAAATACAAAAGATCATGAGAGATTACTACAGGCAACTCTATGCCAATAAAATGGACAACGTGGAAGAAATGGACAAATTCTTAGAAATGCACAACCTGCCAAGACTGAATCAGGAAGAAATAGAAAATATGAACAGACCAATCACAAGCACTGAAATTGAAACTGTGATTAAAAATCTTCCGACAAACAAAAGCCCAGGACCAGATGGCTTCACAGGCGAATTCTATCAAACATTTAGAGAAGAGCTAACACCTATCCTTCTCAAACTCTTCCAAAATACAGCAGAGGGAGGAACAGTCCCAAACTCATTCTACGAGGCCACCATCACCCTGATACCAAAACCAGACAAGGATGTCACAAAGAAAGAAAACTACAGGCCAATATCACTGATGAACATAGACACAAAAATCCTCAACAAAATACTAGCAAACAGAATCCAACAGCACATTAAAAGGATCATACACCACGATCAAGTGGGGTTTATTCCAGGAATGCAAGGATTCTTCAATATACGCAAATCATTCAACGTGATACACCATATTAACAAATTGAAGGAGAAAAACCATATGATCATCTCAATAGATGCAAAGAAAGCTTTCGACAAAATTCAACACCTATTTATGATAAAAACCCTGCAGAAAGTAGGCATAGAGGGAACTTTCCTCAACATAATAAAGGCCATATATGACAAACCCACAGCCAACATCATCCTCAATGGTGAAAAACTGAAAGCATTTCCACTAAGATCAGGAACAAGACAAGGTTGCCCACTCTCACCACTCTTATTCAATATAGTTTTGGAAGTTTTAGCCACAGCAATCAGAGAAGAAAAGGAAATAAAAGGAATCCAAATTGGAAAAGAAGAAGTAAAGCCGTCTCTGTTTGCAGATGACATGATACTATACATAGAGAATCCTAAAGATGCTACCAGAAAACTACTAGAGCTAATCAATGAATTTGGTAAAGTAGCAGGATACAAAATTAATGCACAGAAATCTCTGGCATTCCTCTACACTAATGATGAAAAATCTGAAAGTGAAATCAAGAAAACACTCCCATTTACCACTGCAACAAAAAGAATGAAATAGCTAGGAATAAACCTACGTAAGGAGACAAAAGACGTGTATGCAGAAAATTATAAGACACTGATGAAAGAAGTTAAAGACGATACAAATAGATGGAGGGATATACCGTGTTCTTGGATTGGAAGAATCAACACTGTGGAAATGACTCTACTACCCAAAGCAATCTACAGATTCAATGCAATCCCTATCAAACTACCACTGGCATTTTTCACAGAACTAGAACAAAAAGTTTCACAATTTGTATGGGAACACAAAAGACCCTGAATAGCCAAAGCAATCTTGAGAACGAAAAACGGAGCTGGAGGAATCAGGCTCCCTGACTTCAGACTATACTACAAGGCTACAGTAATCAAGACAGTATGGTACTGGCACAAAAACAGAAAGATAGATCAATGGAACAGGATAGAAAGCCCAGAGATAAACCCACACACATATGGTCACCTTATCTTTGATAAAGGAGGCAGGAATGTACAGTGGAGAAAGGACAGCCTCTTCAATAAGCGGTGCTGGGAAAACTGGACAGGTACATGTAAAAGTATGAGATTAGATCACTCCCTAACACCATAGACAAAAATAAGCTCAAAATGGATTAAAGACCTAAATGTAAGGCCAGAAACTATCAAACTCTTAGAGGAAAACATAGGCAGAACACTCTATGACATAAATCACAGCAGGATCCTTTTTGACCCACCTCCTACAGAAATGGAAATAAAAATAAACAAATGGGACCTAATGAAACTTAAAAGCTTTTGCACAGCAAAGGAAACCATAAACAAGACCAAAAGACAACCCTCAGAATGGGAGAAAATATTTGCAAGTGAAGCAACTGACAAAGGATTAATCTCCAAAATTTATAAGCAGCTCATGCAGCTCAATAACAAAAAACCAAACAACCCAATCCAAAAATGGGCAGAAGACCTAAATAGACATTTCTCCAAAGAAGATATACAGACTGCCAACAAACACATGAAAGAATGCTCAACATCATTAATCATTAGAGAAATGCAAATCAAAACTACAATGAGATATCATCTCACACCAGTCATTAAAAAAATCTACAAACAATAAATGCTGGAGAGGGTGTGGAGAAAAGGGAACACTCTTGCACTGCTGGTGGGAATGTAAATTGATACAACCACTATGGAGAACAGTAATGGAGGTTCCTTAAAGAACTACAAATAGAACTACCATATGACCCAGCAATCCCACTACCGGGCATATACCCTGGGAAAACCATAATTCAAAAAGAGCCATGTACCAAAATGTTCATTGCAGCTCTATCTACAATAGCCCAGAGATGGAAACAACCTAAGTGTCCATCATCGGATGAATGGATAAAGAAGATGTGGCACATATATACAATGGAATATTACTCAGCCATTAAAAAGAAACGAAATTGAGCTATTTGTAACGAGGTAGATAGACCTAGAGTCTGTCATACAGAGTGAAGTAAGTCAGAAAGAGAAAGACAAATACCGTATGCTAACACATATATATGGAATTTAAGAAAAAAAATGTCATGAAGAACCTAGGGGTAAGACAGGAATAAAGACACAGACCTACTAGAGAATGGACTTGAGGATATGGGGAGGGGGAAGGGTAAGCTGTGACAAAGCGAGAGAGAGGCATGCACATATATACACTAACAAAGGTAAGGTAGATAGCTAGTGGGAAGCAGCCGCATAGCACAGGGAGATCAGCTCGGTGCTTTGTGACCGCCTGGAGGGGTGGGATAGGGAGGGTGGGAGGGAGGGAGACGCAAGAGGGAAGAGATATGGGAACATACGTATATGTATAATTGATTCACTTTGTTATAAAGCAGAAACTAACACACCACTGTAAAGCAATTATACTTCAATAAAGATGTAAAAAAAAATATTAAAAAAAATGCTTAGAAGGGAAATTGCTGGGTTCTTTTTCCAAAGAACATTTTACACTCTCACCATGAATGTATAAGAAACACCACTGCTCCACAACTTCACTAACATTTATTGTTGTCAGTCTTGTATCATTCTGGTGGATATGTAATGGTACCTCATTAAAAAAATGTTTTTATTGAACTATAGTTGATTTACAATATAGTGTTACAGATTCAGATTCTTTTCCATTACAGGTTATTACAAGATACAGTACTGAATATAGTTCCCTGTGCTATACAGTAGGTCCTTGTTGTTTATCTATATTATATATAATGGCATGCATCTGTTAATCCCATGCTCCTAAATCTACACCACTCTTCCCCTTTCCCCTTTGGTAACTGTAAGTTTGTTTTCTATGTCTGTGAGTCTGATTCTGTTTTATCAATAAGTTGATTTGTATTATTTTTAGATTTCACATATAAGTGATATCATGTAATATTTGTCTTTCTCTGACTTATTTCACTCAGTATGATAATCTCTAGGTCCATCCATGTTGCAGCAAATGACAATATTTCATTCTCTTTTCTGGCTGAGAAATATTCCATTGTATATATATATACCACATCTTCTTTATCCATTCATCTGCTGATGGACACTTAGGTTGCTTCCATGTCTTGGCTATTGTGAATAATGCTGCTATGAACACAGGGGTGCGTGGATCTTTTTCGAAATCGGTATCTCATTTTGGTTTTAATTTGCATTTCCCTCATGACTAATGATGTTAACACTTTCATGTGCTTATTGGCCTTTAATATATCTTTTGAAGTATTCAAATCTTTTGTCTTTTTAAAAATGGGGTTGTCTTTTTTATTATTGAATTATAGGACTTCTTTATACATCCTTTGCCAGATAAATGTTCTGTGAATATTTTCTTCTACTCTGTAGCTTGTCTTTTCACTTAATAGTATCTTTTGATGAGAAGTTTTTAATTTTGATGAAGCTGAACATACTTTTTTTTTCAAAATGATTATTGGTTTCCTTTACCTGAGAAGCCTTTGTTAATCCCCACACAATGAAGATATCCTCCTGTATTTTCTTCTAAAAGCTTTGTGGTTTTAACTTTTGTATTTTGACCTATGATACAATCATGAATTAATTTTTGTTATGGTATGAGGTGGAGGTTGAAGTTAATTTTTTTATGTGAATATCCAGTTATTCCAGCACCATTTGTTAAAAAGAATCTTCTTTCCCTATTGGCTTGCTTTGGTGCCTTTGTCAAAAATCAAATGACAGTAGCGTGGATCTATTTCTGGGTGATTTATTCTGTTTCACTGAACTATTTGTCAATCCTTATGCCAGCACCACACTACAAGTTTACACTTTTCCTTTGATAAATTGGGCTTTTAGTGTCAAGTCCAAGAACCCTTTACCTAGCTCTAGATCCTAAATATTTTCTCCTGTTTTTTTTTCCTAAAAGTTTTATAGTTTTACCCTTCACATTTAAGTCTATGATCCATTTTGAGTTAATTTTTGATTTAGGTATAAGATTTAATTTGAAGTTCATTTTTTTTGGACCTATGGTCGTCCAACTGTTCCAGCACCATTTGCTGAAAGCGCCATCCTTTCTCCACTGAATTGCTTTTCTACTTTTGTCAAAAATCAGTTGAGCTTATTCTTCTGGTTTCTTTTAGTGGAAGCAATATTTCAAGACCACAATCTGGGTATTAGAGATGCTTATTTCTACTAGGTTTGCTCATGGTTTCTAAGCCTTTTCAGCAGACTTCTGTCTCCTCCACCAGAATGTGGGTTTCTTTGGCAAGGACTGGATACCTTGCTCTCTGAAGACCCAATACCTGGTGTTGACCCCCTTCTCTACTCCAATTATTCAGAGCAACAGAAAAGAAAATCACTCTAAGCAACAGAGTGCCCAGATTATTCCAACACCGGGTCCACATGTCTCAGGTACTATAAGAGTGGGATTCTGCCTTTTCTGAGGCTCCAAGTTCTTTCACGAAATGCTGCCAATAAGTAAACCAAAGGAGACAAGTACATGATTTATTATTACCTACAGGTGACTTGACCAGAGTCACTGGGAAAAAAACAGGTCAGCAGTACCTCTGGTAAGATTAAGTTAACCCTTTCATATTCAACTCTCACATAACTCATTCTTTCCCTCACAACTTATCTTTGCACTCCACATTCCTCCCAAACATCTCCCAGACCTTCCGCAGCTCTGCCTCTAATTGCCCCTTTCCTAATTTGACTGCTGCTCTTCTCATTACAGTGTCATTTGCAGGAGGGAGGAGCTCTGATGCCAGGACTCTGAGTGGGTTGAATGCAGTTCAGTTTCAGGTGGGCCTCTCCTCCAACTAGGTTCTTGGCTCACTTATGAGGTAATTTAATTTAAAATGTTATTTTGCCTGTCCATCAGGTCTTGGTGACCTGTACGTGATTCTCTGAGTTCAGTGACTTCATACGTCACATTTCTTCTAACCCTGACCCTTCACACAGTCCCTTCCTGAAACCTCAGATTTAGCCTCCTTCTTCCACACAACAGATGCCTCCTCTGACTACCCTGCGTCCCACACAGTTCACATTTATCTTTGCAAAATTTTTATATCCCTATTAAGAGGAGCTCATTTACAATATTCTTCTCTGTCCTTGCTTCACTTCTTTTTTCCTTATTATATTGCTACTTCAATTTAAAACCACCAGAAGAACACTGTTATCACCATTTTAACAAGTTCCTATAGAAAAGAGTACAAACTGTCAACCACCCAAACATTTCTACCCAGACGGTGATCCCATCCCAGGAAGGACCACTTGCTGCATGTGGAAGGAGTATCTTTCAGTCATTATTAAGAACTCTGACCTACTTCTCAGACTCCTTGCTCTCCTCATCCCCACCTCTGACTTTCCAATTTATTAGCATCTTTGATTATAACTGTATGCTGTTCTTCCAGGGGCACCATCTAATGTCTACTTTCCAACGTGCCTTATCCACAATGTTCTTTCCTTCTACAAGGGACAACTCTGACAGGTGTTCAAGAGTGAATCAGAGAATCCTAAAGAAACGCAATCTCGAAACCCAATCTCGACAGCCTTCCAGGTGACAGGCTTCCCTATGGCGTCATGCAAGTCTGCCCAGGAGGGCCCTCTCTGGGACCCAATGCTAACGGTCACTACTCCAATCCTCAGGAGGATGTAGAGACCCAAATCACAGTTACTCAAACTACGACCACCAAGCCTGATTACTGCATCCAACCTCACTGCTGACTTGAACCTATTTCACTATCTATTAGTGTTCAACCCAGTCAACCCGCTGAATGCTCCATGTGACATCCCACAGTACCCAGCACTGCCAACTCCTGTCCCAGATGAGTCGCCACAGCAGCCCATCAATAAGGAATACACTGGGCCACCAAAATTGAGCTATAGAGAATACAGCAAGAACCAAACACACTATCTAATACCTAGCACAAAGCATGACTTTAAGTAAATGAATAAACAGAAATGAACTGCCATCATGCCTCTACCCCAATTTTTTGGTGAATAATTAGTTCCTGCAAACTTATATAAATTTACTATATAAACACAGCTTCAAGGGCCCTCCCTCCCCCCACAAAATTCCTGCATCTACACAGAAATTCTTACATAGAAATTCTTAAAGTTTCACTGTGAATTAAAAAAATTAGAGAATTAAAAATCCCTTTTATTTCTCGTTCCTTTGTTTTGCAAACATAGCCCTTACAGAGTGTGAGGGATTCTAGGATGAGAAAGAAGTTGACAGGAAATGGACAGAGCTAATAACAACCTGAGAGAGAAAGTATTAAACATAATTGCAGCTTACAGAGCTCAAGAGGAAAGAAAATCTTTAAACCAGACTTGTTGGGACTTCCCAGAGGTTCTTAAAACATGGCTCTTGACCATTCCCCCTCAGAATCACCCAGGGCCTGTTCCTAGCCCCACTTCAGATCTCCAGAATCAGAATCTCTGGGGTGGGAATGTAAATTGGTGCAGCCACTATGGAGAAGAGCATGGGGGTTCCTTCAAAAACTAAAAACAGTACCACCATATGATCCTGCAATCCCATTCCTGGGCATGTATCTGGACAAAACCCTAATGTGAAAAGATACATGCACCCCTATGTTGACAGCAGCACTATTTACAACAGCCAAGACATGGAAGTAACCTAAATGTCCACTGACAGGTGAATGGATAAAGAAGATGTGGTAGGACTTCCCTGGTGGCACAGTGGTTGAGAGTCCGCCTGCCAATACAGGGGACACGGGTTCGTGCCCCGGTCCGGGAAGATCCCACATGCCGCGGAGCAGCTAGGCCCGTGAGCCATGCCCACTGAGCCTGCGCGTCTGGAGCCTGTGCTCCGCAACGGGAGAGGCCACAACAGTGAGAGGCCCACGTACTGCAAAAAAAAAAAAAAAAAAAAAAAAGATATGGTATATATATACAATGGAATATTACTCAGCCATAAAATAGAATGAAATAATACCATTTGCAGCATCATGGGTGGACCTAGAGATTATTATATTAAGTGAAGTCAGAGAAAGATATCATATGATATCACTTATATGTGGAATCTAAAAAAATGATACAAATGAACTTAGTTACAAAACAGAAATAGACTCAAAGAAAACAAACTTTTGGTTACCAAAGGGGACAGTGGGGGGATGTGGAGATAAATCAGGAGTTTGGGATTAACATATACACATTACTATATATAAAATAGGTAAACAACAAGGACCTACTGTATAGCACTGGGAACTATCCTCAATATCTTGTAATAACCTATAATGGAAAAGAATCTGAAGAAGTACATATATCTGAAGAAGTGTGTATATATATATACCTGAATCACTTTGCTGTACACCCCAAACTAATAATAATACAACACTGTAACTTAACTACACTTCAATAAAAAAAATAAATTAAATTAAATATAAGAAAAAAAAGAATCTTTGGAATGGAACCAATTACCTGCAACTTTACCAAGATCCCTGGTGACTGTAATGAAAAGCGCCCTTTCCCCACTTTGATGCAGCACTCCCAATAAAGGGCTCTCAACCCTTTATTGGGAGCTTCAACCCTTTCCGTGAGTGGCTCTCCCAGTATCCTGCAAAGTCAGAAGACCTAGGATTAAGTGGTATGCAAGCCTGAGCAAGTCACTTAACCTCCCTGGGCCTGGTTTCCTCATATGTAAATTGGGGAGCTTGATACCACCCCAAAGGATTGCTGTGTGGATTAAAAGATCTAATGCATATTGTGTTGATAATTAGTTCTCTTTACCAACTATTTCCAGTTTCCCCTCCTTTTGGCACATGACAGGATTGCACTCTCGGTCCCTCCTGTGGTTGGTTGGGTAGGGTCGTGTGACCAGTACTAATCAATGAGTTTTGAGAAGGGATGTGTGTCACTTCTTAACTGGAGCGCTTCACTGCCTGTGCAAGATCATCCAGAGCTCTCTTCTTTCCAGCACAGCAACTGGCAACATTTGAGATGATGGCTACTCTGGTAGCCTGGGTCCTTGAGTGATTAGGAAAAGCAGAGTCCCCCTGCCAACCCAAAATGGATACCATGCATGAAACATAATCCTGTGTGTTGGGTTAATAGAAGTTGGGGACTGTTTATTACTACAGCATAACCTAGCCCTTCGTGACTGATAAGAGCATGTGAAACTCTAAAGAGTGCTATTATGAAGCTCCTGGAGACCACCCATTCCATGGCTTGTCTGCAGTGATTCAGTATCATATTTCCCAATACTGAGCTGAAATCTAGATCCTAGTTACTTCCTCAGTTGGTCCCTGTTCTATCCCCCTGGGGTCACTGGAGTTCTGCTCTCTTATATATGCTGCATATTTGATATAGGCATTAGATGACAAACTCAGAAGCTTGTACTCTACTGTAGGTTCCACAGGAGGGAGTGGCCTGATTAGAGCTGCATTTTAAGGAGATCATCCAGGAGAGTAACGTTGGGTGGAACACTGAGGGAAGAAACTCACAACTTTGCAAATATTAAATGACAGTTTCTTTCCCTCAGGATGATGTGAGGGTCTCTGGAGGATTTGGGGCAAATGACCCTGACACAGAAACTACTAGGGCTTCAGTTTTCTTGGGATTCTGAGAAGCTCACCCCACAGTGGGAAGCAAAGGGTACTGGATCTGGCCTCTTGCAGGAAGGAGGATTTCCCAGCAGGGGATTTTCCCATCCTTCAGCAGTTGTCTTCCTCCAAAATTTCCCATGTCCCCAACTCTAGGCAACACCCCAAGGCTAAATTGAGACTGGGGCTGACAGTTCTCCCCTCAAGAGCCCTCTGAACTTAGAGAGGATTTCCTTTCATGAAAATGTCCTATTCTCTGTTGTTCCATTTGGCATTATTTACTATATCTTTACAACACTAATCCATGGGGATCCACAGAGCAACAGGGATTTCTATAACCAGCTAACACTTTAAAAAAATGTATTCTCACTTGATCATCTCAATAGACACAGAAAAAGCATCTGACAAAATGCAACATCCATTCATGATAAAAACTCTCACCAAAGTGAGTATAGAGGGAATATATCTCAACATAATATAAGCTATTTATGATAAGCCCACAGCCAACGTAATACTCAACAGTGAAAAGCTGAAAGCTTTCCTGCTAAATTCAGGAACAAGACAAGAATACCCACTCTCACCACTTCTATTCAACATAGTACTGGAAGTCCTAGCCACAGAAATCAGACAAGAAAAAGAAATAAAAGGTATCCAAATTAGAAAAGAAGAGGTGAAACTGTCACTATTTGCAGATGACATGATACTCTCTCTACACAAAGTCTCCACACAAAAACTATTAGAATAAATGAATTCAGCAAGGTAGCAGGATATAAGATTAATATACAGAAATCTATTGTATTTCTTTACACTAACAATGAAATATCAGAAAGAGAAAGTAAAAAAGTGACCCCGTCTAAAATCATGTCAAAAAAACAAACAAAACCAAAAACAGAACTTAGGAATAAATTTAACCAAGGAGGTGAAAGACCTATATGCTGAAACCTATAAAACACTGATAAAGGAAACTGAAGATGATTCAAAGAAATGGAAAGATATCCAATGCTCTTGGATTGAAAGAATGAATATTGTTAAAATGGCCATACTACCCAAAGCAATCTACAGATTTAATGCAATCCCTATCAAAATACCCATGACATTTTTCACAGAACTAGAACAAATAATCCTAAAATTTATATGGAACCACAAAAGACGCAGAATTGTCAAAGCAATCCTGAGAAAAAAGAACAAAGCTGAAAGTATAATCCTTCCAGACTTCAGACTATACTACAAAGCTACAGTAGTCAAAACAGTGTGGTACTGGCACAAAAACAGACATATAGACCAATGGAACAGACTAGAGAGCCCAGAAATTACAGCACCCAGAAATAAACCCACACACCTATAGTCAATTAATTTACAACAAAGAAGGCAAGAATATACAATGGAGAAAAGACAGTCTCTTCAACAAGTGGTGTTGGGAAAGTTGGATAGCTATATGTAAACTCAATGAAATTAGAACACTCTCTCACACCATATACAAAAATAAACTCAAAATGGTTTAAAGGCCTATAGGTAAGACATGACACCACAAAACTCCCAGAAGAGAACATAGGCAAAACACTGTCTGACATAAATCATAGCAATGTTTTCCTAGGTCTCGCAAGGCAAAAGAAACAAAAGCAAAATTTAGCTTTTGGCACAGCAAAAAAAAACCATCAACAAAATGAAATGACAATCTACAGAATCAGAGAAAATATTTGCAAACAATGCGACCAACAAGGGGTTAATATCCAAAATACATAAACAGCTCGTACAACTAAATATCAAAAAAATAACCCAATCAAAAAATGGGCAAGGGCTTCCCTTGTGGCGCAGTGGTTGGGAGTCCACCTGCCGATGCAGGGAACATGGGTTCATGCCCCGGTCCGGGAAGATCCCACATGCCGTGGAGCGGCTAGGCCCGTGAGCCATGGCTGCTGAGCCTGCGTGTCTGGAGCCTGTGCTCCGCAACGGGAGAGGCCATAACAGTGAGAGGCCCACGTACCACAAAAAAAAAAAAAAAAAGGGCAAAAGACCTAAATAGACATTTCTCCAAAGAAGACATGTGCCAACAGGCACATGAAAAGATGCCACACATCGCTAATTATTAGAGAAAGGCAATCAAAACCACCACAATGATGTATCACCTCACACAGTTGGAATGGCTATCATCAAAAAGTCTACAAATAAAAAGTGCTGGAGAGGGTGTGGAGAAAAGGGAACCCTCCTACACTGTCGGTGGGAATATAAAATGGTACAATCACTATGGAGAACAGTATGGAGGTTCCTTAAAAAACTAAAAATAGAGCTACCATATGATCCAGCAATCCCACTCCTTGGTATATATCCAGAGAAAACTCTAATTCGAAAAGATACATGCACCCCAATGTTCAAAGCAGCACTATTTACAATTGCCAAGATAAGGAAGCTACCCAAGTGCCCATCAACAGACGAATGGTTTAAGAAGATGTGGTATATATACACAATGGAATATTACTCAGCCAATTGCAGCAACACGGATGGACCTAGAGAATATTATACAATGCTTAGTGAAGTAAGTCAGACAAAGACAAATATATGATACCACTTATATGTGGAATCTAAAAAAATAGTACAAATGAATCTACACACAAAATAGAAATAGATTCACACAGAAAACAAATTCATGGTCACCAAAGGGCAGGGGGTAGTAAATTAGGCATATGGGGTTAACAGGCACAAACTATTACACTATACATAAAGTAGATAAGCAACAGGAATTTACTGTATAACACAGAGAACTATATTCAGTATCTTGCAATAACATAATGGAAAATCTAAAAAATAAATGTATATAACTAAATCACTCTGTATACCTGAAACTAACACAATATTGTAAATCAACTATACTTCAATTCTAAAAAATGTATTCAAGTTTTGCCCTTCTTTTTGCCACTGGGGCCTCTGAGCTATGGAATTAAAAGTAACAAATATCCCCCACGGCCTGTGCCTGTAAAGAAACAACAGTGGGAACTTGTTTGGATGGGAGGGAGCAGGTCCTGAGGTAGACCTCAAGCTGTTCCCAAGAGTGTGAGAACTCATGGTTTCTGTGTGGCCTCTACCTAACCGCACAGTAGAGGGATCTGCATGCCTCTGGGCCACTTGGTGTCCCCAGCCTCAGTGGGGAAGGCAGAGGCCACTCTCTTGGGAGGTGAGTCCCATGAAACTTGGCTCTCGACAAGCAGACTCTACTGTTTCCCAGCCCCGTGACTTGAGGCAAATCCTTTAACCCCAAGTGAGGTTAAAGTGATCCTATTTCCTCATCTGTAAAGAGGCTAATGATGGCTATCTTGCTACCCCTCATGAGAATTTTGAGAATTTCCAAAGGAAAAAAATCATTTATTCAACAAATTTTTGTCGATTGTCTACTACTATGCTAGGCACTGTTCCAAGTTCTGACAAGCAGTAAATAAGACAAGACCCTCAGGGACAGGCAATACATTTAAAAAATAATAACATAAGTGCTAAGAAGAGAAATAAAGCAGGCTAAGGCATGTATGTGGGCATGCACACATGTGCTATTTTATTTTTTTAATATTTATTTTATTTATTTATTTTGGCTGCACCGAGTCTTAGTTGCAGCACATAGGATCTTCCTTGTGGCATCTGGACTCTTAGTTGCAGCATGCAGACTTCTTAGTTATGGCATGCATATGGGATCTAGCAACCCGACCAGGGATGGAACCCAGGCCCCCTGCATTGGGAGCACGGAGTCTTAGCCACTGGACCACCAGGGAAGCCCCCGACATGTGTTATTTTAGATAGGGTTGTCAAGGAAGGTCTTTGAGGAAGTGACATTTGAACAGAGACCTGAATGACATTTAAAGCCATGGCGTAAGATCACTAGAGAGAGTGAAGATGACCAAGGCCTTGCCGGCCTAACATCTAAAGGGCATGAAATAGAAAAGGACTTGATAAAGGAGAGATTGGGATTGAACCCTGAGAAAACTGTACAGAACTCTGGTCAACGTGAGGCACCGGAACCAAAGCATTGCTGTGCTTTGTTCTGCTGTCTAGGCTGCCACTGCTTCTGAGAGGGTGGCTGCTGTGCCCATTTAGGTCACTGAGCATTATGATGGGTCGGCAAGTTAGGGTCAGGAATAAAACCTCTAGTGACATCTCTGCAGCTCACTAGCGCTTTTGTGTGAGTGGATGTGTGGCGTGGGTGAAGGGGACATGAGGAAGTACTGAGTTTACAGCACAGGGACCACCCCTGTGAGAAGTGAGACAGCACATGCAGACGTAGGGCAGCCAGGTGAACACCTGCTGTGAAGAAATTCACTGTGACAAACTGGACATTCTCTGCCCTCAAGGAGCTTACATTTTATATAATACTTTTATTTATTGTCTGTCTCCCCTGAGTAAAATATAAGCTCCTTGAGGGCAGAAACTCTGTATCACTGCTTTGTATTATGCCTAGAACTATGCCTGACCCACAGCAGGTGCTCAATAAACAATGAATGAATGATCACCATCATCATTATCTGGTATATTAGAACAGCTGAGACTATTGAATAGCCTCAGCTATAGAATCCATACTGCGAGATAGATCCTTGTGGAATAAAAAAAAAAGTAAATAAAACCCAAGTATGTAGTCAACACTTGCTATGTATAGGACTGCATGGTAGGCACTGCGAGAAGTCAGGAATCAGATAAAGACCCCACCGTCAAGTCTGGTAGAAGACAAAGATATCACTCCCAACGCGCCACCCCCAACCCCGCAGAAAACCCCACAATACAGGGGAAAAGTGCTCAGTGCCATAAAAGAGGGAAAGCCTGTTTGTAAATAAAAATGTGTGTGAATAAAAACGTGACCCTTAGCTAGTGGAATCAGCCAGTTATAATAGAAGGCAACAAAAACATCAGGAGCTACTGTTTACTTAGCACGACTGTCTGAAGGGAACAGCATTAAGCACTTTTCATGCGTTATTTCCTTTTATTCTCTCAACATCTCTTCAAAGCCTTACAACTCACAATGTTGTTTCCAGGACCTAAGAACTGGTTAGAAACGCCAACTCCTGGGCATCATTCCATACCTACTGGATCAGAATTGACACTTTAACAATTTCACCAGAGAATCCATATGTACCATATGTTTAAGAAGCACTGATCTAAAGTATGTGTCTTCATTTTACAGATAAAAAAACTAAGTGAGAGAACTTAGGTGACAAACGGCTTACCCCAAATCACTGTTAGACTGTAGCAGAGCCCCCTTTTGAAGCCAGACCTGACCCCAAAGTCTGGGTTTTTAACCATTAAGCCAAGCTTCACGGGAGAGCTGGCATCTGAGCTGGACTCTGAGATATGGGTAAAATTGGTGCATCCAGAGAATGCAGGAAGGGGGACTGTGGGCAGAGGAAACAGTGTCAGCCAAGCCTCCAAGCAGGAAACTTCCAGCTGGGCTGAGGACACAGTAAGGAGAAGCTCCGTCTGGCCGAAGCTCTGAGAGCCTGAAGGGGTCAGGGAGAGAGATCAGCTGGATCAGTTCACGCAGTTTTTGTTAACCTGGGGGGCAGTGAGGAGCTGCCTCGAGACCCAGCGCAGATGGCCCTACCCCATACTGAGATGAGTCAGACAAAAGGGACACAAACAGCTTCTAGTTGGGGCTCTGCCTCTCTCTCGCTGGGTAATCTTGAAGGCAGGGACTTAACAACTCTGCATTCATGTCCCACCTTTGTATAATAAAAAAGAATGCACTTACTTCCTACCTAGGGGAGGCCACATCAGTATCAAAGTGGTGGGAATTTTGCTTTTAATAAACAAGGGGCGGGGGGAAAAGCCAGGACAGTTCAGAACTGTATTTAATATTTTCAAGGGAAAAAAAAGATATTTTCCTCCCACATTATGAGACATATTAAACACCAGTGCAAATAACTATTATACAAACTGCATTCATTGAGGAACTGTAATGGGTTAAGGATTTTAGATTTTTCTTCAAATCAAAGTACATTTCCTAAAGTTTTGTGGATTTTAGTTTGAAAGTACAGAGATTAAAATACGGTGAACCATGAAAGAGCCCCATACATATACCTACGCCTACACACACTATTGGAAAATGAAACAAAACTTAAAACTTTGAAAATGACAAAAATCTCATCTGGGCTTTTTATCATTTCTTCAAATCTCAGTTCTCTTCAGCTGGAGAGATAAACACTTTCTTATTTTCAGCTCTGAAATTTGATGACACAGACCAGAATGCTGTGTTCTGATGCACGTATAGTGCTTTCTGATTGTGGCTGGGAGCTGTAAGGACCCTTTCTCCCTCCTTCAATGCACTGCCCATTCATTCTCACCTAGGAGAGTGCCCTGGGTCAGGAAACCCAAAACCTGGGTTTTAGTCCTGATTCTGATTCACTGGGTGACCTTGAGGGGGCAGGGAAAGATGTGTTGAGAGCTTATTAAATACAGGTGTTTTCTGTATGTCATCTCAATAAGCACTTCTAACAACCAGAGAGGTGGTAGTCTTCTTATGCCCAATTCCAGGAATAAATGGATAAACCGTTTTTTATTTAGTTAGTAAGCAGCACAGCTTCTGTTCCCAGCCTGGACTGAGTCCAAAGCCCCTCCTCTTTCCACTACAACAGCCTGCCTCCTAGTTTCCTGCTTCCTAGTTTCCTTCCTGAGGTTCTGGGGTTCCTAACTTGTGACATGATAGTCAAGGACCTTCTATCCTCACCATTACACATAAACTCACAGATCATGAAATAAGGATGAGTTTACTCCTGCAACTGTTAGGCAGTAGAGTATCACACAGTGTCTGAGTTGGATGTGACACAGCAGTACTCTGTTAGGAAGCCTGGCCCAAAGATTTAGGACCTCAAGCCAGATTCTGGTAAAATCAAGGCACCTGTGCCCAGCAGCAGACCTGTGCCCAGCAGGGAGCTGTGCAGCAGCAGTGAGGAATGAATACAAACCTTAAGCCGGCCCCAACCAACCCGAACCAACTACCCCAGATTCCCACCAGGCCAAGCGCTGGGTGTACAGGATTCTTTATTGTAACTGAGCTAACAACGTTTGTAGCTGCCGACCATCTGATGGCAAAGAGCGTGAGTTTTCTTTTCAGAACTGTAGTACTGGAAGAGCACTGGCAGCAATAGCAATCCACCCATGTAGGCACTGCCCCCAAGTTCTGAATGTCTGTTCTACTGAGTCTTCTGACTACAAGTACAAATAAGGGAGAGCTTATCATAAGAGTATATGTGGTATTAAGGGTACAGGATTTTATGGAAATACAAGAATAGGGCTTCCCTGGTGGCGCAGTGGTTGGGAGTCCGCCTGCCGATGCAGGGGACAGGGGTTCTGGCCCTGGTCCGGGAGGATCCCACATGCTGCGGAGCAGCTGGGCCCGTGCGCCACGGCTGCTGGGCCTGCACTCTGGAGCCCGCGGGCCACAACTGCTGGGGCCCGCGTGCCTGGAGCCCGTGCTCCGCAACGGGGGAGGCCACCGCAGTGAGAAGCCCGCGCACCGCCATGAAGGGTAGCCTCCGCTCAACACAACTGGAGAGAGCCCGAGCGCAGCATCGAAGACCCAACGTAGCCAAAAATAAATAAATAAATAAAATAAATTTAAAAAAAAAAGAATAGAACCATAGTAGGTCTGGGCTTCCCAGAGTCTAGAAAGGTCTGGATCAATGGCAGCCCCAAGGCCCTCAGCAGCTGGAGTCTGGGTCTTCACTCATCGCATGATTCAGTCACTCTCCAAGGGTCTGCTCCATTCTCTTTTTGCCTGGAGGCTACACAAAATTTTCTCTACCTCATTACTTCTGCTTCCTCCTAAGATCAGCTAGCCAAGACTCCTCAAAGGCTTGACTCTACCTCATGGCTTCTTTCTATATACCATTTCAGCTTCGATTTCTATAGCTGTGTCCAACTGTAGTCCCCAGTTCAAATTTCTAAGAGAACATGCATCTTTCTTTCCACTGTCACATCAGAGGTCCCTGGTGAGACTATGAATTGGCTGTTATTGGGTCTGACGTCCATCTCTGGTTCCATAATTTCTGACCAGGGGGCAGGGATAGAGCAAGATTTTATGGTAGAAACATGGATGTCTCGGGCTGCCCCTCCATGAACAGGAGTTGTGGATGTAGAAATTTCTCTTAGAAAAGGCTGGGGGAATAGCAAGCACCACGGCTGACATGTTGAAAACATCTCCACATACTAGAGAGCTCCACACCTCTGCTGCTGTGGACCACCAAGACGTCCTCAGCCAACAATGCTGAAGTGCCCAGTGGCTGGTGGGTGAAGGAGGTGGTTGTTTGATCGGCCTCCTCCTTCCCTGTCAGTGGGCTCATGAACAGGTAATGTCCTCCCCTTTTTCTTCTTGTACAGATTAACTGAGTTAATTCCAACTGCAACCTCTCTAAACCTCTTCTTTCTTTGTATCTCTCCTTCAGCCATTACTCAGTGTAGGGATGGTTGGTAGCTGTAACTTTTGCCTGCCTGGCACACCTTCCCTCTTTTGGTTTCTTAGAAGAACCCCACTCCCACTTCATTTAGTCCTGGTGGGGCTGTCATTCAGAGTGCCTCAGTCCTCCATCCCCCAAGGATGGATACTTGACCCAAAGTAGGTGATCAGAATATCCCCTCCCCCTTGCCAGAGATAGGGACAACTCAGAAGAGTCCATCTGAGGAACGAAGCCAAATTAAGACAAGCAAGGTTGAGTGACTGAGAGAGACAGAGAGAGAACCCTAAAAATATTTTTTGAGCCCCTATTTTCAGCTATGCAGTTTTATAAGCCAATAGATTTTCTTTTTAAAGTTAAGAGTGCCTAAGCTGGTCACTTGCAACCAAGAGTCCTGACAAATATACACAGTTTTCTCAAGGAAATTCTCTGCTCTCTCACTTTTTTCCTCCCTCATCTCATTTGTTCCATTTGTGGGTGCTTAAATGACTCTAATCAAAGCTGACACATTGTATTACAACAAGTCTACCACTAAGCATCAAGGGGAAAAGACAGTTCAGATGGTCTAATGTCCTGGTACTGTCCAAAAGAAGAGTAGTGCTATTTATCACTTCCATAATTTATCAACTTTGGTTAAGTTAAAATTTCAAGGGTAACCATTAAAGAAGAGCTAGTGCATAATGTCCAAACTAGAAGGAAAAAAGCAAATGATTAAAAATAGTGCCCCACCCACCTCAAAAAAAAAGGGAAAAAAGAGCTAAAATGAAATGGAGTTCTAGCAGGACAAACACACTGAAAGCATAAAATATGAAGACAAACTTAAACCCAAATACATCTGTGGTTATATTAAATGAATATGGACTAAGTGTTCCAGTTAAGAGACAAAGGCTATAAAAAACCAAAACCCAATTATATGCTATTTATAAGAGACATATCCAAAACACATATATACAGAAAGGATGAAACTAAAAGGATGGAAAAAGATATACCCTGCATAGATTAACCAAAAAAGGTGGTATAGCTATACTGATATCAGATAAAATAGAGTTTAAGGCTAAAAAAATTCTTTTACTAGAAATAAAAAGGGCAACTTCATAATGATAAAAGGTTAGCATACTAGGAAGTACAACTTTGTATTTGTATGCACTTGATAATTGGGCTCAAAGATATAAAGCAAAAAATTTAAAAGGGGAAACAGACAAATTCATAATCACAGTTGTGTACTTTAACACATTTCTCTCTATAATGCCTAGAATAGGCAAAAAATCAGTAAGGATGAAGATTTGAATATAATTAATAAACCTGATCTACTGGCATTACATAGAACCATTACATAAAATCCAATAATTTTAGAATTCATATTATTTTCAAGCACACATGTAACACTTATAAAAACTCACCATAAACAGAACCCTAACAGAAATATCAACAAATTTAAAAGATTAAGATTATACAGAACAAGCTGACTACAATCAATTAGTAAAAGATAACTAGAAAATACTCATGTTTGGAAATTAAGAAACACATTTCTAAGATACCTATGAGTCAAAGGGGAAATCACAATGGGAACTACAAAATATTTAGAAATAAATGATTAAAATACTACATATCAAAACGTGTGAGCTCTTGCTAAACGGTATTTGGAGAAAAATGTTTAACCTTAAATGGAAAGAATAAAAATAAAAAGTATAAAAATTAATGAACTAAGCATCCATTTCAAAAAGTTAGAAGAAAAACCAAAATATATACAAGGAGAGTGAATTTTTTTTTAAAAGAGCAGAACTTAAATAGAAAACAAACTTACTACAGAAAAAAACCTATGAAGACAAAAGTTGGTTCTTTGAAAGGAACCTCTACTGAAGCTCAAGAAGAAAAAAAGAGAGAAAGCATAAAAATGAAATCAGAATGAAAAGGGGATATTGCTACAGATGTTGCAGACATTAAAAGAATAATAAGGAAATATTATAAACTTTACATAAATTTTAAACCTTAAAAGAGACAAATTCCTAGAAAAATATTACTTACTAAACTAACTTAAGAAGAAATTGAAAAAATTGCCCTAGAACCATTAAAAAGGTTGAATCTACGGTTAAAAATAACATAAGAAAAGAAACTTCCAGACCCAGGTGGCTTCATCACTGAGTTCTCTCCAACATTCAAGGGACAAAGGAGGGGAAACTAATATGGATGGTGGAGGTGGAAGAAGATGGGCATTAGTTTGATCTCTGGACTAACCGCAGCAGCAGGGATTTTAGTTTGTCCCACTAACCTTCCTCTTGTAAGTTTCCCCAGAAACTGTGACCAACCAGAATCCTGGAGAAGTTGTATCTGGATGGAGTGAACATAACATAGAAGGGAATGTATCAGATGGACTATAGAGAAAACCATTGGTGTCCCACCCAGATCCTCTTTACTGGCTAGCACATCCATTCCCCAGATAGAAGTGTCAGCTGATAACAACACACAGAGGTCCCTTCCCCAGAAAACTGCCACCTCAACTAGCTCTCTTCCTCTCCTCTTCCCATCCTGCTTCCCTTATTCTCTTCCTGAGCACTTCTCTCAGTATACCATTTGAGCATGAATCCCCACTTCAGGTCCTGCTTCTACAGAATAGGGTCTAAGATATCAACATTTAAGAGGATGAAAAGAGAGGCACGGCGGGCTTCCCTGGTGGCGCAGTGGTTGAGAGTCCACCTGACGATGCAGGGGACATGGGTTCGTGCCCCGGTCCGGGAAGATCCCACATGCCGCAGAGCGGCTGGGCCCGTGAGCCATGGCCGCTGAGCCTGCGCGTCCGGAGCCTGTGCTCCACAACGGGAGAGGCCGCAACAGTGAGAGGCCCGCATACCGGAAAAAAAAAAAAAAAAAAAGTCACAGAGTAACAGATACTTTTAAAACATATAACTGACAAGGAACCACTAACCAAAATTTATAAAGAACTCTGATAAATCAATAAGAAAACTGAAAAACAGGGAAAAGACTTAATAGGCAGTTTACAAAACAGGCCATCTGATTAACCAACAAAAATGTGCTCATCAGTAGTAACCAAGGAAAGAAAATTAAAACCACAGAGATATCATTATACACCCATGAGAATAGTTTAAAAAATTTAAACCAACCATACCGAGTCATTTGCAAGGATAAGAAACAACTAGAACTCTCATATATTGCTGGTAGGTAAGTAAATTGGTACAATCACTTAGAAAACTGTTTGGCATTATCTAGCAAAGCAATTCCACTTCAACATATATAAACTCATTCACATACACAATAGAAAATCTCTAAGGATGTTGTTCTTGGCTGCACTGTTCTTGTGTTGCTTATAGTTTCTGAATACCAAGTATCTGTCACCTATAGGATGAATAACTACATTGTGACATTCATAACATAAAACACTGTTAGCGATAAAAATAAGTGTGGTCAACACATGGATTCAGCTCACAAATAAGTTGAGCAAAAGAAGCAAACACAAAACGCACACAGTATGATTCTATATGTATGAAGTTAAAAAACTAGTAAAAATGAACTGTATTGTTTGGGAAGGCAAACATAGGTGACAAAACTACAAAGAAAAGCAAAGAAATGATTATCATAAAAGTCAAAATAGTGGTTTCTTCTGGGGAGGCGCTTATGATTTGGAAAGGGTACTGAGTACTGGCAATGTTCTATTTCTTGACATAGGCGGTAGTTACATGTGTATTTTCCTTAGAATTGTTAAACTATACATTTATGGGCTTTACTCACTTGCATTCTTATTGTATCTCATATTTTTAAAAGTTTAAAACAAAGACAATGAAATAGACATACTGGTTATTTTTTGGTTCTTAGGCAAGTTGAGGGAACTGAAAAGCCTTCATTTTTAAATTAAAACCTGGCACCCCCAAATCCCTAACAGGATACATGTCAAGTAAATTTTCAATAATGCCTACTTCTCTTAGGACTATAGGTGGACAGAGTCTCCCAGGAACAGATATACGCTTTCCCAAGAGTCACCAGAGGATTCCTCTTACCTACGAAAAGTGAGATGAGTAGGCGTCCAAAGTCCTGGAGTAGATATCTTGGTTAAAGGTTAGCATTCCTGAGTATCCTCAGTAGGCAGAATCCTGGAGAGGAGTAGAAGCAATGTGCCAAAAAGCCTTGGGTTAGGGTTAGGCAGAGAAGGGATTCAGCCTCCAAACCCTGATAAAAGGTCTGAAAATAGGGAAATCTGTTGGGTGATCTGAGGTGACCCTGACCAAGGCTGCTAGTAAGAAAGGGCCCTATGTGCCGCCCAAACAGGGGAGACTGGAGGAACCCAGCCTGGTGACAAGCTCCACACGTGGCCCAGAGTGTGGTGCTTTGGGAGAATGGCTAATCACATCAGCACAAACTGAAAAAGCTCTCAACTTGGAAGCCAAGCATGGGATCAAGCTGGCAGGAACGTGGTCCAATAAAGGCACTGAGCAGCAGTGACCACACATCCTTAGACCATGCAGGGCAGCTCTTCAACTGTGATATGATACAGCTGTGTCAGAAATAACAATGTGGGTGGACGGCTCAGACTCTGCAGTTCTCTCCCCTCTGGAGAGTGAAAGACTGACTTCTTTGGAGTGTTTGAGCCCCCGTGGGGCTTGGAAGTGGGAGACATCCGAATTCTCACTAAAAAGGGCATTAAGGGGACTTGGGAGGTTATTTGGAAAAATAAAGAAACATGTGACTGCTTAGAACCCAACTGGTGAAATGAGACACACAGGTTAAACATCCAAAATGAAACAGACAAAATCTTAACCAAATGTCTCTGCTTATCTACCTTCATGTACACAATATCATGTGTATGAGTAGGAAACTAATACATCACTAAGCTAACAGAAAGAGTAAAGAGAGAAATAAGGAAACATCTCGGACAAAGCCCATGATAGGTGACTTAAGAGAAGGTTCATTCATTAAGGCAAACTGAAAGAACAAAATGCTTCTTGTACTGTCTATTTATTACTATGTGACTGACACATGTAAAAGGAACTTGTTTCTTTTAAATCTTCCCTGAAAAGCTTCTCAACATGTGATGTCTTCTTGGTTGCCCAAGACAGGATCCTTCCCACCTCTGAAAGCTCTTGCTGGCTTGCAATCTACATCTTTATCAGAGCCCCACTGATTTGCCCCTTGCATGTGGTAATGCCTTTGGATTATCCCTCCAAAGGTTCTGAGATACCTAAACCAGGGTCTATACGTGTTTTTATCTCTGTTTCTACTTATTCCCACTCCTCTTGGCCCTGCCACTGATGCACTATTGTTAAAGGAAACAGGTGGGGAGGGAGGAAAGAATAGTATGACTGCACTGTAACTGAAAAAAAAAAAAGAGAACCACCACCAGAAAACAAACCCATAGGGAACGGGGACTTCTTGACCATGTATTACTTAACAGCTACTTGTGCTATCATAAAAATACAATTCATCTGATAACCATGGAAACCAAAATGAAGGCACTGTGGTGAGGGTGGCTCTTTTCAGGAATCTAAAAACAGTAAGAGGCCTGAAATCAGAAAAAGAAATCCAAGTGCTGCAGGCCAGAGGAAATCCTTTACTAAAAGCCCTGACAAAGCAGCATTTTCTCCAGTCTCTAAAATCTCACCAGGCTTCAACAAGGGCTCTGGGACTGCTGTGACTGATCATGAAACAATTCAGGCCTCTCTGTGTGCTTCTCTGTCCCTTGGGGCCAGCTGCTATGAAGAAGGCTCACTGGGAGCTGGAACTTATTATTTTAAATTGTACCAAAAACCAGCAGAGGAATGTGTGTGTGTATTTCCTCTCCAGCTCCTAGCAGGTATACAAGCACGAAGTGCTCCATAAATACCTGTTGAATAAATGAAGAAACAGGCTAGAACTCACGGAAAGCAAAGCGTCTGGTAAACAGTGTGTGTTCTTTCCACCACCCAGTGCCAACATTCTGTTGGGTCCTGAGAAAATCAAAGTCCTGTCCTCAATTCTGGGTCCAGTTTCTCCATTTGCCTAAGGAGACAGCTGGATTAGATGGTTTCTCAGGCATCTTCCAGCTCTGACAGTCAATCACTGTATTGTGCTTTTTTTGGTGGCAGCACATGCCTGGCACTTTTCTTTCCCCTCAGAGGGAATCTGATACCCGTCTGCTCCAGTAATGTTCCCATCCTGCCTGACTCATTTGGTAGAAACAACGGGTTCACATGCCAATTGTAAATGAGAAGGCAAAGGGGGCCCAGACAGAAAAAAGGGGAAAGGGTTCCACTTGGTCCCTTTCTTAGGAAATCAAAACAGCACTCTTTTTAGGACTAAATACACAGAAACGGATGTGTGATTATTCTAAACATCCCTCACGTGAATGTCTCTCTAGCTTATTAATTTAATACTTGTACTAACAGCACTAATTACTGAGCATTTCTCTGCCGGACACTGTGCTAAGTCCTATTACACTCAATCCTCAAAACAATCTCATGAGCTGTTAAGGTTATTATCTTCTTTTAACAGATGAGGGTTCTATCTGGCTAGAGAACGCACAGTAAGTGGCAAAACTAGGATCTGAACCCAGGTGTAACGGACTCCTGAGTTCTGGCTCTTCAAATGGCTTTTCCATCTGTTCTTCACTGTAGTCCTGTGAGCAAGGGAGGTCAGGGGTTATCACCTTTACTTTAAAAATGGAGAAACCGAGTCTCGGGAGAGGCCTGCGACTTGCAAAAAATACAGAAGACACTTAAAAGGTGCCCGGCCTCAGACACTCGCTCCTGCGTTCCTAGGTGAGGGTTCTTCCCATCTCGAGTCTGCTTCTTCCTCTTCCACTTTCAAAAACACACTCGCGAAACCTCAAGGCTGAAGGCAACCGCAGAGACCCACCTTCCCGGCCCGGTCGTTTCACAGGAGGGGAAACCAAGGCACAGCTGTTCTCCGGCGCAGCTGAGCCTCCAGGTGCCAGCAGAGAGCGGGAGCGCGGGGCCCAGGGCGGCCTGAGCGCACCCTTCCCGGTCCCGCCGGGGCCAGGTGCTTAGCCTCCGGCAGGACCGAACCGGACCTCCTCGGCTGGGCGCCTCGCAAAGCGCCCTAGGTCCCCGGGAGGCAGCCCCCGGCCGCCCGCGCCCCTCCCCCGGGCCGCTCCCCGCTCCGGGGCCGGGGCATCCCGGGGACGCGGGCAGAACGACTTTGCCCGCAGCCTCCGCGCGCTGTCCCCCCTTACCTTGCCGGGAGCTCTCCGGGACACTAGCCCACAGAAATGCCAGCCGCGGGCGTCGGGCGCGCAGCGAAGACGGCGGCGCGCGGCCACGGACTGCTGGTCACGGGCTGCCGGTCACGCCTTGAGCCCCGCCCGGGGGCGGTATTTGCTGGGCAGGTATTTGCTGGGCTGTTGAGAGGCGGCGCTGTCACGTGACGCGCAGGGCGGGGGATGCCGGGAGCGGCGGTCGCGCCGCAGGGCTGGGCTTCCGGACCACCGCCGCGGAAACGAACTCTGCGGAGTCTGCGCAGCGGCGGCGGATGAGTCTTCAGATGCTGCGAAGTGGTTTGCGAAGGGGCAATTAAGGCTTGTACTGCGTGGCCCCACAGGGGCAGAAATAGAATCACTGGGTGGAAATTGCAGGGAGGCAGCTGGGGTCGATATAAAGAAGATTCTTCCAATCACCAGTTATCTATCAGTGTAATGGGATGTTCCAGGAGGTAGTGAGCAGCTTTGTAGGTGTGCACATAGGGGCTGGGTTCACACATTCAACAAACTGACCGCTGGCTATGGTCCAAACAATATTATGGGAGTATATATTAAATAATTTTATGTATAGCACAATACCTGCCACATAGTAAATGTTATCTAAGTGTTGTTGCTGCTGTTATTATTATGGGCACAGAGGTGAACAAAGATGATATGGTTTCTGTCCTCAATTTTTGATTGGAGAAGGTAGACATTAATCAGATAGCACTTAAATAAATATGTATTTTAATTTGTGGTAAGTGCATTGAAGGAACCCAGATTTAAAACTAGGGGGCAAGGGAGGGTGGTCAGGGAAGACTTTTCAGAGAAAGGTAAGGAGTTAGCCAGCTGGAAGAGAGGCAGGGAAAGCCTGTGTGAAAGCTCTTGGGTGGGGTGGGGCAGAGGAGAGAAGATTGCTCTTTGGGTAAATGGAAGATGTCCAGTTTGTCTGAAGCTTATTGTGTTGACAGAGAACAGTGTAAGTGAAATTAAAGGCAGGTAGGGACCAGATCATGCAACATTTAGGTCACAATAAGGATTTTAAAATTTTATATAAAAGGAAGCCATTGAAAGGGTGGAGGGTGTAAGTGATTTGACACCTTTTTTTTTCTTTTTAAAGTATGATATCTCGAAAATAAAAATTGGAAAAATAAAGTATGCCAGCTACTATGTGGAGAATAGACAGAAGAAAGAGTGGAAGCAAGTAGATTGGTTAAGACTTGGACTGGAGTAATGGTAGTGAAGATGGAGAGAAATAGATTTGAGATACTTTTTTGAGGTAGTCAACCTGGCTTGATGTGGGAAATTAGGGGGATTCCCCAGTGTTCTAGCTTAACCTCCTGACTGGGCCCATGAAAGTGCTATTTAGTGAACTATTGTAAGGGGAACATATTGGGGAGGAGGGTGGAAGATCAAGAACTCAGTGTTTGACTTGTTAAATTTTAAATGCCTGTGTACCATCCAAATGAGATCAAAACGCATTTGGATACAGACCTCTGGATTTTAGAAGAGAATGTAAGCCTCAGAAATTTAACTTAAGACTGCTGTGAAAAAGAAATCATTGCACCAGATTGAGGTTTGTAATAGCTGATCTATGTGATCCCATTGACCTATCTCAGTCCTTAGTTCTACAGAATGTATTCTATAAAAATATATTACATCTATTATTACCATATGATGAATTTAGTATTATTACTAAACTCAGGTGAGGCCCAAGTTACTATGCAGCTTCTCTTTTATAAATGGAAAAAAACAGAAACACACACCCTAAGGCCAACAATTTATTTTAAGCAAAGACAAAGCTGTACACACAGTAGCTAGATACAAATAGTAGACCACTCTGACTTACGTCAGATCAGATGAGAACAGGGGAGGTTCACGCTACAATGAGCATGATGATTTATCTCATTATGTATGACTGGAAAAGCTATAACATGTTTAATCCTTTGAAGAGTGTCCCATTGTATGAAACTGGTAGTCTAGATGTCTGTCAAAAAGCAATCAAAAGCCCGAGTTTCCGGATTTGTGTCAGCCAACATTATTGTTTTGGCATTTGTATAAAACAGCTAAGCCTTTCAAGGGAGTACAACAGCCGCTTTCTATAAGAGCATGCTGTCTGTCTTTCTCATTAGTGGTGCAAACATCACTTGTCACATAGAAAATTTGTTTTTAAATATAAGTACTTAACTATAAGAACGTCATTTGTAAACCACACTTGAGTCCCCTCATCTTTCTGCCCTCATCTCACCTGTGCTTGCCTCTATCCTACCACTTGAGGTCTACTGATTTCTCTCCTCCATTAGACTGGAGAGGACCTGCTCATCTTTGCATTCTGATACATAGTTGGTATTTATTATAAAAAGAGTAAGTACATATACAGCATCTCCTCAGTCATGTGAACTTTACTTACCTTGTTTTATGGAAAAGGGAGGCTCAGAGTGATTTGCCCAGGGTCAACTTAGTAGACATCTGTCATTCCTTTTTGGCTGTCCAGTACCTGAACTCCCTTCCTACATTTGGGAATTCCCCATCTTACGAGAGCTTGTTGGGAATCAGAGCATGCCTTTCACTACAGAAGCTGAAATTGATTTTTTTTTCTCTACTTCTCCACGTGACCCTGACACTACAAATTAAATATTCCTCGGACTTTGAATTGGGAGCGAGAGACACAGCAAAGTTGTATCTTGGAGTAATTCTCTTTGGTGACCATGGCAAATGCAGCAAGATGAAGTTCTTTGAGCAGTACTGGCTGCTATCATAGTCCAGGGAGCTGTGGCCTTGGTAATAAGCAGTGGCATCTAATCTTCTGCAGAGATGGTGTCCTCACTGCACCAGTTGTATGGAGTGACCAGGTGACAAAGGGTGATGTTCCAGTTGCCTAGTCTCCAGGCCTCCTGGTGATGCTAAACTACCTATAATCCTTTTAATGAATTACTTTTCTCCTTAAATCTACTAAAACTGGATTTTGGTGTTTACAAGTTAAAAATCTGACTCATATAGTCACATAACAGCAGAGCTGAGGACTTTGAACTAATTCTAGTGTTCCTTCCTAACATAAATCTGTATTCTCCAACAACCCCCACTTTCTACATTACATATCGATGTCTCTAAATCACCCTTTGTTCACCAAATTTATCTTTTAATGTCAGCTGATTAATGAATATTTTAAGCAATTGTATGGTGAGGCAGCTGCCAGTGGAACATTCAGTTTCAGATGTAGCAGTATCACTGTACAGTTTATGTAATATTGAAATTTTTTTTGTATTTTTGTCCGTTATAGGCATAAAATGGAAAATGAAAATACTACTACTAATGTGACTGAGAAAAAGCTGAAAATAATCAGACATGCTTAAAGCAGATCTTTAGCCTTAGCAGAATGCTTATTGGACTAAAGCCAGCTGTGTGTTTCTGAAGAAAACAATTTAAGAACCTTTTATAACTCTGAAAATATTTTATAAGATACCGTGTTTAAAAGACAAAGTGTGTAAGTGATTGTGTAATGTTTTTACCTCTCAGTAACAAGTCTGTTCAACTTTTATACATGTGATTTCTGTGTTTTCGTGAACTTGCACAAAAGCAGGCAAATGACACCACGTAAGCATAGCTGTAAAACTGAGCGCACAGAAGTAGCAACTGTTCATGGTCTCCTGGGTGACATCTATAATAGAGTAGGGAAAAGACCTGGTACTTTATTTCTAATTTATTATTGTAGCCTTTAAAAAATAAGGTTACTAAGCCTTTGTTGTGTAGTATATTTTGGAGTTTTAGTATATATACTAGCCAGCAGATGTCAGCATGGGATCTCTTTCTTAAGACTGAAGTATGAAAACACAATAAATAACAGGAGTTCCTGAAAGAACTGAAGTTCTTCTTGTTCTTCTGTGTACAACACACTTAAGTCACACTTGCCTTCTTCTTCCTTAAACATATATGCTTTAACACTTTTTCAAAGCCCACTCCCCCCCCTTTCATGTGGACAGTTCCTATTCATCCAAATTTTACTTCGTCACTTCCTCAGGGAGCCCTCCCTGCTTCTTCCCCAACCCAACAGGCCAGGCTCCTTTATTCCATGTTCTCACAGCTACCTTTACTTCACTCTCCTAGCAGTTTATATAATGACATAATTATTGATGAACTTAGGTAATGTGCAACTCCCCTGCTATTTTGTAAGCCTCTTAAGGATTGGTACAATGACCGCATTTTTCTCTTCTGTATCCCTCACCTACCACAGTGCCTGGTCCTCTGTAGTCACTAAATAAATAAATATCTGTGATTGTGAACACCTCCACCAGGTAGACTGGGAATATTTTTTCGGAGGCCTGGACAACAGGTAGCATCCGAAAGCCAATCTTTCTGCCTTCAATTCAGCCCCTTCTTTGTAAAGATATTATGTGGGGCAGAAGAATGTGGGATAATACTTGTATTCAAGAGGAAAAGACAATGACAAAAACTTTTCCCTCACAGTGGCAATCCCTTCCCTGCTGTAGGGTATCCATGTTCAGCTTCTTACACATTTCCAGTGAAGAAGTGCCCCTTCTGTGACCCAGCTCATCTTGGTCACAGTAGTTGTTAGTGAGTTCAAGAAGGAATCTTTCTTCTTGGCTTCCAAACCTTTATCCTATTGTGCCTTCTGGGACCATTACTTTCTTTGACATAACAACCCTTTTAGTTTTTAAAAAACAGCTCTCAAACTCCCACTATAGGTCTTTTCAAGGCTAACCACCTCTAATTCTTTCAATCATCTCTCTAGCAGCATGGTTTCCAGACACCTTCAGTACTCTGCCAAACTCTACTCTGCCAAGGGGAGCTACTCCTGAGGAGTCTGTTAGACCTGGAGACCTTAGTGTTGTAATTTTACTGATGCAAGCTAAAAAATTGCTTTCATCTTTAATTTTGCTTGATCTTATTCCTAAACCAGTCCAGAATTTCAGATTTGAAAAGACCTTAATTTAAGGTCTGGTTACCCAAAGCAGAGCCTGGGCCAATTAAGTCACCTGGATGCTTTACAAAATAGAGTCCTGTGCTCCATCCATAGCAATTCTGATTCAGTAGGTCTTTGTTTAAAAGTTTCTTGTGTGGTTTGCAGCTTGTTTTCGAAAAGCCCTCTGCACATGATGCCTGACACTGCCAGTGTTCTTTTCCCTATTATACTTGAACTTCTCCTTTGGCAGGTATCTGTGCATGAAAATGCTCCCAAATGCCCCTAGTATGCATTCTTTAATTCCCAAGTACATGACACCTAGCACCCATTTACTCTTAAAATTTTGTGTGAAAAGAACATCAGTTACCCATAAACATGGAGACATATTTATCTTAAGCCCCTTTCCTACCAAGAAACAAGTATTAAAAATATGCTATTTTATCATCTTATTTACACATGGAATTGGGAAGAAGGAAATAAGTGATAGTCTGAGTCTATAGTATCTAGCAGTTTCTAGGCTCCCCCCAGTTCTTCCTCTGCTATTCTGTGTAAACTCAAGGAAGGTGAGATAATTAAGAGTGATCTAAGTTCAATATACTTAACAGGCTGAAAAAAATTAAGTGCTTTCAGATCAGGAATAAATAAGCACCTTGCAACTTAGGGAACAACAATGTAAAAAATACAAATTCTTTTTATGGTGATGAACTTTTTTAAAAATTAATTAATTATATTATATTTTATTTATTTTTGGCTGCATTGGGTCTTTGTTGCTGCAGGCAGGCTTTTCTCTAGTTGCGGTGAGTGGGGGCTACTCTTCATTACTGTGCACAGGCTTCTCATTGCAGCGGCTTCTCTTGTTGGGAGCATGGGCTCTAGGCACGCGGGCTTCAGTAATTGCGGCACACGGGCTCAGTAGTTGTGGCTCGCGGGCTCTAGAGCGCAGGATCAGTAGTTGTGGCGCACCGGCTTAGTTGCTCCACAGCATGTGGGATCTTCCCGGACCAGGGCTCAAACCTGTGATCCCTGCACTGGCAGGCAGATTCTTAACCACTGTGCCACCAGGGAAGCCCTATGGTGATGAATTTCTAAACAGTAGTAGAAAGCTTGCTAACAGCATTAGGTTAAAGAGGGAAAAGTAGGTGTTAAACTAAGTGCCTTTCTCTTCAACTTCTTTAACAGCATCATCGTTTCACTAAGCTAACAACAGTATTTTACTAAGAATGATTTTTTTTTTGATTTAATAGGTTTGAGATTTTACTTACACTTTTATGTTCAGTAAAGAATCCTTGTCATTTGTTTCATATGCTTGTGACCAATGAAAACAATGGATATTACAAAACTTGAGTATGAAATTCTAAAATTGATGTAAAGATTCAATAGTAAGCTTATTAAATTTTACTCAAAAGTACACTGAAAACATATAAATGCTGAATTTTACTAATGATGTTAAGATGAGCAATTTATTTGATCATCTCCTGGCTTTAATTCTTATCTACCACATTTCTAAAACCTTTTTTTGCAATATCTTTATTATTTTAAGTAATCTCTATATTGCTTCCCTTCTATCAGCTCAAATAATCAGAGACAATGCAATTTGAATTTGGGGAAGAAAAGCATCATATAACCTCCCATTGCCGTACGTATCACACCCAGCAGTAGTCTTCATTATGTTTCGCACTGTCCCATAAAAATTAGTCTTCAGTCTCTTGGTATCATGAACATATCTGCACTTAGGTACTTTCTTTCCTCCTAAATAAACATATAACTTGGGGGAGGGTAAATTGTGGTAGTAGGTTAGATGTGGTCCTTGTCAGATTGCTCCATATACGCTTAGCTGTGAAACAGACAAACTCTGATCTTGTGCTAACAGCCTGAAAGGCTGCAAGTTGGAGATTACGTCTCGCTTCGGAAAACAAAATGAATGGATTCTGTTTTTCAGGATAGGAACTTTTCTCTCCAATGAAAGTGAAGGAAAGGTATTTTGGGCATAACAGGTCTCCAGGGCTACTTCCCACTCCTACAGCTGCCCTCAGCAGGAACTGACCCTTCTGTTTTCTTCCTGGCCATCAGCTCCCTCCTGCTTTTTCCTCCTTATCCAAGCTTAGATGCCTTGTGCATTATTTCAGTCACTCCCTGACCCTGTCAGATCACCTTATCCACGTGGCAAGCCCCACCCCTGGAAGAATCCAACCCTCCACCTTCTCTGAGCTTAGGCAGCAGAGCAGTGCTAGAGAAAAAGCCCATATCCAAGCACTGCAAATTCATGATCACCTATCTTAACTGGGGTTCTAATACCATCTGACCTTTTTCTAGTTAGCTCACTCTCACACTTCCCACAACTAGTTAAAAAAAACTTCTCCACTCTACTTCCATTCTATTATTCAATGAATCCTGAGTGCCTACTAGGTGCCAGGCACTCTCCTAGGTACTGGGATACTACAGTGAAACATAGTAAGACAAAACCCCTGTCCTCATCAAGCATATATTTAGCGAAAGGAGACAATTAACAAAATAAATTAGGAAAAAATATATTAAGTAAGTGCCAGGAAGAAAAATAAAGAAGGGGGGTATAGAGTGCCGAAGAGCTTGTAATAAAAAAAAATATGTTGAAATATAACGTAACTACAGAAAAATGCAAATATCCTAAGTCTACAACTTGCTGGGTTTTCACAAATTGAAACATCTTTTAACCTTTAAAGGAGCTGGTAAAGGCCTCAATGGAAAAATGCCATTTAAGCGGAGACCCAAGGAGAGGGACTGAGGCACTTGGAAATCTAAAGGAACAGAGCATCCTAGGCAAAGGAAACAGCCAGTGCAAAGACCCTTAAGCAGTAGCATGTCTCGTTTGTTTGAAGAAGCAAGAAGGCCAGTATGGCCAGAGTGCAGTGAGGGAGAGGAGAATCATAAAAGATAAGATCAGAGAAGTAATGAGGACCAGACTGTACAGAACTTGTGGGCAACCAGAAGCACTTTGGCTTTTGTTCTGAATAAGACAGGAAGCCACTGAAGGTTTTTCAGCTGTAGTGACATTTTCTGGCTTAAATTCTCAGAGAACCATTGATTGCTGTGTTGAGGACAGACTGCAGAGGGGCAAGGGTGGAAGCAGGGAGTCTAGTTAGGAGGCTGTTGCAATAATTCAGAAAAGTGATGATGGTGGATTGGACCAGGGGGGTGGCAATGAAGCTAGTGAGAAGAGGTCAGATTCTGATTCTGACTCAGGGACCAGCAGGGTTTTCTGAAGGATTGGTGTGGGACGTGAAAGAGAGGAGTCAAGGCTGACACTTGGGGTTTTAGTTTAAGCAACTAGAAAGACAGAATTATCATCTCCTGTGACTGAGAGGAGTGGGTTTCATGAAAGGGGACGACTGGGAGTTTGTTATTGGACAAGTTTGGAATTAAGGGGAGACGTGTAGCCTGGAGATATAAATTTGAGAGTTCTCAGCCCATAAATGGCATTTAAAGCCAAGAGATCAGGTGAGATCACCAAGAGTCAGTGCAGAATCTATACTGTAAATAAAGAGGTCTGAGGAGTAAAGCCTGGGGCACTGCAAGTTTCAGAGGTTAGAGATGAAGAACCAGCAGAAGAATCTGAGGAAGGGTGGATAAGTGGAATAGGAAGGGTGGATAAGAGGAAAATTAAGAAGGCCCACAAGGTGGTTAAAATAGTAAGAGGTAGTGTGTTAAATGCTGCTGACAGGGTAAGACAGGTCAGTGTTAACCTTGACAAGAGCAGTTTCAGAAGATTCGTGGGGATGCAAACCTAACTGGAGTGGGTTCAGGAGACCATGAGAGGAAGGAATGAAAATAAAAGCCACCTTATTGAGGCATTTAACTGAGAGCACAGAAATAGGATGGCAGATGGAGAGGGCTGAGGATTCAAGAGGACTATGGTAGATGCTGTGCTGACCACCCAGATCTCAACTTTGGGACGAAGAAACTCATTCCCCCAGCGGCTAGGAGTGTTAGCTGCTGACACCTCACAGCTGCATCCCCCTCAGGTCAGCTGAAGGAAGCTGCCTCCACTGAAATACACCTGCCCACCAGCCCCTACGCAACGGCTAGTTGATGCAAGGGTCCAAAGGCCCTGCCCTCCTGCCTTGTTCAGGACTTCTCTGAAGGGCCATCCCAGCATCAGTTACCTGTGGGACTGACTAAAGGTGCTTTTGCAACTAGGGCGACCAAACATTCTCGCTTGCCCAGGACTGAGAGGTTTCAGTGCTAAAACTGGGACAGTCCTAGGTGTCCGTATTTGCAGCTGCACCACAGTTCAACTTCTCCTGCTCAAACTTGTTTCACGTGCACTCTAAAGTGTTTTTCCCAAAAATATTCCCCCCAAAACCTCCTGCACAAAATCTCAGCATCTGCTCCAGGGAACAGACTGGCAACAGGGCTTTTAAAAAAAAATTCTTTTTAAAATAGAAGAAATCACAGCCCTTTTGAATACTATTGGGAATGATCCAATAAAGAAAGAAAAGTAAGGGAGAACTGCTGGATCATGATCCTTGGGTAGTTGATGCGGGTGGGACTGATTGTGTGCATGTGGGATGGGTCTGGCCTTAAACAGGAGCAGACTTTCCTAACAGGAGGGAGGGTACAAATGCTGGCGGGTGGGTTATCAAGGGGTAAGTTTACGGAAGCTTTCCTCTGGATGCCTCTATTTTCTCAGGGAAAGAAGAAGCAACATCATCAGCTGAGCTTGACGATGAGGGGAGATCCTGGAGGTTTGAGAAGGTATTAAATGTTTATCTAGTGGAGAAGAATGAACTAAGGAAACATAGTGGTCCTGAAGGACCCAACTGAGGTTCAGCAGTCATTATTTTCCAGGTAGAACCTGTCAGGATGTTTCTTTCCAAACACTTTCTGCTGCACAGAGTAGGCAAAGAGCAGGATTTAACCAAGGTGGGGTTTTGCCAGAAAAGTACAATGAAGCTAGAGGGAGGGAAGAGTTGAAGGTGTATGCAAGAATGATTACAATGATGGCTAATGGAGTATAAGTTGAGGCATGAGGGCAATGAAGCACAGAAACTAGGTGGTAGGGTGAATAGATCCATGATAGAGTCTGGTGGGGCTAAGTTATTTGTATTGGAGGAAGGAAATTAAATCTAGGCTATCGCTGTGGGATTGAGTGACTAAGACTAAGGAGGACTGAGGTCAGCAAATGTCTTTCCAGAGAAAGCAAATCTGGGCAGAAGGAAACTCTTTCAACTTTTCCCCACCACATCTAATGCTTTATTACACGTGGTAGGCAGAATGCCCCCACCCAAAATGTCTGTGTCCTAATCTCCAAACCTCTTAATACATAGCTTAGATGGCAAGAGGGACTTTGGAGATGTAATTAAGGATTCAAGGAAGACTCCCTGATTTCTGGTTTAAGCAGCTGTGTTGATGGTACCATTTACTGAATTAGGCAACAAGTTTCAAGTGAAAAATAATGGGTTCAGTTTTGGATCTGCTAAGCTGAAAATATTGGTGAGATGGAGATGCTGAGTGAGCATATGGATATCCAAACATGGCCAACATTTCAACAGGAAATAAACATTGGGAGTTTCTTCTAAATAGATGGTAATTAAAGCCATGGTCTTTAATGGACTGGAAGTTTATAAAGAGAAGATAATCCAGGACCAGAAAATATTTCAAGAATGATCACATAGTCAGTGAATAATAAAGTCTGCAAAAGATGGTAGAACAGGTAAGGGATTTACCCTAGATATGAAGAGGATGAGGCCATGATAACAGGAGATGGAGGAAGAAGTGCTATAAATGTACTAGTTTGCTATTGCTGCTCTAATAAACTATTCAAACTTAGTGGCTTAAAACAACACAAATTATCTTACAGTTGTGGTGGTCAGAAGTTTGAAACAGGTCTTAAGGGGTTAAAGTTAAGGTGTCAGCAGACCTGTGGTCCTTCCAGAGGCTCTAGGGGAGAATCTGTGCCTCACCCTTCCCAGCTTCTGGAACACAGAGGCTGCCCACATTCCTTGGCTTGTGGCCACATCATTCCCACCTCTGCTTCTGTTGTAATATCTTCTCTGACTCTGCACCTTCTTTCCCCCTCTCACAAGACCCTTGTGATTACACTGGGTCCATCCAGAAATAATCTCTACACCTCCAGAGCCTTCCCTGAATTCCTTCTTTCCCCTACACTACATTTATCTGAATCAATACTGGTCTGCTCATTCATCCTCCTTGATCTCCCCTTCAAACCTAGTCCCTACATTGCATCTAGGTTTAAGTAAGCAATTTTGAACTCCCCTTGATCAATATGATTTGAACACCTTAATCAATATGATTCCTGCCTGGCGCTCCCTTCTCTAACCTTTTCCCATAGACAACCACAGTTAATCCTTCAAGTCTAAACCTCCAGCAAGGTGAGGTCCTCCAGACGTCCACCTGTATGGAATCCTACGATGAATTATAGACCAAAACGGCTGTCCCATGACTGTCCATTCCCAGCTTCTGGCACAAGAGCATGGCATATAACAGAAACTCAGTAACCGATCAATGAATTATTAATCTCTGGGACTTTAAAAAGCCAGACCCTATGTGAAATCATTTTCCCTATATAATTTGCAAGATAACAAACGTCTCACCTTTAAAATAATAAAACAGTTCTGTAATGTTGGAGGCCATTTCACACTTTGCCAAATTCTGCCCTTCACTTCAGAGCAGGTGTCCTAAAAGCCAAATCCAGCCTGCCACAATTCTGCATAGTTTTATTTGAACACAGCCATGCTCATTGGCTTACATATTGTCTAAGGCTGTTTTCACACTGCAACTGAAGAGTTGACAGGGACCACAGAGCCCACAAAGCCTAAAGTATTTACAATCTGACTGTGAACAGAAAGCTCGCCAATTCCTGCTTTAGTGGCTTCTTTGATGACCTAAGCTACAAGCAGAATTTATCCAGTGATCAAGTCATAGCAAAAGAGAGTAAAATGTCTGGCCGATTTCCTTTTGATACTATCTACAACACTCTCTGGTGCTTGGATCTTATAGGTAAAGAGAGACACTCAGCCCAAGCAAAGTAGGGGGAAGAGAAAGAGAAGTTGATTCCTCACTTGTTCTTCACTCCAAATCTAGGCCCAAGTTTACCCACCTACAAACTATGGAACACACTGTAATTGAAATGCTAACTCACTTCACAGAAGAACTACAAAGAGCAATGATAAAGCAGTCTGAAAATGAAATTCACTGGTAGCAGAAGAACACTAGCCTAATTTAGGAGCAAAATTCCTACTTCTGTTTTCTAATTACTATTTCAGAACTGTTAATTACAAGTATTAGACACCCCTGGTGGAGTTTATGGCCTGAATTTTTAGAAGTCAGCTGTAAAAAACTGCACCATCACATTTTCTCTTATTGTAACTTGAACATGTGCTGGAACCAGGGTAACAATCACCACCCCCCACAAAGAAAAACACTAAAGGACAGGGTACAAAATAAATAAATAAACATTAAAAGGCCCTAAACTTTGGCCAGCTGCTATTTATTAGCCACTGAAACTTCCAGTCTCAAACTCCCCATCCGTAAAATGGCATTAACACTGATGGATTAAGGCTGTTTTTAGGTAATGAATTTTAAGTGTTCAGTAATTTTGAAGTTTGTATATAATTAGAGGATAAGCATGCTATCTCATAGCATCTGGAAATATGAATGAAATCTATTAGTGGAGTCAATGCCAGCGCAAATCACTTATAAACACCTTATACCAAAGGCGAACCATTAATAACAACTAGTGTTTACCAAACGTCAGCACTGTGCTCTACTTGCATTCTCTCATTTCATCCTTACAACACACTGAAGTAGATAAATGTTTCTATTATGCTAATTTTACAGATGAAGAAAATGAGATACAGACATTCAGTTGCTACAAATCATCCATCTCATAAGCGTTGCAGCCAGGACTCAAAATAAGGTGTTTATGATCACAGTACTATATACTGCACCCCTTTAAGTCAGGGATGGATATAAATTACCAACATGAAACACAGCATCACAGGGTTAAAATACATGCTGTCTGGGCAAAGATGGTGGATTGAGCACCCGCTCAATCTACTACTTCCACTCCCTCCGGAAGTTCCATTAAACAACATCAAAGATTTTTAAGATGTTTGTTTAAAGACTGTCTAGGTATAAACCTGAAAGGATGGAAAAGGAGGACAGGAGACAATAGCAACAAAGTAAGAAGCTGGAAAGCAGGTGGACAAGTAGTAAATAACCTGGTAGAAAACCGAATTCTGAGTCAGCAATAGGAAAAGCAAAACAAACAACACCCAATTTACACCACAGAATTCCTAAAAGGTTCAGGAACTGGTGGTTTCATGTAACTTTGGAAGTAGGGCACGAAGGCATATACACTAAAAAAAAAAAATTGGTTGAAGGTAGTTGGATGCTCTCTGCAACTCTACAGTTAAGTAGCCTCTCTTCCGCAACTCCCTCCCCAGATTAGAATTTTATTTTCTGAAAAGGGTAAAATAGAGAGTTCTCTGGATTCTGAGATACCAGGCAGTTATGGGTACGGGTACTGTACTCAATATAGAGACTCAGTGAACAGACACATACTGGACACGAGATATGGAAAACAAGAGACCCAATACGGGAGAAGAGGGAAAAGGAATTCCCAGGATGATGCTGAAGGGAGACCCGAGAATACAGCCACGCATCAGGCATAGAAGACTATCAGCGATTTAGATAAATGGCAAAAAGTTTAGCTGATTTAGTGTGATAAGTTCACAGAAAACTAAGCCTAGGAAAATCAAAAAGATGTACAGGAAAAGAAAACAACAAACAGCATTTGGAGTCCTAATGAAATCAATCTAATCAAAATCAACACTAATAAGTACACTGGAAGGAAGTAGAAATGACATGCATGAGAGATGGAGGAAAGGAGAGGGAAGAGACACAAATCCTTACGTGCATGGAGAAGTCAGTAGGCAATGTCTAAAACAGAAAAATCATAAAGTACCAACATAATCGTGTTACTTAGGACAAGAAGGTAAACTCAATATAATTAGCTAAAAAGAAGTGAATGTAGTTGTACCTGGGAAGAAGGTTAAGGACTTTCCCCTTCTCCCAACAAACTTGGAGAACTACCTGACTTAAAAATATAGCGTTTTCCCCCTTTGGTGGTATTACATATTCTCAGCATCAAGCAGTAATGTTGCCTTTCATAAAGATTGCTTAAGAATAAAACCATGTTGTTTTATCAGGATTAGCAAATTCTCCAGTCCAAAACAAGAGGAACTCAATTTAATGCAGTTTGTAATAGTCACAACATTATAGTAGTCTCACCAGTGACTGCTGGTTTGCAGCAAAAAGTGGGTTAAGAAAAATAAAAGCCCTATTTTTCTTAGTTGGTACATTTATTAAAAATATACGGCTTCCCTGGTGGCGCAGTGGTTGAGAGTCCGCCTGCCGATGCAGGGGACACGGGTTCGTGCCCTGGTCCGGGAAGATCCCACATGCCACAGAGCGGCTGGGACCGTGAGCCATGGCCACTGAGCCTGCGCGTCCGGAGCCTGTGCTCCGCGACGGGACAGGCCACAACAGTGAGAGGCCCACGAACTGCAAAAATAAATAAATAAATAAATAAAATAAAAATAAATATATATATATATAGACTAATGGTCCTGTGCTTAAATGACATGGTGTGCGCTGGCTTCAATAAAACATAACTAATGGAAAGGAACTCTTCAACAAATATATTCCAGACAGAAGTAAAAAAAAGTACACAGAAATGACTCACACGACAGTGCCATTGCAGACATAATTCCCTTATAATTAATACTTGCTAGAAAACAGAGTTTGACATCATGTACAATAACACCAACATTCACCGAGGCTGAATATCACAGGTACGTCTCTTCATACTTCCCAAATAGTTTTATCTTTTAGCTATAAAGGTCAGTTACCAGAGCCAAACTTGTTCTTAACAAGTAGAATTTTTATGTCCATTTAATCAAAGAGTCTCTTACATTTTTCTGGGTCTATTCATCTGCAGATAGCAGTAGAAACTGTAACCAGGTTCTTCATATCATGCATTCACACATGAAGCCCACTCTTCATATGCTGTCCAATTTCTTTAAGATGAAAGGAGCTGAAAGAAAAATAAATCCAGAATTTGTTTTCAGATCCAGATAATCACAAGTTACATATGGAATTACAAGATTGGGAGATAAACCTTATAGTTCAACATATTTTTCAAAACAACTCCAAATGTGGCCAAGCCTCTGCCTGCACACCCAGCCAAAGGGAATCACTGTCTTTCAAGGTAGCCCATCCCACTGTCATGCAGCTAGAATTATTACAAAGTTCATTTTTCACTATATAAAATCTTTTCTCCAGGTAGTTCTCGCTCTTAGGACGATAAAGAGGAAATCCAATCCTCCTTCAAATGACAAGCCTTTACTTTGTGATTTAACAGTCAAAGGAACAAAACTCTAGAAGAAACAAAATGGCATTTTTCACTTTTAAAAACACATTTGCAAGACAGAGAGTGTGGGAAAACATTGAAGTAGGGATCCAGAAGAGCTGGACACATATTTTGGTTCCCCCACTGATTAGTTATATGACATTTACATGCTCCTGTTCACATCTGATACAGTCCTACGTCAGTTATTATGAGTAGGGTGGTGAAGATATAAATGTCTAGAAAACAAAGAAGTGTTGTCACAGGGATCAAAAGAAGTGATATTACTGCCTTGTGTAACAGTGCCATGGCCAAAATAAGCACATGAAAAGATGCTCAGCATCATTAATCGTTAGGGAAATGCAAAATAAAACTACAGCAAGATACCACTTCACACCCACTAGGATGGCTACTAACAAAAGAACTGTTTGGCAAGGATGTGGAGAAACTGGAATGCTTGTGCACTGTTGCTGGAAATGTAAAACGGTATAGCTGCTATGGAGCACAGTATAGTGGTTCCTCAAAAAAAAAAAAAAAATGGTGGCTGCCAGCAGTTGGGAGGAGTGGGGAATGGGGAATTACTGTTTAATAGCTACAGAGTTTCAGTTTTACAAGCTGAAAAGAGTTCTGGAGATGGTGATGATGATTATACAATATTATGAATTTAATACCACTAACCCAAACACTTAAAAATAGTTAAGATGGTAAATTTTATATGTATTTTATCGAATTTAAAAATATTGGGAAAAAAAGGTTGTGACCAAAAAAGCTGCCAGATTATTTCTCAATACCCATACTAAATTAATAGAACATTTTGTTAATATTAAACTGAAGATATTGAAATATGTCAGAAGCTGACCAAGTCAGCAGTATGCCCAGGCTTTTTTTTTTTTTAAACTAATTCTTATCAGAAAAAAAAGTAACAGTCATCAAAACAATGGATAAACAAAGTGTAGGATATCCAAACAATGGAATATTATTCAGCAATAAAAAGGAAGGAAATACTGATACATGCTACAGTGTGAACAAACCTTGAAAAATTATCCTAAACACAAACGGTCACATATTGTACAATGCCATTTATATAAAATGTCCAGAATAGGGAAATCTATAAAGACAAAAAGTCAATTAGTGGTTGCCAGGGGCTGGGGACGGTGTAAAATGGGGGAATGACAGCTAATGGGCATGGTGTTTCTTTCAGAGGGGAAGAAAATATTCTAAAACAGATTGCAGTGATGGCTGCACAACTCTGGCAATACTAAGAATCAATGAATTGTACACTTTAAATGGGTGAACTGAATAACATGCAAATTATATCTCAATTTAAAAAGGGATAAGGAACAGTATTCTGTTTAAAAAAATTTTTTTGATTCATCTTAAATACAAAGGTCACTGAGAAGAAGCAAATATTTTACTGGTAGCAAAGTCAACCAAAAAAAGGTAAGAGGAGGAAATAAGTAAAGTTGGGAGTTGTAAAAAGCTGTTGAAGGAGCAAGATGATTTGGGAGTTTCTGTTCACCAGGGCTCCCTCCTCTGGGGAACCATAGTTAACACCACAGGCAGTGAAAGGGGCAGAATAAGGGAGACTAGACCTCAAGAGCTCTGGCCTTAGACCCAACATGAGCCTTCCACGAGGCTCACAAAGACTTGGTACGGTCTTCATCTATCTGAATCATCTCTGCCTCTCCATCCATACCTGTCAACAATGTACAGCAAGGAACAACGGAAAGAATGCTGAACTAAAAATGAAGCGGCAAATGAAGGGGCAATTCACTTCTGAGATTCCTATCCGTAAAAATAGAGAACTAATCTATAAAACTGCATCCAGCTCTAATATTGTGTGCCTGCAATTCTAATACTTTGCATAAGTCCCCTCTGAAAGTCGAGTTCACATTTGCAAAGGGGATATACAGAGACTTAGGCCCTGCCTCTCTCAAAGGGCTATTGTCAAACTCAGGCAATGCAAAGTTTCTACAAAACGTAAAAGTCAACTAAATCCTCAGGTATTATCATTAATCCTATAGACTCATATCCTTTATTCTTCTTAAAAAAAAAAAAAAGAAGAAAGAAAAAAGGTAACTATTTACTTCACCCTCTACAAATAAAAGGAACAAAAGCTTTTGGATTTCAGAGGTAAGCCCTGATGTAAGGAAACTTGGCAGTCAGTTACGAACTCTGGATTCTAGGCCAAGATCATTCACCGAATCGATGAGTGACCTTGAGCCAGCCATTTCTCCACTCTAGATGCCAGTTTTTCTGTCTGCAAAACGAGGGACTTGCTCTGGGGGATGACCTTACAGAATCTTTCAATTCAAACGCTCTTAAGACAGGGCGGGACTGGGTGATTAACCTCGCGGTCCCAGCCGCCGCCTGCACTCCGGTACCCCCACCCAGACCCACAGAGCCTAAGCAACGCGCGCATGCGCCCGCTGCCCTCGACGTGCACGTCCCTTGCACCCCGCGACCGCTTAGCTCCGCCCCAAGGACCCCAAAAGGCCGGAGAGACCAGAGTTGGGCGGGCAGTGTCGGCGAGCTCCCTGCTAGTCTCACGGCCACAGCCTGGAAGGACACTCACTGACTCGCAGCAGGGCCACATAGATGAGGAAGTTCCGTATGGAGGAGATCACATCCTCGCGCATCTTCCGTTTCATCTCCTCCGGGTCCAGCTTCGGCGCAAGGCCCTCGATCCGGAACATCGTAGCTCTTCCTCACGTCTTCCAGCGGCCGCCCTCTGCTCTTCTCAGCTGCCTCCCGTCGCCGGCACTCGGCCTAACCCCATTTCCTGTTCCCGCCCCTCATTTTCACGCGTGGCGACGGGAGCCTGCGAAGGACAACCTTCATCCTTAAACTGAGCTGCTCTGAACGAAGGCGGCCTGAAGGGGGTGCACGTAATGTTAGCCTCGCAGGACTCGGGTTCTTCCAGGCTGTTCTTCCAGGTTGTTTATTTAACAACCTCTGTCCTGAGAGGCGGGCTCGGAGCTGCAAAGTGCTTTTACGCCTCAGAGGGGGCGGTGCACATAGGTATCACCATAAATAATGATAGTTAACATTTATTGAATACGAAGTACAGTTCTACCCCATGAATTCGATATTATAATCTTAATTTCCTAGATGAGAAAATTGAAGCACAGACATCTTTAAAACAACAACTTGCCCAAATGTGCTTTAAAATACCTCGAGGAAAAAAAAGTGTTGGGAAAGAGAGCTGAAAGGATATTAGCAAAATATTGAAAATTGCTTAAGCTGGTGATTAGTGTATCATTTTAGTTAATTCTAGTCTTCTATTTTCAGGATTTTTGAACTTTTTAATGAATGATAAACGAAAACAAAAGGATGAAGATGATGAAATTTGCTCAAGATTACACAACTAGTAAGTGGCTGAGCAGGGTTTTATACCTAGTTAGACCGGTAGCATCCCAGACACAGAATTTTTAACATTTTCCGTATTATTGTCGTCTTCTCATTTCTGGGGTTAACTGGTCGTCACAAATTGTAGTATTGGCCCAGTAATACAGTATATGTAAATGAAATTTAGCTCTGTTCAAAGTTTACAGATAAGGACAGAGAGGCTTAGAAACCAAGTGTAATGCTTAAAGTCCTTCTGCTAGTGATGGGCAGAGGTAGGGTTCTAATGCAAATAATTATAATGTCAAGTTGAATTCTCTTTCCCCTGAACCCTGTTGTTCACTTGTTAGTCTTTATTAGACATTAGTGCCTGCTTGGATGGGCATCCCTGGAGCCAGAAGGTAGGAATTTAATGCAACCAGATTTCCTGTCACAGAGTCATCAAAACAGTTGTTAGAAGGCTGCTGCCCCAAATTATGCATGCCAACTAGCCATGTATAATTCTTAGACATGAACCAGATGGCTGAATTGCTCACATAATTCAAAATCAGAATGCTCCTGCATTGCATAGCAACAATGGATTTTAGGTAAATTAGAACAGTAATTTACTATGGGAGCAACTGATAACTAAGTATTGCTGCCCACCTTCCTGATTGACAGAATAACACATTAGGTCAAGAAAGGTAGCTCATCTGCCTATTCAGGCTTTAGTAACCTCTTGCATCTATAATTCATGTAGTGGAATAGCAGAGGCAGCTCTGGAATGGGAGGGGCTGACTCCCAAGGAATAGCTCCATCTAACCCTTCAAGAGTGTTTAGAAAGCCTGCACTGATGCTGGAAAGCAGTGGAGGCTGTGGAAAGAACTTGAACAAGAAGACTGGAGATGTAGCCTTCAGATCTGGCCCTGCCATTATCTAGCCATGTGATGAGGCCCAAGTCTGTTTAGCTGCAACTATGTTTCTTTAGTTGTAAAGGGAGGAGATGTGATTCAGTTCTCTTGCAGTCCCTTTCAGTTCTAACAGTCTATGCATTTGAATTCTAATTGTGTCATCTAGGACATTCTGGTCTGGAGTGTATGGATGTCAAAATATTATCAAATGTGGTGAAACATCAAAAGGCCAGTGTGTGTGTTTTCCATGGTAAGAAGGATGTAACGTATTGCATCCATCTGAATAGTGAGGCAAAACGGACTGGGAAGGAATGAGTTCTTACGTGATTCTAGTAACCTAGATCCCCAATGCTGACGGAGTTTAGGTAAACAGTTCTCATATGGAACTACCAATTTTTTGTTTCTCTACTAAGATGCTCTTAAGTAACTTCCCTGGATTCACAGGGAACCTAAGAGGGGAGAAATTAATAGAAAATCATGTTTCTTGGTGAAATAGAACAGATTTTTAGCATTTGAATTTTATTCATCCAATGTTTACTTGATGATATGGTTGTAAATGGCTGATTTGTTAAAGGCAACATGATTCTTGTAACAGTTCTCTTCAAAAGGTCTGGTGCTTGCCTCCCTATAGAGAGACAGGAAAGTAGTGGGTGGAAATATGGCGCAGCTGTGTCTTGGGGTGAGGAATTGATTCTGGATGCAGTCTAGGAGGTGAACTGTTCCTGTCTCAGAAATGTTCATCCTGATGAGCTCTCTTCCCCTTGCATGGTTCCTCTAGGTGTAATGGAGGAAACTTTATAAGAGGTTTGACTACTTTCTTTGTCTTTTCTTTTAGTGGTTTTTGTTTGTTTGTTTGTTTAGCGTGTAGGTAGTGGTATTGTCCAGTTATGGTTGGCTAAGGTGAAGCAAACTGAGAGAACATACTTCAGGAAGTTAACACTGGAGTGAGTTGTTTCACATCTTGGACCCCTCATTTTGTTCCTCGTTGGAATGATGAAGGACTTGGGTCTAATCTTTTTTTTTTTTGCGATACGTAGGCCTCTCACTGCTGTGGCCTCTCTGTGGCATGTGGGATCTTCCCAGACCGGGGCACGAACCCGTGTCCCCTGCATCGGCAGGCAGACTCTCAACCACTGCGCCACCAGAGAAGCCCTTGGGTCTAATCTTTAAAATCACTTGCAGCTCTAAAATGCTGAGATTCTCTCCTGTTCTTCCTTCATAACCTTGCACTAAAGGCTAAAAGCAAAGGATTCCTTGTGATTTGCCATGAAAGGCAAAAATAAAAAGTATGCATGCATAATTTAATATTGATATTTGTATTATTTAGTCTGATCACAGAGGAGATGGTAGCTGATGTCATAGCCTGTCTTATTTTCCATTTCAATCCCAGGAGGAGTTTAGGAGCCATTTCCTTTGCCTCAACTTCCCAGACAGTATTACGCACAAGCGTTCAGTGTGTACAACCTACCTATAAGAGAATTAAGTGTTTTAATTTCTATCACTGGAGACGAGTTTATATTTGCAAGGTCAGAGATTGACAGATGACTCATGGTTGGGGAATAATTCCAACATATAGTCCCAGGAACCTTGTGGTTTCTAATTTATAGGGAATGTGTAGGTTTCACATATTGAACAGTTCAACCCCTTCAGATGAGAAAACTGAGGTCCAGAGAGAAGCTAGTTAGAAGCAGAGCCAGCTGGAGCTAGGGTAGGAGTCTGGGCTCCCAGTTCAGCACTTTTCCCTATCATGCCTTGCAGCTTTCGATACTTTGAGGATATTCTCACTGATAATCCTCCCCTCAGGAATAAGGGTTGGAGGAATGGGATGTTGTTGAACACCAATTTGGAAGGGACACGATAAGGGGTGGCTGTTATTCATCAGCAGGCTGAAGGGAGCCCTTCTTTCCATGTTTCCACACCCATCACCAGTAATTAATCTGGGCTGTGTTATTATCTAGCTCCACACTTCACCTTCCTCATTCCTTCAGGAGATGAACGTGGTCTGCTGTTCCCAAAATAAACTTGACTTTGAAGTCCACTCAGGACCCACAATAAATGAAACAAAGGTCAGGACAAGGAAAGGACACTTGGGCCCTCTGCTGTGTGACAGATGCTAACCAGAGTCCTCACCCATCAGATGAGATAACACTTCTAGGAATTACTGCGCAGCAAGAGGTATCTTCAGGAAGAGAGGCCTTTTGAGCCTCAAAAATGAGTAGAATTTTGATAACCTTCACCTCACTGGTATTTGCTTCCTATCATACCCTGTTTTCTGTCTGTTATTATTTTATTGTCTGGACTTTGTTGATCTCTTTCCCAGTAGAATGTAAGCACCTCAAGAACAAGCAACACGCACTTTAAGCCTCCAAACAATTCAGGACAGGTATTTATACATGGTGAAAACTCAGCAAGTACCCCCTGAGTGAATGAAAGAATGAGTAAATTTCATATATGCTAACCTTTAGAATTAAAAAATTGGTAGCTTTGTATATTAGATTGAAAGGAAACTGTCTGCAAAAGAAATTTACCCAAAATTCTACATATTTTTATATAGTTACTTATTTCTCATGTCAGTACAACTTGCTTTTGTTTGGTTACATAAAAATCATTTAAATAATTTTAACATATCATAGGGAAATTTGAAGAATGAACTTTAAGATTTACTTGCTTTAATTTATTTTTAGCAATAGAATTATATTAAACCCATGTTGTATGTTTATAACATAACTTTTCACACAAAAGTACGTGTTTATTATCATAAAATTTAGAAAATACAGAATTAGAGAAAAAAAGAAAGTAATAATCCCCCATGATCCCACAACCACCTTTGACATTGGTAATAATCCTTTCAAGCTTTCTTCTTCTATCATATACATATATAGCTATCTCTCTGTCTCTCTTTATATATATGTGTGTATGTGTGTGTATATATACTTATTTACATACCTATTTTTTACCAAAATGGATCATATGGTACATACTATTTTATTTTATTATTTTTTTAACATCTTTATTGCAGTATAATTGCTTTACAATGTTGTGTTAGTTTCTGCTGTATAACAAAGTGAATCAGCTATACGTATACATATATCCCCATATCCCCTCCCTTTTGCATCTCCCTCCCACCCTCCCTATCCCACCCCTCTAGGTGGTCAAAGAGCATCGAGCTGATCTCCCCATGCAATGCAGCTGCTTCCCAGTAGCCATCTATTTTTACATTTAGTGGTGTATTTATGTCAATGCCACTCTCTCACTTCGTCCCAGCTTACCCTTCCCCCACCCCGTGTCCTCAAGTCCATTCTCTACGTCTGTGTCTTTATTCCTGTCCTGCCACTAGGTTCTTCAGAATCATTTTTTCTTTTTTTAGATTCCATGTATATGTGTTAGCATACGGTATTTGTTTTTCTCTTTCTGACTTACTTCACTCTGAATGACAGTCTCTAGGTCCATCCACCTCACTACAAATAACTCAATTTCGTTGCTTTTTATGGCTGAGTAATATTCCATTGTATATACATGCCACATCTTCTTTATCCATTCATCTGTCGATGGACACTTAGGTTGCTTCCATGTCCTGGCTATTGTAAATAGAGCTGCAATAAATATTTTGGTACATGACTCTTTTTGAATTATGGTTTTCTCAGGGTATATGCCCAGTAGTGGGATTGCTGGGTCATATGGTAGTTCTATTTTTAGTTTTTTAAGGAACCTCCATACTGTTCTCCATAGTGGCTGTATCAATTTACATTCCCACCAACGGTGCAAGAGGGTTCCCTTTTCTCCACACCCTCTCCAGCATTTATTGTTTGTAGAGTTTTTGATGATGGCCATTCTGACTGGTGTGAGGTGATACCTCACTGTAGTTTTGATTTTCATTTCTCTAATGATTAGTGATGTTGAGCATCCTTTCATGTGTTTGTTGGCAATCTGTATATCTTCTTTGGAGAAATGTCTATTTAGGTTTTCTGCCCATTTTTGGACTGGGTTGTTTGATTTTTTGATATTGAACTGCATAAGCTGCTGGTATATTTTGGAGATTAATCCTTTGTCAGTTGCTTCATTTGCAAATACTTTCTCCCATTCTGAGGGTTGTCTTTTGGTCTTGTTTATGGTTTCCTTTGCTGTGCAAAAGCTTTTAAGATTCATTAGGTCGCATTTGTTTATTTTTGTTTTTATTTCCATTTCTGTAGGAGGTGGGTCAAAAAGGATCTTGCTGTGATTTATGTCATGGAGTGTTCTGCCTATGCTTTCCTCTAAGAGTTTTATAGTGTCTGGCCTTACATTTAGGTCTTTAATCCATTTTGAGTTTATTTTTTGTATGGTGTTAGGAAGTGTTCTAATTTCTTTCCTTTACATGTAGCTGTCCAGTTTTCTCAGCACCAGTTATTGAAGAGGCTGTCTTTTCTCCATTGTATATTCTTGCCTCCTTTATCAAAGATAAGGTGACCATATGTGCATGGGTTTATCTCTGGGCTTTCTATCCTTTTCCATTGATCTATATTTCTGTTTTTGTGCCAGTACCATACTGTCTTGATTACTGTAGCTTTGTAGTGTAGTCTGAAGTCAGGTAGCGTGATTCCTCCAGCTCCGTTTTTCTTTCTCAGGATTGCTTTGGCTATTTGGGGCCTTTTGTATTTCCATACAAATTGTGCAATTTTTTGTTCTAGTTCTGTGAAAAATGCCATTGGTAGTTTGATAGGGATTACACTGAATCTATATATTGCTTTGGGTAGTATAGTCATTTTCACAATGTTGATTCTTCCAATCCAAGAACATGGTATATCTCTCCATCTGTTGGTATCATCTTTAATTTCTTTCATCAGTGTCTTATTATTTTCTGCATACACATCTTTTGTCTTCTTAGGTAGGTTTATTCCTAGGTATTTTATTCTTTTTGTTGCAATGGTAAATAGGAGTGTTTCCTTAAATCTTTCAGATTTTTCATCATTAGTGTATAGGAATGCAAGAGATTTCTGTGCATTAATTTTGTATCCTGCTACTTTACCAAATTCATTGATTAGCTCTAGTAGTTTTCTGATAGCATCTTTAGGATTCTCTATGTATAGTATCATGTCATCTGCAAACAGTGACAGCTTTACTTCTTTTCTGATTTGGATTCCTTTTTTTTCTCTGATTGCTGTGGCTAAAACTTCCAAAACTATGTTGAATAATAGTGGTGAGAGTGGGCATCCTTGTCTTGTTCCTGATTTTAGAGGAAACAGTTTCAGTTTTTCACCATTGAGAATGATGCTGGCTGTGGGTTTGTCATATATGGCCTTTATTATGTTGAGGTAAATTCCTTCTATGCCTACTTTCTGGAGAGTTTTTATCATAAATGGGTGTTGAATTTTGTTGAAAGCTTTTTCTGCATCGATTGAGATTATCATATGGTTTTTATCCTTCAGTTTGTTAATACAGTGTATCACATTGATTGATTTGCATATATCGAAGAATCCTTGCATTCCTGGGATAAACCCCACTTGATCATGGTGTATGATCCTTTTAATGTGCTCTTGGATTCTGTTTGCTAGTATTTTGTTGAGGATTTTTGCATCTATGTTCATCAGTGATATTGGTCTGTAGTTTTCTGTTTTTGTGACATCTTTGTCTGGTTTTGGTATCAGGGTGATAGTGGCCTCGTAGAATGAGTTTGGGAGTGTTCCTCCCTCTGCTATATTTTGGAAGAGTTTGTGAAGGATAGCTGTTAGCTCTTCTCTAAATGTTTGATAGAATTCACCTGTGAAGCCATCTGGTCCTGGGCTTTTGTTTGTTGGAAGACTTTTAATCACAGTTTCCATTTCAGTGCTTCTGATTGGTCTGTTTATATTTTCTATTTCTTCCTGGTACAGTCTCGGGAGGTTGTGCTTTTCAAAGAATTTGTCCATTTCTTCCAGGTTGTCCACTTTATTGGCATATAGTTGCTTGTAGTAATCCCTCATGATTCTTTGTATTTCTGCAGTGTCAGTTGTTATTTCTCCTTTTTCTTTTCTAATTCTGTTGATTTGAGTCTTCTGCCTTTTTTTCTTGCTGAGTCTGGCTAGTGGTTTATCAATTTTGTTTATCTTCTCAAAGAACCAGCTTTTAGTTTTATTGATCTTTGCTATTGTTTCCTTCATTTCTTTTTCATTTATTTTTGATCTGATCTTTATGATTTCTTTCCTTCTGCTAACTTTGGTTATTTTTTGTTCCTTCTCTAACTGCTTTAGGTTTAAGCTTAGGTTGTTTATTTGAGTTTTTTTTGTTTCTTGAGGTAGGATTGTATTGCTATAAACTTCCCTCTTAGAACTGCTTTTGCTGCATCCCTTAGGTTTTGGGTGTTCGTGTTTTCATTGTCATTTGTTTCTAGGTATTTTTTGATTTCTTCTTTGATTTCTTCAGTGATCTCTTGGTTATTAAGTAGTGTGTTGTTTAGCCTCCATGTGTTTGTATTTTTTACAGTTTTTTTTTCCTGTAATTGATATCTAATCTCATAGCGCTGTGGTTGAAAAAGATACTTGATATGATTTCAATTTTCTTAAATTTACCAAGGCTTGATTTGTGACCCAAGATATGATCTATCCTGGAAAATGTTCCATTAGCACTTGAGAGGAAAGTGTATTAAGTTGTTTTAGATGGAATGTCCTATAAATATCAATTAAGTCCATCTGGTTTAATGTGTCATTTAAAGCTTGTGTTTCCTTATTTATTTTCATTTTGGATGATCTGTCCATTGGTGAAAGTGGGGTGTTAAACTCCCCTACTATTATTGTGTTACTGTTGATTTCCCCTATGTTGAGTGTATAAATATTTACAATTGTTATATCTTCTTCGTGGATTGATCCCTTGATCATTATGTAGCGTCCTTCTTTGTCTCTTGTAATAGTCTTTATTTTAAAGTCTATTTTGTCTGATATTAGAATTGCTACTCCAGCTTTCTTTTGATTTCCATTTGCATGGAATATCTTTTTCCATCCCCTCACTTTCAGTCTGTATGTGTCTCTAGGTCTGATGTGGGTCTCTTGTAGACAGCATATATATGGATCTTGTTTTTGTATCCATTCAGCCAGTCTGTGTCTTTTGGTTGGAGCATTTAATCCATGTACATTTAAGGTAATTATCAATATGTATGTTCCTATGATCATCTTCTTAATTGTTTTGGGTTTGTTTTTGTAGGTCTTTTCCTTCTCTTGTGTTTCCTGCCTAGAGAAGTTCCTTTAACATTTGTTGTAAAGGTGGTTTGGTGGTGCTGAATTCTCTTAGCTTTTGCTTGTCTGTAAAGGTTTTAATTTCTCCATTGAATCTGAATGAGATCCTTGCTGGGTAGAGTAATCTTGGTTGTAGGTTTTTCCCTTTCATCACTTTAAATATGTCCTGCCACTCCCTTCTGGCTTGCAGAGTTTCTGCTGAAAGATCAGCTGTTAACCTTATGGGGATTCCCTTGTATGTTATTTGTTGCTTTTCCCTTGCTGCGTTTAATATTTTTTCTTTGTCTTTGATTTTTGATAGTTTGATTAATATGTGTCTTGGTGTGTTTCTCCTTGGATTTTTCCTGTATGGGACTCTCTGCGCTTCCTGGACTTGGTTGACTATTTCCTTTCCCATGTTACGTAAGTTTTCAGCTATAATCTCTTCAAATACTTTCTCAGACACTTTCTTTTTCTCTTCTTCTGGGACCCCTATAATTTGAATGTTGGTGTGTTTATTGTTGTCCCAGAGGTCTCTGAGACTGTCCTCAATTCTTTTCATTCTTTTTTCTTTATTCTGCTCTGTGGTAGTTATTTCCACTATTTTATCTTCCAGGTCACTTATCCGTTCTTCTGCATCCGTTATTCTGCTATTGATTCCTTCTAGAGAATTTTTAATTTCATTTATTGTGTTGTTCATCGTTGTTTGTTTGCTCTTTAGTTCTTCTAGGTCCTTGTAAACGTTTCTTGTTTTTTCTCCATTCTATTTCCAAGATTTTGGATCATCTTTACTATCATTACTCTGAATTCTTTTTCAGGCAGACTGCCTGTTTCCTCTTCTTTTGTTTGGTTTGGTCAGTTTTTACCTTGCTTCCTCATCTGCTGCATATTTCTCTGTCTTCCCATTTTGCTTAACTTACTGCATTTGGGGTCTCCTTTTCACAGGCTTGAGGTTTGTAGTTTCTGTTGTTTTTGGTGTCAGCCCCCAGTGGGTAATGTTGGTTCAGTGGCTTGTGTAGGCTTCCTGGTGGAGGGGACTGGTGCCTGTGTTCTGGTGGATGAGGCTGGATCTTTTCTTTCTGCTGGGCAGGGCTGCGTCCAGTGGTGTGTTTTGGGGGTGTCTGTGACCTTATTCTGATTTTAGGCAGCCTGTCTGCTAATGGGTGGGGTTGTGTTCCTGTCTTGCTAGTTGTTTACCATGGAGCATCCAGCACTGGAGCTTGCTGGCCATTGGGTAGAGCTGGGTCTTAGAGTTGAGATGGAGATCTCTGGGAGAGCTCTCACCGATTGATATTACGTGGGACCGGGAGGTTTCTGGTTGTCCAATGTCCTGAACTCGGCTCTCCCACCTCAGAGGCTCAGGCCTGACACCAGGCCGGATCACCAAGACCCTGTCAGCCACACGGCTGCCTTGAGTCATCTGTACTGTGTCCAGATGGTCTCAACACCACAGTGCTCTCTCGGGGCTGCCTCCTTGAAGTAGCTCCCGCTGTGGAAACTGGGCAAAATACACATCCCAAAGATGAAGGAGGAGGATATATACTATTTTAACTTACATTTTCTATTTAAGCTGTATTGACTATCTTTCTATATCTTTATATATTCTTCTAAATATCATTAATGATGGCTCTATGGTATTCTTTATATGGAAGTACCATAATTTATTTAATTAACCTCTACCTTTGAGTGTTTAGATTGTGTCCATATTTTCCCTATAAATAATACTCTGAGGAACATCCTTGTAACACAATCTTTGCGCACCCTTAAAAAATTTTTTGATCATTATAATTATTACCTTAAATTCAGAGTTCTCAATTTTTCCCAGTGACCCTTTTTTTTTTTTTCTAAGGAAAAAAGCACTCTCTAGCCAAGAGTGTATGTGTGAGATCTCTAGACCTCTGGGAACTACACACATGGGATGGGAAATTTTGTTTGTCTTCAGAAGAGGTTTTCTTTCTTGTGCTATAAGTTCTTATTATTTTGCAGCAGGAAAAGTAAAATGTATTCTAGGGTTTAGTTTGCATTGACAGTATTTAGAGTGCATAATAATTACCAGCCATCTCCTTGCAGAGGTTTGAGGGTTGATTTTGCCACCACTCCCACCTCATCCCCATTACACAAAAACACACATAGTATGTCGTAGAAATGTGCTTATACACAGCTGGATATAGTTTCTTGCCTATCAATAAATATGCAGTGCGTGTTGTATAATAGGTGCTCAATTAATATTTATCAAGTGAAAGAAAGAGGTAGAAGGGAAGAAAGAATCTTTTATTGATTCAGTGATCACAGATCAACCTTTGTTAGATTTGCCCTCTTCCCATATCAGAAGACCTTTGCAAAAGCTGGAAATGAGCTCCTTATTTTTAACCCCTGCAGGAAAGAAAGATGAGGCTACCAATATCCATTCTCCACACCCTGTCCCCGGCATTTTCAAGACGACACACCTGACTGATCAAAGCCAACAAGTAGATACCTACAAGCATATTTTCTCATCTTAGAAAACACAGAGCTTCCTGAAGGTAGGAATACATTTTGTTCTTGCATATCAAAGTTGAATTGCTATACGTTGTTTGTACAAATTGTGAGTGAAGGAACATGCCAATCTACCCATGTGTAATACTTAGAATTCATTTGGGGAGAATAAAGGCCAGGCCTTAATCTGTGAAAACTTATCCTAACCATTTTCTCCAGAGAGTCTCAAAATCTCAGGTCTGGAATGGCCTGAAAGGCCATCCATGCCTTCTCTGATGCTGGGCCCCCACCTCTAACATCCTGCTTCTGCTTGAGCATCTCTAGTGATGAAGAGCTCACTACTTTAATGGGCAGTTCCATTCATCTTTGGATAGGCAGCTCTTCTTGTTAGAGCCAAAATCTGCCTCTCCATACCATATTCTCACTGGTCCCAGTAATGTCCTCCAGAGTGTCAAAAGCAAATCTGATCATTCTTCCTCATGAATATGTAAAGGCAGCTTGGGTCTTCTTTGATACTTGTTTTCTCCAGGATAAAAATAATGTTTGAAAAATTCTCTTAAAACTTTGCAGTTTTCCCTTACCCACAGCCTTCACTTTTCTAGTTAGCAATGATGGACTGATTTACTCTGAGCTCTCTGGCGCTACATCCCCACCCCTCCCTACCCCCCGCTTCCCCCTCCCCACAACCAAAGGGAACATACTGGGTCCCTGGCAAAGACCTATAGGATTCAAAGCCAGAGACTCTCTACTCCTTACTCAGAGATTGTCAGTGAACAAGAAGTGTGTGCCTGGGTTATCTGTCTGTTCCCTCAGGTCTCTCACAGTGGTGGATGGAATTCCCTGACCATCCATGTTATATCCTGGCTTTTGCTCTATGAAGTGAAGGGCAGCTCTAGGAAGTATTTAGGAGAGGCAGCGTGGCTGCAGTAGAAAAAGCATAGGCTTTGGAGTGAAGGTTACGTTTAAATTCCAGCTCCTCTGTGAAGTTGTTTTGAGACCTTGTGCCAGATATTTAACTTTTCTGGGCTTTTTTTTCTTCGTCTGTAACAGAGGCATCTAATATCTACTGCAGAGTGTCATGTTAAGGGCTAAATAAAATAATGTACTTCAAGTGCCTGGCTTACGGTGAGCATTTTATAAATGATAGCTGCTACTAATCATAAGAAATAATTTTTCACTAGGAAAATTGTGGCTTAGTCATGCTCTAAGTGGAACAAGTAGTTTTTTACTACAACAGTATCTATTATCAGTTGTCTGTCCCATTTGAATTATCTCTGGCCTGTGATTCATGGTAAATGTTTTTATCGAATGGCCTATACCCACAGTACTCTGTCACCTCCTATTCATTCTGCAGCCCGAGAACAGATCAGCCTTCTGGCCTCACCTATTATCTGAAACTGCCTCCTTTAAGGGAAGTCCCTATTGCCACATCCAAGGGACCCAAATAGGCCTCCATCACTCTGCAGCACTTGACACTATTGGTCACACAACCCTTTCAGGAAAGCTCTCCCCTCCTAAGAGATTTCACATTCTTCTGGTTTTCCTCTCTGGATGCTCCATATCCTCCTTCCACACCTTGCTAGGGTCATTTTCTCAATGGTAGCATAATCTAAAGTTTTTTCCTGGACCCTCTTCTCTTCTAGGCTCATGGGCAATTTAATCTGGCTTCAATTGCCATCCTTAAGCTAATAATTCACCACATATGTGTGGCGAATACTTCTCTCTAGAAACAAAGACCTGTATATCCAACCAACCTCTTGACTTCACTGTCTCCTTGGTTGTCCCATGGGTACTTCACACTCTACCGTTGAAAGTGGAACCAATTATCTTCCCCTCTAATCGAGCTTAACTCATATGCTCTGTTGCTTAATGATTGACACCACCATACAGTCCCTCCAGTTGCCAAAGCCAAAAATCTGGGAGTCAACCTTGATTCTTCCCTCTTCCTTAGGCTCTATATCTACTTAACGACCAAGTTCTATCAATTCTATCTCCTTAATATCTCTGAAATTCATTATATTCTTTCTATACCTTCCACCACTGCTTTTTCTCAGGCCGTCCAGCAGCTGGTCTTCTTTCTTCTGTCTTATCCCTGATAGCACATTTGCCACCCTACAGTCTGTGTGATCTTTCCAAATATAATGTTTATGATGTCAGTCTCCTGTATAAAATACTTTATCTTTTGTTGCCCTCGGAAAAAGTACAAATGCTTTTGGCCCTGTTTAGAAGGCCTTTTCTTGATCTTGTCCCATTTTCCTCACTAACCTCATCTCTTTCCCTTCTTCTTCCCCCACCTGGTGTCTCTTTACTCTTTCCCTATCCTTCTCTTTTCCCTCCAAATCTCCCACCTCCATCCGCACATACTGCTACTGGCTGTTACCTGAACTCACCAAACTCTTAGTTCTGGGTCTTTTGCACATGCTTTTCTTTCTGATTAAAATTCTTTTCCCTACCTCTTTCTATCACAAGGACACTGGTGCTGGCAAGTGCCATTTTGGAATCCTCTCTCTAGCTTATTAGCACGGGACCCAGACCTGCCCTTCAGCCTATAGGAACAAGTACTGGGACACCGCGGGCCAAGCAGCTAGCGGGGAGGGGTTAAAGCCCCACCCATCAGCAGGTCCACTGCCTTAGGACTCCCTGAGCCCTGAGTTACCTCAGGACCAAGATCTGTACACCAAAATGCCCAGGACCTGGCCCCACTCACCAGTACACCAGCACTAGCCCCAGGACTTCCAGGGCCACACACTCAGCCATTGGGACCCAGCCCTGCCCATCAGCTGGCCAACATCAACTCCAGGACCCCCAGGTCCCTTCAGCCAAAGACCCTAGGACCTGGCTGTACCCAACAGCGGGTGGACACCAGCCCCAGGAACACTGCAGCCCTGCAGCGTGATAGCCTGCCATGTCAGGACCCAGCCTACCAACCAGCAGGCCAGCACCAGCGCCGGGACCCCCAGGGCTCTGGACCCGCCCACCAGCAGGCTGACCCCAACTCTGGGACCCCCAGGGCCATGCAACCAGAGACCCCAGGACCTGGTTCTACCCACCAGCAGGCCTACACCAGCTCCAAGACACCTTGGGCTCCTCAGCCAGCCACCCTGGGAATCAGCTCCACTTACCAATGAGCCAACACCAGACCTCACAACCAGACCTCACAATGAGGACACCCCAGACCTCACAACCAGCCATGTCAGCAACTGGCCCTGCCCACCAGCTGGCTAACACTAGATCTGGAACCCCCCAACCTTACAACCACCCACCCATGGGACCCACCCACCATTGGGCCAGCACTAGCCCTGGGACCCCCGGGGGTCTATAGTCAGCCACCTCATGACTGGGCCCCACCCACCAGTAGCTGGCAGACTGCACAGGCAGGGCCTGGCAACAAACTGGACTGGGGGCCAGCCATGCCTAACAGACACCCCCCACAACAGCAGTCAGCCTGTCACGACAGAAGGGCCCATGCAGCCCACAGAGGGAGCACCCCTGGAGCATAGAGTTCTGGGGAGTATGCTACTGCTGCCTGCAAGAGGCTCATTTTAGATCTAAAGACACACACGACTAAAAGTGAGAGGATGGAAAATGCTATTCACTGCGAGTGGAAGTGAAAAGAAAGCCAGGATAACAATATTTATATCAGACAAAATACAATTTAAAACAAAGACTGTTATAAGAGACAAAGAAGGACATTACATTATGATTAAGGGATCAATCCAAGAAGAAGATATACAATTGTAAATATATATGTACCCAACATAGGACCACCTAAATACATAAAGCAAATATTAACAGACATAAAGGCAGAAGTTAATAGTGACACAACAATAGTAGGGGACTTTAACACCCCACTTATATCAATGGACAGATCATCCAGACAGAAAATCGGTAAGGAAACACTGGCCTTAAACAACACATTAGACCAAATAGACAATAGATATATATAGAACATTCCATACAAAAGCAGAAGAATACACATTCTTTTTAGGTGCACATGGAACGTTCTGCAGGATAGATCACATGCTAGGCCACAAAACAAGTCTCAATAAATTTAAGAAGATTGAAATCATATCAAGTATCTTTTCCGACCACAACAGTATGAGACTAGAAATCAACTATATCTTCAATAAATGGTGTTGGGAAAACTGGACAGCTACAAAAGAATAAAACTGCATTACTTTCTCATACAATGCACAAAAATAAATTCAGAATGGATTAAAGTCTTAAATATAAGATCTGAAACCATAAAACTTCTAGAAGAAAACACAGGTGGTATACTCTTTGACATTGGTCTCGGTAATATTTTTTTGGATATGTCTTCTCAGCCAAGGGAAACAAAAGCAAAAAAAAAAAAAAAAGGGAACTACATCAAACTAAAATCTTTTGCACAGTGAAGGAAATTATCAACAAAATGAAAAGGCCATCTACTGAATGGGAGAAGATATTTGCAAATGATATAGCTGATAAGGTGTTAATATACAAAATATACAAAGAACTCATACAATTCAACATCCCTCCCACCCCCGCAAAACCAACCCAATTAAAAAATGGGCAGATCTGGGTAGACATTTTTCCAAAGAAGACATACAGATGACCAACAGGCATATGAAAAGATGCTCAACATCACTAATCATCAGGGAAATGCCAATCAGGACTACAGTGAGCTATCACCTCACACCTGAAAGAATGGCTATTATCAAAAAGACAACAAATAACAAGTGTTGGTGAGGATATGGAGAAAAGGAAACCCTTGTACACTGTTGATGGGGATATAAATTGGTGCAGCCACTATGGAAAATAGTATAGAGATTCCTCAGAAAATTAAACATGGAACTACCATACAGCCCAGCAATTCCACTTCTGGGTATTTATCTGAAGAAAATGAAGACACTAGAAAAGATATATCCACTCCTATGTTCATTGCGGCATTATTTACGATATCCAAGATATGGAAGCAACCTAAGTGCCCATTGATAGATGAATGGATAAAGAAGTGGTATATATACACAATGAAATATTACTCAGCCATAAAAAGAATGAAATCTTGCCATTTCTGACAATGTGAATGGGCCTAGAGGGTATTAAGCAAAGTGAAATAAGTCAGAAAGAAAAAGACAAATACCATGTGATTTCATTTATATGTGGAATCCAAAAAACAAAACAAACAAAACAGACACTGAGAACAAATTGTGGCTTCCAGAGAGGAGGGGGTTTGGGAGAGGAGAGAAATAGGTGAGGGATATTAAGAGGTACAAAATTCCTTTGTAAAATAAATGTGTCACAGGTATAAATGTACAAAGTAGGGGGTATAGTCAATAATTATGTAATGTCTTTGTATGTGAACAGATCACTTATTGTGGTGATCATTTTGAAATATTGAATCACGATGTTGTGTAACAGGAACTAATGTAGTCTTATAGGTCAATTATACTTCAAAAACAAACAAAAAAACTCATAGAAAAGAAGATTAGATTTGTGGTTACCAGAGGTGGAGTGTGGAGGCGGGATAATTGGATGAAGGCAGTCAAAAGGTACAAACTCCCAGTTATAAGATAAATAAGTACTAGGGATGGAATATACAACATGATAAATATAATTAACACTGCTGTACATTATATAGGAAAGTTGTGAAGAGAGTAAATACTGAGTTCTCATCACAATGAAAAAATATTTTTTCTATTTCTTTAATTTTGTGTCTACATGAGATGATGGATGTTCACTAAACTTATTGTGGTCATCATTTTATGATGTATGTAAGTCGAATCATTATGCTGTTCACCTTCAATGTATACAGTGCTATATGTCAATTATATCTTAGTAAAATTGGAAGAAATAAATTAAAAATAAATAAAATTTTAAAAAGCCTCCACTAACTCTCCTGTGCTGGCTTAGCTGCTGCTTCTATGTGTCTACATGACCTGTTCCTACTCCCATCAAGGTGTCAAAGCACTTAGCGCAATATCTTGCCATTGTGTACTTCCCTGCCACTTAAAAAGGATAGCAGTCATGTCTTGCTCATTTTAAAATCTCTGATGCTAGCATAGTGCCTAGCAAATGGGAACTGTTCAGTAAGTATCTCCTAAGTTATGTTTATTGTTAAATAAGTTGATTTTGGGGAACAGTACCAAAGCTTTTGTTGTAGGGTAACCTGAAATTATAGGCTTGGAAAAGGAACTTAAAAGTCTCAGACATTATAAATGACTCGTAGGCTCAGCTTGCTTCTCAACCTGATGGACTTGGCAGACATGCAATGATGGATACACATGAACATCGCATGCGTCCCAACACAGTGTGTGTTTCCAAGAGAGTCACATGACACTCATTCCTCTGTAGGTAAAGAGCCCTGGGCCAGCTGAGCTAGGTTAGTTCACTCTGGGTGAGCCTTACAGGCTGCTGGCACACCTCAGGAGAGTGTGGACTGTGTGTCAAGTGCACGAAAGCCAACTAGGGCAGAGAGCATGGGAACCGGTTGGAAGAAGAATGACACCAGAGGGAGATGAATCTCCCATTCAGCAATTCTAGTCCCAGCTCTTTCATTAATGAGCTGTGTGACCTTGAACAAGTGTCTTCCTCTTTTTGGCTCCAGTGTCCATACTTGTCAATGAGGGCTTGGATTGGCTGGGCTCCAAAATCCCTTCCAGGATCGTTGCTCTGGGATTTTGTGATCAGTGTGAAGACTGCAGACATCAGTGGAAGGAAGCAGGTAAGTGTGTATTAGGAGCATGTGGCAACTGACCCATCGGTTCCAGGCCTTCAGCAGTCTTCAGCAAAAGGGAGCCAAGCTAGGACAGAGATTTGCTTTAGGTCACCCTGGAAGCAGAGACCTCTGGGGCGCAGTAGCTCACCATTGTGTCTTAAGGCTCTAAGTCAGGTCTGTCAGAAGGAAGCGTTTCCAGGGATTGGAGTGGGGGTAGGTGGGTGGCAGAGAAGTGTTAATTTTCACTTAACAGTAAAACTGCCACATTTGGGGAAAGTTTTTATGTTTATTGACCAATAATTTTGATCATTTTCTTTGCATTGAAATTATCCAAAGTTTAAGTGTTGGAAATGACTCAAAGAGTACCACCTGGAACTTAGCTGAGGCAGGCATGACAGCAGTGCAGTGTTTTTGAACGGAACTGTTAAGTGGGTGAATTGAGATTTTTTGAGGCTATGAACCATCAAGTCATAGAAATTCAGATTTGCCTTAGCCAAGTAAAAAAATCCAGTTTATTCTGAATTCTTAAATGGGTGGTAGTGGCTTTGATAATTGTATTAAAGACTCCTTGGGAAGCATAAAGAAAAGTATATATATATATGTGTTTAATTGAATAAATACTCATAACCAACTGTTTCTAGTTGATTAGCTCTAGTACTTGGCAGAGAACTTAGGGTGATAAAGAAAAAAATAACATTATGATTTTTAAAAATCCTGGGAATATTCTTTTTGGTCATGATTCACTGGTGTCAGAATTTCTGAGAGGTGTATGGAAACTCCCATCTTTGTCCCTGAAAGAACTGGAAATACATGAGTACAAGGTGTGCTCGGGAACTCGAGCTTCTGGCTCAAGGTGACTCCTTTCAAATCTGGTCCTTCCTTTGTGTTGACCAAGAGTTTCCTCAGCTTCTTAGAAAAATGCTTGTGTAATGATTCACTTTGGTTCTGAAAAGATAGATGCATAATCGCTTAACTTCTTGAAGGTGTTTGGATTTGAATCCTAGTGGACAAAGCACAAGCCAAATGTTGGTGTGGAGAAGTGCCATTTTTAGCTCTCAGAATGGAGGTGGGCCAGGAGCAAAGAAAAGCACCTCCTGAGAAATGAGGGGACCAGCCAGATGCAGAAATGGGCCTCCAGGAAGAGGAGCCAAAACACAAAAATAGTAATAATTAAATTTGCTGAGTATTTACTCTGTGTCAAGCAGGATTCCAAATCATAATGATCATAATCAGAATTATACTATTAATAGTTCTCACACCAGCCCTCTGAGGCAGGCTCTCTTATTTCCATTTTCTAAATGGAAAACTCAGGTACAGAGGTTAAATATTCACCCAAGGAAAATTAGGTGGTAACTGTAGAGCCAGGATACAAACTCAGGTAGTTGGGCTGCAGAGTCGTTGCTGTTAACTACCTGTGCCCTGGTGCATCTCTAACCTTTCAAGGTCATATACAACTCTCATTCTGTATCTCCAGCATCCGGTCTGGGGCTGGGAAGGTAATGGGCTTTGTTGAGTGTTCCTGAACTTAATGGAACCAAGCAGACTCAGCCTGTGCCCACCTGGAGTCTGTGGGAGGCTCTGTTTGACTCAGCACAGTACTTGAGAGAAGCAGAATGCTAGCCAGTCCCTGGGGGATGGCAGCAGAAGCCCAGTCCAGCCAGCTGATGTGGGATCGTGGGCAGGATTCCCTCTCACTGAACAGAAACAGGAAGGAAAACCATGGGTACACAGGACCCCAGAGCTGGGGGTGTGAAGAAGCAGCCTGCTGGTTCCATAGATTTACGGGAACTCACTGCACCAGCCCCTATACTGGGCACTGGCCACTGTGGATACAGAGTTGGATTGTCCACATTCCATGCCCTGGAGGAGCTCCGTGTTAGTACTGGGAAAGGCTACCTATCTGATAGGAGCCAGGAAATTGCCTTAGGACCCCGTCCTACTTTGTAGGGTCAGACGAGATTAATTCTCAATTCTATTGTCTCTCTTGTGGAGTTTTAAAATTCAGCTCACTGCCATTAACTGGATTCAGGAGATGGGTTATATAACTTTCAGATCTCTCGAACTTTCTGGATCAAGAATGTAGGGCTATGAATAGCCAAAGCAATCTTGAGACAGAAAAACTGAGCGGGAGGAATCAGGCTCCCTGACTTCAGACTATACTACAAAGCTACAGTAATCAAGACAGTATGGTACTGGCACAAAAACAGAAATATAGATCAATGGAACAGGATAGAAAGCCCAGAGATAAACCCACACACGTATGGTCACCTTATCCTTGATAAAGGAGGCAAGAATATACAATGGAGAAAAGACAGCCTCTTCAATAAGCGATGCTGGGGAAACTGGACAGCTACATGTAAAAGAATGAAATTAGAACACTTCCTAACACCATACAAAAAATAAACTCAAAATGGATTAAAGACCTAAATGTAAGGCCAGACACTATAAAACTCTTAGAGGAAAACATAGGCAGAACACTCCATGACATAAATCACAGCAAGATCCTTTTTGACCCACCTCCTACAGAAATGGAAATAAAAACAAAAATAAACAAATGGGACCTAATGAATCTTAAAAGCTTTTGCACAGCAAAGGAAACCATAAACAAGATGAAAAGACAACTCTCAGAATGGGAGAAAATATTTGCAAACAAAGCAACTGACAAAGGATTAATCTCCAAAATATACCAGCAGCTTATGCAGCTCAATATCAAAAAATCAAACAACCCAATCCAAAAATGGGCAGAAAACCTAAATAGACATTTCTCCAAAGAAGATATACAGATTGCCAACAAACACATGAAAGGATGCTCAACATCACTAATCATTAGAGAAAAGAAAATCAAAACTACAATGAGGTATCACCTCACACAGAACGGCCATCATCAAAAAATGTACAAACAGGGCTTCCCTGGTGGCGCAGTGGTTGAGAGTCTGCCTGCCGATGCGGGGGACACGGGTTCGTGCCCCGGTCTGGGAGGATCCCGCATGCCACGGAGCGGCTGGGCCCGTAAGGCATGGCCGCTGGGCCTGCGCGTCTGGAGCCTGTGCTCCGCAACGGGAGAGGCCACAGCAGTGAGAGGCCCGCGTACCGCAAAAAAAAAAAAAAAAAAAAATAAGTACAAACAATAAATGCTGGAGAAGGTGTGGAGAAAAGGGAACCCTCTTGCACCACTGGTGGGAGTGTAAATTGATACAGCCACTATGGAGAACAGTATGGAGGTTCCTTAAAAAACTAAAAATAGAACTACCATATGACCCAGCAATCCTACTACTGGGCATATACCCTGAGGAAACCATAATTCAAAAAGAGTCATGTACCAAAATGTTTATTGCAGCTCTATTTACAATAGCCAGGACATGGAAGCAACCTAAGTGCCCACTGACAGATGAATGGATAAAGAAGATGTGGCACATATATACAATGGAATGTTACTCAGCCATAAAAAGCAACGAAATTGAGTTATTTGTAGTGAGGTGGATGGACCTAGAGACTGTCATTCAGAGTGAAGTAAGTCAGAAAGAGAAAAACAAATACCGTATGCTAACACATATACATGGAATCTAAAAAAAGAAAAAATGGTTCTGAAGAACCTAGTGGCAGGACAGGAATAAAGACACAGACATAGAGGATGGACTTGAGGACACAGGGTGGGGGAAGGGTAAGCTGGGACGAAGTGAGAGAGTGGCATGGACATATATACACTACCAGATGTAAAATCGATAGCTAGTGGGAAGCAGCCGCATAGCACAGGGAGATCAGCTCGGTGCTTTGTGACCACCTAGAGGGGTGGGATAGGGAGGGTGGGAGGGAGACACAAGAGGGTGGAAATATGGAGATATATGTATATGTATAGCTGATTCACTTTGTTATACAGCAGAAACTGACACGACATTGTAAAACAATTATACTCCAATAAAGATGTTAAAAAAAAAAAAAAGAATGTAGGGCTAAAGTGGTGGCAAGGCTGGGTAGACAGAACTTGGGAAAGGACTCTGCAATTGAAATGGCTAGAGAGATTGCTGGATAAGAGAAAGGAGAAAAAGAAAGACATCTGTTCTTATGTTCATATAACACTAGGACCTATTTATCCCAGTAGGGAGGAGAGAACATTTATTCTCTGTGTTAGCCATGGAACCGGCTTTGGGGTCAAGTTTCTTGAGTGATGAAGCAATTTTGGTAGGCTAGGATTCATTTGGTGATGAGCAATGAAGGTGATGCCTGGTTTGCCTGGATAGTCCCAGTTTATGCTTGTTATACTGGTGGCATTATTTAAATTGCCTTGTTTCACTCTAAAAAGTATCCTGGTTTGGATGATAAATTTTATAGTCATGCTGCCCAAGGACAAAAAAACACCTGCATTTTTCTCGTGGGCTTGAGTTCTGAGTTTTAAAGCGAAAGAGATGTTGGAGTATAAACATCTCTTGCTAGATAGCCTTTTCCTCTGTTACCACCATGCCTGAATATGGACAAAAGTCAATCCTTTCCCCCTTAGCTTGGCTGGAAAATATAAAACTAAAATTTACTCTAAAAATTAATAGAACACCCACCACCACCAATCTCCTTTAAAATAGAAAAACAGACACAGGGTACAAATTCATTAAGTTTTTGCCATAGATCTACTTGACTGTCTCTATTTAGAGTTATCAGTTCTTGAATTTTTTAGCTTTCCTCCATCTAGAGTTCTGGGGCACACAGCCAGACAGAGGCTGGAGTGGGGTGCTGGTAGGGAACCACAGATGTAGGGGGGAGCCTGTCAGCCTCTCACATGTCCTGCTGTTCTATAGGACCCTAGTTCTTGAGGTATCATCTTCTGACTCTCGAGGGAAGGGAGGGAGGAGAGTTGTTTTCTCACCCCTGGAGATCTGCTTGAAACATAGTCACTGTGACTGTAGTGATTAGTAGAAACTTGCGAAAGAATCAAGGAGAAGGAATGAAATTGGTATTTCATGAAATTTAATTGAGCATTGCCCTGCTCTTTAGTTTATCTGACCACATTTACAGATGGAGGAAAACAAGGATTTGGGGAAGGAGCCTTTCTTGTGTGTCCTTTGCTGTCTCTCCCCTCACTGGTCCATCTACCTGTGTCTGTGTTGTTGTGCTGCTATTGCTAAAGCCATCAAACGAGACCGGTGACTGTACTCAACCTTAGTCATCTGTTTGTTACAGAAGCATTTTTGGACTGTTTGAATGGCTTCATCACCTCGTTCCTTCGGATACACATGCAGACTAGGAGGAAGGTAAATAGACAATTATTGAGCATTAGGCCTGTCATAGATATTGAAGGGAATTACAGGGTCAAGAAATTATAGTCAAAATTCAAAGAGACGTAAAAAGGATGAGACATTGTTTAGGTTTTGATGTTAGAAGCTCATTGTTTCAGAGATCTGGGAGTGTGTGATAAAACCATGCCAGCTCTTTTTTAAAAAATTTTTTTAACATGTGTTTATTTCTTGTTTCTTTTCTTTTTTAATTTTTAAATTTTATTTATTTTTTATACAACAGGTTATTATTAGTTATCCATTTTATACATATTAATGTATATATGTCAATCCCAATCTCCCAATTCATCCCACCACCACCACCCCACCCCCACTTTCCCCCCTTGGTGTCCATACGTTTGTTCTCTACATCTGTGTCTCTATTTCTGCCCTGCAAACCGGTTCACCTGTACCATTTTTCTAGAAAACCATGCCAGCTCTTGTTTCCACCTTCCCAACATAAAACAGCTAAAGATCACTGAATAAATTAATAAGAGATAGCAAGGGTGTGCTTCCTCAAGGAAAATTCCCCTAAGAAGCTTGCCATTTCAGGAAGACATGGGTTGTGGGTTTTGTGAATCAGCTTTAAAGGAGCCAGATGAGCTTATGACCAGTGACAATATCTGTAGCTACTGAAGTCAAGACAGGGTAGTCAGTCAATTCTCATGCTTCCTTCATGTCACATTCATGTCACAGGGGCCACACGAATGGGCTGGGAATGTTTCCCTGCAGGGTCCTTGCTGATACTCAATTTCCTCTGGTAAATTGCCTCATTCTTCACATCAAATCCTCTTCAAAACGAAGTAAATTCTAGGTTGATGAAATAACACACTGATCATTTAAGAAACGTGACATAACCTACCTGTGAAGATTATCGAATGTGTGCAGAAGCCTTCCAAATTTTAAACCCTGGGGGCTAGAAACCAATCCCAAGGCACTGCCATTGTGCAAAACCTTGCTTTCGTTTGCAAATCATGCCCAGGAAATGTCATCAGAAACAACTTGTCAATCTGAGAAGCAACGACACTCATAACTTTATAGTAATGATAGAAATACTGAGAGTATTTAAGTTTGAATAAAAACAATAGTTAAAATGTATCAATGGCATATTGTGTGCCACGTCCTGCCCTGAGTTTTACATGCATTGTCTTGTTTAATACTCCCAATAATAAGTATTCTTACGTAGGCATTATTATATTATTATTCTAATTTTACAGATGAATATTATTACAGCCCAACTTCTCTCTAGAATTTCTGACCAGACATCGACTGTCTACTCAACCTCTCTGTTTGGATAGTTAATAGGCATCTCAAGTTTAAAGTGTCCAAAACTTGGCTGCTAACATTCGTCTTCTCCTTCCCCTTCTTCCAACAAACTTCCACCCCTTCAGTCTTCCTCATCAAAGGTGATGGCAACTCCAGCCTTCACGATGCTCAGGCCGAAAGCCTGGGAGTCGTCTTTGACGCCTCTCTTTTCGCTCACACACCACATCCCATCTGGTTAGCAAATTCTGATGCTGCACCTTCAAACTATATCAGAATCTGACCACTTCTCACTCCTCCACTGCTACTACCTGGTTCAAACTACCGTCCTCTCTCAGCTGGATGGCTGCTGTGACCTCCGTCTGCCCTCGCCCCCTTCAAGTCTATTCTCTTCCAGGTAGCCAGACTGCCCCTGTTAAAATGAAAGTTCAGAACCCTCCAGCAGCTTCCCATCTGACTCAGAGTGGAAATCAAAGCCCTTACAATGGCTACAAAGCCTCACGAGGGGCCAGCTTCTTTTCTGATCTTTACTTTGAGTTTGCACACCGTGAATTTTATGCAGTGTTTTGTGCATATGTGAATCTGTGTGTTCTTCTGGGAGAATCTATGTAGTGGTCATCAGATTCTCAAAGGAATCAAAATCTCCCAAAAGCTTAAGAATCACTGCTTGGAGGAAACGTCATACTTGAAAATCCAATTTAAAGAAGGCATTTATTCAAATTATAAAATGATTTGGAAAGGATTCTTTATTTTTTTTTAAAAAAAAACCATTGAGTTGTACCCTTTATTTTATTTTTTAAAAATATTTATTTAATTAATTAATTTATTTGGTTATGCTGGGTCTTAGTTGCGGCAGGCAGGCTCCTTAGTTGTGGCTCATGGGCTTCTTAGTTTTGGCACATGTGCTCCTTAGTTGTGGCTCAGGGGCTCCTTAGTGTTGGCTTTCAGACTCCTTAGTTGTGGCATGTGAACTCTTAGTTGCGGCATGCATGTGGGATCTAGTTCCTTGACCAGGGATTGAACCCGGGCCCCTTGCATTGGGAGAGTGGAGTCTTAACCTCTGTGCCACCAGGGAAGTCCCGGAAAGGATTCTTTATTTAACAAAAGGAATCATTGAAAATGTCTTGTGCATTCACAATACAATGAAATTAAATATATTTAATTATTTTAGCAGACTCTTTGTGACCCAAGTGTATCAGTTCTAAGAGGATTCAGAGTAAATCAGGCTACAATAAAATCTATGTGTAACAAATAGATGTTTGAGCCTCTAACTAACAGTTCTCTTATTTTAAATAATACCAAAACTATATGCACAGTTTGGGGCCTGTTATGTGTAAGGTATTATATTTGGAAACATTTTTTACATGTTTCAGTACATAGAGTAATGACGTCTGTCTCTGTATGCTCTTCTCACCTTACCCCTCAACCTAGAATTTGTAGCATTTCACAGATCAGCAAGCTGTGTAATGAGATTGGACCCAAAGTGATTCTCTTGCCAAGGAGAGAGATCAGCAGTGATTGCAGGTGGGTCAGCCTGGATATGGGCTCTTGGGTCCCTGAAACCCCAGCACTCAATTGTCTTCTGCATCATTCCCTTGACCATTTATAGACTAGAAACCTGACCTATATCCCAGGGGTGTTGTGTGAATTAACCAGTAAACTATAATTAATTGTGAAGTAAACATTAATTATTGTTTTCACGGTCAGTTCTGGTCTGGGTTCCTGACCTGGAGAGAGAACCTGCTCGCACAGTGGCCTCTGTGTGGGTTCAGAGCACCCCACAAACCTGTGAGGGTTGTGTCCTCCTTTGATGTATGTTAGGAGTACTCCAAAGAATCGTAAAGCACTCGATTTCACACTGGAAAGGCGTCCTGTTTGTGATTGCAGGGAACCTGGTCTCTGTCTCCAGCACTAGAAGGGCTGCCGTGGGGCAGAAGTTGCTGATTTGTTCTTCATGGGCCCAGAGGGCATAACTAGGACAAATGGGGAGGCAGACGTTAGCCCAAGAGTGGGAAGAACTTCAACGGCTGGAGCAGTTCAACTATGGAACCAATGCCTGAAAAAGCAGGGAGTTCTTCCTGGCCATAGAAAAGTTCAAGGAAAGGCCAGATGACTTTTTATTTTCAAATAATTTATTGATTGATTACCTACCCTATGTGGGGCATTATGCTAAGTGCTGGAGGAACCCAAATGTAAACTAGACAAGTACTGTGCTTTTAGCACAGATGTAAGAGGGAAGATAAAATCCATTCATCCATCCAGCCATCCAATGAATATATAGTCATCCCTCAGTATTCATGGGAGATTAGTTCCAGGACCTCTGCCCCACACCCCACCCCAACAGATACCTAATCTGAGAATGCTCGAGTTCCTGGTATAAGATAGGACAGTACAGTCTGTATAAAATAGTATAGTCTGCCCTCCATATCTGTGGCTGCAGAACCCTTAGATACAGAGGGCTGACTGTATATTGAGGTATCATAGCACTGAGTGCTCTACAGTACTGAACAAAGCAAAGACTTACGTGTCTTACAGGTGGTATATGAGATTGCCAATAAGAACTCCTAAAGCATGAAGTTAATGTTAGCCTTTGAGACTGAAATTAGGAAAAGTTAACATGAAACAAGATCAATTGGCTAATGGGGATATAAGTATAAGTAGGAAAGCTTAAGTATAACAAATCATAACATGCTTTGGCAACTGTGATGACTGTTAGTGTAAAGCGGGTGGTCTGCATGGAGCTAGAAGACAGGGAGTCAAAGGAAGAATATTTGTGAATTTGTTCCTAGCATGATCTGAATACAAGGTAATGGACCAGGGACTGAGGACATCAGGCTTTCATAGCTCAGTGACACTGGCTATTGAGATCATTTAACTCATACTCTTTTCAAGAACCTCTTCCTCTTCTCCTGCCTGACTCCTACTTATCTTCAGGTTTTAACTTAAATGTAACTTTCCTGGAAAAGCCTCACCTGTACTCTCACAGTACTATGTACTTCTCCTACACGGCACTTATCACAGCTGTAATTTATTGTTTCTTAGCATCTCTCTTCCCCACTAGACTAGAAGCTGAATAAGGATAGAAGACGTGTCAGTCTTATTCATCCCTGTAACCCATTGCCTGGCACATAGAGGTACTCAGTAAATATTTGTTAAACGACTGGATAAATAAATGAAAGACAGAATGAATCTGATTTCCCAGGAAGATTTTTCCCTATAAGGGAAAAATTCCCTGAGCAGAGAGATGACTTTTATTTCTGGAATTCTTGGAGATCTCACTTACAGCAGGATTCTAACATAAGGTAGAAATGCAAGGGAACAGGAAATGAGCTATGGGACTTCAGAGATGGAATAGCAATCGTGGAAGTGGTTATGTAAGAGAGGGCACCTGACCTGAGTACCAAATCAAAGATGGGATTTGGCATGTGGAACTAAGGGGTGGAGGGTGAAAAGGTTATTCTAGCCAGAGATGAACAGCATGAACAAAGATACCAAGTTTGGAATTCAGAGTGAATGTAGAGGAGTGATGGGACATAACATGGGGAAAGCAGGCTGGGATCCCACTGAGACAGGCAGGATAAAGTGTTTGGACTTCTTCATCTGTTGGTAAGCTTTGCCATAGAGGGGATCCCTGCATTGCATGGGGGTCAGTTCCTTTCACAGTGTTCCAAAAGATAGAGCGTGGACAGTGACAAGGACTGGATGACTCCAGGAGAAGGCCAGCTGGCTGTCTCCCTAAAGGTCCTCACAGTGGGGTGTAATTACCAGGGATCTCATAGGGTCCAGGTTCTGGCCCTTTGTCTGTCAGGCTCGAAAATCTGTTTATCCACACTCAAAGGTTAACCTAATCTCACAAGGCTACTGTATATAACCAGGATGCTTATTTAGTAATTCACAAGGAAAACTAGCATTGCTAAAGGTATCAAATGCTCAAGTCCTATGACTAGAGCCCTGTAAGCAGACCACATAAGAAGTCATATTATAATTAGGTGTCAGTTTGTTAATTCACAAGAAATATATTGCCCAAGGATGCCCAAGTCCAATGGCTTAGGTAGTCATTTCCTATAGGTGGGTCTACATGAGAAGCCACACTATAATCAGTTCCTTGATAAACTTGGAGTTTAGGACAAGGGGAACTCATTAAAAGAATGTTTAGAGACATCTAACCTAGTCCTCTATAATAGGCAGGTACTTGTCACCATAATTACCTAGGTCACCTTTTAAACCAGAACCCCTCTTCCCTGGATGGTATTAGATGGACAGTGATAAGGTTTGCTTGTCTGACCTCCTTTCCTTGCATTTTCATGGCTGGTCAACCTCCCTTCTGACTGATACTTGCCTTCTTTAACTATATTAACACTTCCAATCGGATTTCATCAAGTTTTCCTGGTCTGAGAACCATTCTGTTTCTTTAGGATGACTTAGCAAATCTCTGCTGTAATCAATGTGTTGATGTCCCAGTTTAACTCTTAAGAGGACAATCTCATTTCTGATTCTTTCAGGATCATTCACTGTTGCCCCTAGTACTGACAACACTTTCCAGTCTCGAGATTCTAGGGCACACCAAGCCTCCAATGGCTTAGAACAATCTTATATTTAACATTGTCAGATTGTTACAAACTAGATAAAGCCTCAGTGATAATAACCTTTCCATTCCATTCATGTGCTTTTTTGCAATCAAAACACACGTTCATGTCTGTTATCATTCTAAGATGAAATTCTTTACCTCAAGAGGTGAACAAGAGATTAACAATAGGCAGAAACAGAGCTCAGATCCCAGGCCACTTTCTAGTATATTCCACTCCTTCACCATGTAATAGAAGAGTTTTCTTTTAAATTCCAAATACATTGAAAAGAAAAATCATATCACACTAATGTTTAATTTATCCACTTGAAGGCCGCGCAGAGAAGTCAAGTGTTGAGGTTTAGCATGAAAGCCATGATGGAGAATTCTAGTGTCAGAACCAGGGCTTGATTAGCAGTAGAAATGCCCAATCCTGTCCCTACCTTAAGGAGGCAGAACACTGGGATTAGACAGACCCCTGTGGGCAGAGCTGGCAGGAGAATAGGAACAAAGACCAGATCACAGACTGGAAGGCCCATGGGTGAGCCCAGAGTTGGGAAAGAGGGGACTGGTATCCCTGAGGATGTTGCCACCAAGCCACAGGGAAGATGGGGTGAATGGCCTCTCTTAGTCTTTCTGGAATCAAAACACTCTTTCCTCTAAGCACTGCTGGATATAGGAGGATACATTCTCACTCTTTGCTTCCTTGCCCCAGACTTTACAGAGAACACCTCCCTTTGTGATAATGACCATTAATGAGTACCACCCTGTGCCAGGTGGGGGCTAGGGATATTATTTTGCTCCTAACAAGCTTGAAGATTGTATTGCCTCCAACCTCCATCCGAGAAACTATAACCCTTAGAGGTTAAGTAACTTGACCAAGGTCACTCACTAATATATGTTGGAAATGGATTCTAAGGCAGTTTGGTTTGACGTAAAACTCAAGCTTTTCCCATTGTGCCATGCTGACCCTCAATACATTCATGTCTCAGATGAGCTGTTATAATTCAGGTCTTTTTTGTCCTCCAATCCTGCTGGTCAGAGTGTGAGAACGAGAGACAAAAGAAAGGCAGGAAAAGTGTTGCATTCATTACATGCTAGAGCCAGACAGTCTGCACTCAAATTCAGGTTCTACCACCTGCCAGCTGTGTCACCTGGGACAAGTCATACCCTCTCTGTGCCTTTTTTCCTCACTTGTAAAATGAGGAAAATAATAGTACTTACCTAAAAAAAATGATAGTACTCACTTTATAGCATTGTTGTGAGAATCAAATATGTTAATATAACTATAGTGCTTAGAAAAGTATCTGGCACATAGTAAATGCTCAATAAAATTAGCCATTAATATCTTTTGATTAAGTTGAGATCTTGACCTCAATCCAGTCTGACCCCTTCTTTGGATGTGGAAGACACTGCAGCCTCATTAATTCCATAATTCTAAGCCATCTGTTGGGGTGGGTTACTTTCTAGATGGGTCATCTGAACTATTTTAAGGGATCAGCTTAACCATTTTAACAGATCCCTACTGATGTAAATATCAGACTTCATCTAGAATCCTAGGGTCATATCATGGATAGTCCCTACAGTTTGCCTCTGCTGTACGCTCCTCCCTCCTTTCCTAGAAATGCCTGTCTAAAGGGACTGGTGAGTTTACTGGAGATCTGCCCTGATGTGGTGCCAGCAGCCCACAGGTCATTAGTGCTCCCCAGAGAGCCCATTCCTTGCATGCTTTGTAGCTCAGCAGACTCCCGAGTCTTCTCAGCCAGTGACATTCCAGATGCCTGAGCTGGCAGGAAAGGGTGGGGCAGCCCCAGTTGAGTCCAGAAAGGAAACTAGGTCTGTCCACACAGACAGCTACAGACCAATTAAAATGGTGCATAAGCTAATTAAGGACTGTGAACGAGGTGCCACTTCCCTGAGGTGCCAGAACATGCCAGATAATGACAGCCTTGGGCCGGAACCTTCTATGACTTGAAACTGAATAACTTAGGTGACAGGATTAAAACAAAAAGGACAACCACCTGCAAGATATAACTTCATACTTTCAAATGGAATCTTTAATACAGTTCAATTTCAGAAATATTTGTGAAACAATTAGGGCAGGAAACAGTGCTGGACATTATGGGGACACAAATGTGTGACACTCAGGGTGTCAGTTCTCCATCTCTACTCCCACTTCTTATCGGCACCTACAATTCCTCTCACGTGCACTATTGTAATCATCTCTTAACTGGCCTCCCCATCTCCTGTGTTTCCTCAGCCACAATCCATACAAACAAACTTTTGTCGTATAACACTTCACTCAAAATGGCTTCCCACTGCCTACACATTAAGTACAAATATCTTACCGATACTAAAGACCCTACAGACTGGCCCAGATTAACCCTTCCAGGTTTTCCTCTAACTTACTGCTCTCCTCCATGCCAGCCTTATTGGTCTACTACAGTTTCCTGAAACACACTGTCTTTGTTTTCTCCTCATCTTCCTGTTTCCCTGAATCTGTTACAAGGCACAGCATGGCTTCCCTTCCCATCTCTGAATAGAGAGATCTTGCCCACCTTTCAAAACTTGTCTCCAGTGCCACTTCTTCCCTAAAGCATCCCATGATGTTGGCTTCCTCTATTGCGATGTCATCAATCCCATGTTATCCTGCATTGCACTTGGTTTATCCTTCTCTCACGTCTGAGTTTTCCTCCAGCCAGTCTCCTGAGGAACCGGTCCTGGGATTGACTTTGTCATTTTCCTCTCCCACAGCATAGCTAGCATGATCCTCATGCAGAGTGAATTATACTGAATGGAATGGGGGAGATAAACCCAGCCCAAAGTGACTAACGTAAGCCAAAATGCCACAAGGTTCTATGACAGAGCTCCAAAGTGGAATAAAATTCGGGTTGGAGTGGGGATGAATATATTCCAAGCAGGAAAGACTGGGAAAGTTTTCATTTTTTCATGTAAACCTTCCCTGATCTCTCCTCCTCTGTGACTTGTATCCTTCCTGCACCTCCCACCCCCAGCCCCCATGGTGGTATTCACAACCCAGTATTGTAATTGTTTGCTTATATGTCTGATATATTTCCTAGACTAGAAGATCCTTGAGGGCAGGGACCAAGGCTTAATCCCTGTTATATTTTTGTACCAAGCCCAGAGCTTGGCACATAGTAGGTGCTCAATAAATATTTGTAGGGGGAGGAAAAAGAGGGTGGGAGAGAGGGAAGGGAGGGTTTATTCATGTAGACATGGGGAGAGATGAAGGCTACAAAGAAATTGAATCCAAAGGGATACAGTCATATATGGGGACCCTGCCAAATTGTCTTGGTGGATTAGCTTGATACTATAATGAAGGTGCTCACTTCTCACATACTGCTTTTTGTAGGTGCTAATTGGCACTGAGTAAATAAGAAAAAAAAAAGACCAACCTGTATTCCAAGATCCTTTTGTCCCCCTCTTCTCCCCACATCCTGGCATTGGCACTGTGGTACTTTCCTCAATAGAAGATAATTAGGAGGCTGTTGGCAGCTGCAGTCCATGCCTGCTCTGTAACAGAGGGTCGTTGTGATTGCTGGAGCTTTCACTAACACAAAGACCAGTCAAATGGCCATTAAAGTTAAGGTAGCTCTTAAAAGAAAAAAATCAACCGCTTCCAGTTGATGCTGAAATTCCTTTCCCTTCGCTTTTACACAAATAGGCAAAATTAGGAGTGGAACATTCACTTTTATCTGCCTCCAGTCAGAGGGCCACAGCATAGTGGAAGGAGCAGTGGCTCTGGCATTGCTGGGAGCCGGGCATGACTAGCAGTTTCACCACTTACAAGGCACACAGCTTAAGACAAGCACTTTGGACTTCCCTGGCAGTCCATTGGTTAAGACTCCGCACTTCGATGCAGGGGGCGTGGGTTCGAGTCGGGGAACTAAGATCCCACATGCCACGTGGCCAAAAAAAAATAAAACAAAAATAATTTTGAAAAAGAAAAAAGAATGTTCACTGTTATTAAAAAAAAAAGTACCTTAATCACTGAAGCTTATTTATTTTCCTCATCTATAAATGGGAATAAATACTATCTTCTTTTGGGACTGTTGGGAGAATTAAATAACACGTACCATAAATACCTTAGTCCAGCACCCGCAATAGAGAAAGCCCAATGTAAATGTTAGCTATTGATCATCATGATTATTTTAAAAAGCTATTTGGGGTAAGGATTCAAGGGCTTAATGAAGTAGACAGCTGTTCTATATTTCAGAAATCCTGTTAGATGTTCTAGTTGTCTGGTGGGGTCGTTTTAGAACCCTTGGCATTCCTTTCACCCCCGGTTTTTATTTTATCCCATTCCTGTGCCTGTATTTATATGCTACAGAAAGTATGGCACAGTTACGTTGTGTCTTTAGCAATAATTAAATTCCTTCCTGACTCCGGTTTGTCCTCATCTTGTTTCCTACTACTCCAGCCCCTACTAGGAACACATGATAAAGCACCTTCTTTCTATAACATTTTAAAGAGTGGGTGTTTACAAGAGCTTTGCAAGAACTTTGCAACTTGAACTTTGGAGAACTCCAATCCAAATAGACAACATTCTAGGCTTTGCGTTAAAAACATTATTATGCTTATAAGATAATCTGACATGCAGTATTTTCATTATTGCACTTTTTCATTTTAATTTTTCTCAGTTTGCTTGTTAACCATTTTGGTACAGAAAGTGAAAACATTTTCTCACGTGTATGTACAGTGATAGCTGGAAATTTGTGGGGAGGGAGACAGGGAGAAAGCGAATAATCGATATAACATCATAACACTTGATAGCAGGAAGGTGAAGAAGAGAATAAATGAAGAGGGAAAGACGTAGGGAACAGCAGAGTCTACACTGGGGTAGACCGTCAACAATTGCTGGCTGGATACGTGAATGAATTGTAACAGAGCATTAGACTGAAAGTTCCCACAGAGAAGCAAGACATAATAGCTATCAGATATCCAAAGTTGTGGGGCAGACCATCCAGAAGAACCAACAAAAAAATTTAGCAGAAAAGTGGTTTCATGACTCTTGCACTGTCACTGCCATCAAGGGTCCAAAGATGCCACTCTTGAAAGCTTTTGAAGAGGATTTCTTTGGAGGGAGCAGTGAGTATAAGTGCCACTTGTGGCCCCAGGGGTTAAGGGAAGTGGGTGCCCCCCTCACCTCGCTGCAACAAGACCACTCAGAACTTGAGCTGTGTTTCCTGCAGTTATGGGCCCCGGGGACCGGGTCTGACTCCCTCCCTATAAATTTACAGGAAAAGAGCAGGGTTGGCTGATGCTTTGGCAGCAGAGCAAAGGAGATTGCTGCTGCTTCCGGATTGGCCAACACTCCCAGAATTGGTTGAGGCAAAGAATGCTCCAAGGAGCAGATATGGGCCCCGCAGGGGAGAGCCAGTGTGGGATGCCCCTTAGATCCGTTTAGTAGGGAGTTTGAAGAGGCCCCAGCAGAGAAGCTGGATAAGGGCTGCAGCATTTTCTAGGGCTGGGGGAAGAAACTCCTGCCTGAGAAGAATGTTTTTGCTCAGGTTAAGGGACCCTCTCAAGTGAGAGACCACCAGGGCTGGGGGAGGAGAGAAGGTCTCTGAGGAACTCACAATAATATCACATAAGAGAAAGTCAGTTTGAGACAACTGCCAGGCCTAGAGAGTATGACACCACCATCTCACCAGGGTCCCAATCAGGCAAGCCCTTTATGCCCACCTTCCCTCTCCGCCTCTCTTTCTCCAGGAGGAGTCAGAAATCTCATTTGGCAAGATGGGAGTGTAACAGGAAGGGAGGAGAAGATTTAGATCCTGGTTTCCCACTTGAAAGCCCCGTGAATGAAGTTAGAAGTTTCTATTACTATTACATGGATGTGGATATTTTAATTTACTGAATTGAAGCTGTTTATAACTGTGACTTAAAGTGAACTAGGACTTGTGTCTACTTAGGAGTGGCCACCAAAGTCTAGGGGCATGCTTAAGTTTATATCTAGTGACAGAGGAAGCTCTGTCCCCATTCCACCCCTGATAAGTTTAAAGGGCGGTGGAAGATTTAAAATAGTGTTTTTGTTAGATTCCATGAATTCTGGTTATTCAACATACCAGCTACAGAATGAATAAATGAACAGATGAAAAAAATGAATGGGTGAGTTTATATTTGGATAAGTTTATATTAGGATGCACTATGATTCAAACTTAGGGGTTTTTAAAAATTGAATTCTTGTAACATTTTATCACCTTTGGAAGGTGTATGGTTGTAGGTGGAGATTACTGTAGCTCTTAGCTATACTAAGGTCCTGTATTGAAATTAACACCACCCTACCTGTTTCCTGTTACCTCAAAAGCTGTAGCAAGTGAAGTGGGTCACCAATGTCTGCCCCTCACCTCCTTTTACTCTCTTACTACATTCATTTCCTGCTCAAAACCTTAGCCAGCTGTTCTGCTGAGAAGGTGCGGAGAATTCATTCACACTCAGGTGTAGAAGAGTCAAGAGTTGGCTACATGCTTATTTCCAGGGACATTTTTGCTTTAGTAGTAGAAATGCCTGAGTTCAAAGAAGTGATGCCTTCATGGTGGCACGATTTGGGGCATTTGCAGAAGGCAAATGTTGACCAAGATTTCTTTGGGAAGGGGCTCCTCAGCATCCTGGGAACCTGGTCTCAGCACACATGGGCGGCTGCCCAAGTACATACTATACTCCAGCTTAACTTGCCTGAGATGATGAATGTGAAATCGTGGTGTGAACTATAACGTACCATGCAAAAGTGAGCCAGCATTATCATTATTCTTTAATAGCTGCAGCTACTCACAACAGACTTGTAAGCTCTTCTTAAAAGATTAGTTACCCACAGAGATGCTTTTGCTGTCCTTACCAAATTATCTCCTTTTGACTGGAATTTCTTGAGCATCCCAAAGGGACAGAAGCAACTCTCATACATCGTGACAGAGTTCTGAAAACCAAAGATTTAGTCCCTCACGAGGCATTTTTTCTTTCTGCTTGTCTACTTCCACCTGTCCAGAGGCATTTCTGCTTCAGATCCTATCAGTCTTACCTTGCAACTGAGGCAAAACCTCCTGCCTGGCCTGAGCTTTTTTGTGTGTTAGAAATGATAAGAAACAGCTGTCCTCGGATTAATGCCATCACCCCTGTTATGATTCAGCCATTCAGCTTGTGGTAGCAATTGAGTGTTAGATGAATGTCTTTCTAAATTCAATCACCCCAAAATAAATACATTGCAGTAGCCTCATTAAACAAAATTGGATGCAAGGAGAGGATGGGGCTGACTGATAGGAAATGAGAAAGAAGTAGGATATTTCAAAGCTGCACGCATTCAATTGCCCTTCAAAAACCTCTTCTAGGACCTTGTTCTGCTTTAGAACCTTTAGGATTTTTTTTTTAAAAGATGCCTATGTGTGTGGTACCACTTTCTCCAAAGAGAGATCCTTTTTAAAATGGCATATGATAAAATGTATATATCCATATTAAGAGATAGTCATATAAAATCGGCAAATGTGCAGATGTGTTTGTATACAGCATCTTATATAGGACATTTAGCATAAATTAGCCAGCTCGTTCAGCTGATTATTCAAATATTTTAAAGGTTAACCACACAGGTGCTGAGCGGATGTTAAATTGAATCCATTCGTGCATTCATTCATCCAACACATACTTGCTGAGACCTACTCTGTGCTGTATCCCATGCTTTTCATTAGGGGACCACCATGAACCAGACAGCCTCTGCTGGGAAAGCTGCTTAGAATAGGGTGTGGGATCAGATAGACACCCATTACAATACTGAGAGGTTCAGATGCTAAGTGCCAGGTTTGAACTTTATGCCATAGGCACTTGGGAAGCATGGTAGGGATGATATGATCAGAATTGTGCATCAGGAAATTTAATCCATTAGCAGGCTCTAGTTAGAATTGATTGGAGGTGAGAGGCTTTAGAGACCATAGCAAAAGTTCAGGCCAGGAATAAAGAAGGACCCAAGGTAGGATTGTGGCAAATAAGCACTGGAGAAACAAACATTAATTATTAAAAGGGAAAAATCCATGAGTTTGTGACTGTGGTTGTTTTAGGCTCGCTGTGTTCCTCTGGGCATTAGAGTTATCTGTACAGGTTAGGGCTATGTGGGAGAGAGGTATGTATGATTCAGGGTCCCAGGGGGAAACAGTATCTAACTGAGGTGAGATTTTTAATGAAGGCACTACTTGCAGAGGGGTGGGTGGGATTAAGGGAACCAACAAGAGGTGGTGAGGCACCCAGAGATTAGCAAGAGTAGGAAGATTTAACACCCGTAAGGGCAAGGGGAGGAAATAGTATTCCCAGTTTCCAATAAGAGCTGCAGCCATGGAGGAAGGAGAAACAAGGGAGCAGGAAAGAGATACCCTTACCTCTCCCCATTGCTGTACTTTAGTCTGCTGGCTCCTTTCATTGGCCAAACTCAACTGAAAAGGTGCCTAGGTAATGCAGTTACAGGTGTGGACCTCTCAGGGCACAGAGCAGGGGGAAACATGGGCAGAAATAATGACAGGGGATAGTAGGGGGGACAAGTGGAGAATAACATACAGTGCTAAACTGTATTGTATGTTAGGTGATATTTAGTGTCCTGGAGCTTCTTAAATCCTAGAGATTTCAAACAGAGGGGTTTCACTATGAAACCTGATTTCAATATGATCGTTACTACATACTTGATAAGAAAAGCTGGTAATAAAATCTAAATAATGAAAGCTGAGGGCCTGGGCATATAATTTAACTGTTGAATCTCAGTTTATCTGTAGAACGATGATAATTCCTGCCTCGCCTACTCTGTAAGGTAACTATGAAAATAAAGTGAGATAAAGGTTGTAAAAGTGTTTTTTAAATTAATTTTTGACATAAATCACTTGAAAGATGTGAAGGATTGTTCTTATCATCTGGGATCGTTCCTTTTCAGTTTTGGTGCTCTCCACTCCATAGCACAGTGTCTGGCCCAGGGGGCTGCTCCATTGACACTTATAGCATTGAATTAACTTGAATTCTGAACACATCCCTTTTCTCCCATGATTCATGCACAATCTCTTTCAATCAACCTTGTTACTGTGGGACTTTTTACCTTCTTCAACATATTCTATTCCTCTAATAACCTGTCAAGAAAAAACTAAGGGGAGTTCTCTGGTGGTCCAGTGGCTAGGACGCAGGGGGTACGGATTCGATCCCTGGTCAGAGAACTAAGATCCCACATGCCACGCAGCTCAGGAAAAAAAAAAAAAAAAAGGCCATTCAGAATTAAAATGACTAAAAAATATTTAACTTCACTCCACCAAGGGAAAGTTCCTTCATATGTTCTCAGAGTGAGTATTGTTAGTAGCTTTGACCAAGGATCCCAGGTCTGGACATAGGAATCCTTCCCTGAATTTACTAGTTTCCTTTCACAGCCTAAAACCGCTGCACACACTGTGATTTGGAGGAGGTACAGTCTGAAAGATGAAAAGCCCTTCAAAACAGTATGAAATCTCTAAATCCCATGTGTGAAAAGACTCAGTTCTTGTACTGTAATTGCTTTTCTTAGCCTGGCCCTCAGGGATAGACCCTAGATGAGATATTAGGCTGGTTCCATCTCCAGTACTTATGATTTTGCATTCAGAGCTCTGATTTTGCTGAAGTCTGTTAGATGAAATGCAGGCAGGCAACTGCCTGCCAAGAAGTCATTTAAGGGAAGGCCTGTGACTGCTGGCCCGGCAAGCGTCGGGAGACTCCTGCACTCTTGGGAGTGCTCCCCATCGCTGGTCTCCGGCATCAGCACGAATAAACCCCTCCTGAACCCTGGGCAGCTCCTAAAAGTTTACGGGGTCTCCTGGCCACAGACCTGCTCCAGGGCCTATTGATATCATTGCTTCCAGAGCCAAAGGACCTGGAGAAAATGTGTAAGTAGCTAAAGGAACTGCAGGTGTGGAGCATGAAGATGGGGTGTGTGTGGGAGATAACTAGGATGATGTGGTTTTCACCCTGCAGCCATCTCTGGGCTGTCTCCCTCAAAGAGGACAACTTCTGGGCTTCCCTGGTGGCGCAGTGGTTGAGAGTCCGCCTGCCAATGCAGGGGACGCAGGTTCGTACCCCGGTCTGGGAAGATCCCACGTGCCGTGGAGCGGCTGGGCCCGTGAGCCATGGCCGCTGGGCCTGCGTGTCCAGAGCCTGTGCTCCGCAACGGGAGAGGCCACAACAGTGAGAGGCCCGCAAAGAGAGGACAACTTCTTGTGCCCACAGCTTTGGCCCTCCAAGCCCAGGATGCTCCACCCCACTAAGTTGGCTGTCTGAGCAGTGCTGCTTAAAATGCGGTCCATCCATCAGTACCATCAGCATCACCTTGGAGCTTGTTAAAAATGCAGATTCCGGGCCTGCCACAGACCTACTGTATCAGAATCCCTGGGAGACGAGGCCCTGAAATTTGTGTTTTAGCAAGGCCCCTAGGGGTTTTGTGTGCACTTTAAAGTTTGAGAAGCATGGGTTGAGGGTGTAGAGATTGCTTTGCCCAAGAGTGTGAAGATCTTGAGGGTAAAATCATATGCAGAGAGGTGACTGTAAGTTTGTCTTCATTCCCTTTAGCATAACAGAGATTCAGACAGAATTGGGCTTGTTATTGTCAGTTCTTCCATCTTCCAGGCCATCTTTGCTAATCCAGTTTTTCTTACCTTTGCCCAGAGTTGTTTATTTCAGCTCCGATGGTCCCAAAAAAGCATAGTTCTTTCACTCTCCACGCTTTCAACCCCAGTTTGAAGCTGCAGTCTCAAGGTCCTCTGAATTCCAGCCCAATCCCTTCATCTCAATTCCCTGAGTTTCAGGATTTCCCTGATCTTTCTCCTGTCTAAAGAGCTGCATTAAATCCGTGAGAAACTTTTAAGTTTTTCTTTTCTGTTTTCTGCCTTCTTCAATTTCTGAAATAATAATTCTCCTGACAAAATTTTATTTCTTACTTTTATATCGGTGGCATCTTCCCACATCACTGTCCACGAGAGTTTTAGGATTCAGAGTCCTCTCCTTTCATCTCCAGTCATCATTTCCATTTTTTAAAATTTATTTATTTAACACCTTTATTGGAGTATAATTGCTTCACAATGTTGTGTTAGGAATCAGCTATATCATTTCCATTTTAAACAACTCATTTTATTTCATCATGCCTTCCCCCAAAGTGGGTGACTTCTAATCTCTCCAGTTTTGGAATGCTGGGTGGAGGAGGATAAGTACTCAGGCATTATCACAAGGTTGCCAGATTTTGGTTGGGAAAATATATAGCCTATTCTGGCTTCAAAATAATGGGAAGAATAGGAGGTTCCTAAGAGTTATCAGCAGAGTCCAACCAGGCTTAAGCTCAACTCAATTAAATAAACATTTATTGAGAGCCTAAACAACGAACAGGATGTATATTATTAGGTGCTCAGGAATAGGACCATGACATATGGTGCAGTTAAAAGCAGCATAAGCTCAGACAAAAAGGACAACCCAATACGGGTAGATCCTAATTACTAATGAGGCTTGCTCCTCTGCTCATAGTAGTCACTTAAGAAAAATCTCTGTTAAACGAACAAAATAACTTTCAGACTAACATGCCTTCAATTATATGTCTTTTTATCTGTTGCTGTGAATTTGAGTTTCACAGAACGGTTTTTGTAGTGCTTTATGTTGCAAGGCTGTGTGCACCATTACTTCCAGACCTGGTTGTCTTCCTTCCACTTCCACGATAATGGATGGGGCTGCGGCAGGATGGAGTTTTACTGGAAAATGTGAAGGAGACACTTGGAATCTAGACAAAAGAGAACTTGTAAACATATTAGTCTTGGGGGAAATCTTACTGCAAAGTGCTCTGAAGAATGTATACAGAGAGAAGGAGGACAGAGAAAAAGAAAGGGCAAGGAAGAAGAAATGAAGTTTTAAAAGCAAACAGAAATAATAGCTTAGACTGAATGTGTTTGTTTCACTAATAAACCTAATGACACAGGAGTCTCATTTGATTATTAGCAATTATATTAAAGCTTTAAGTATAAAACAAATTTTGTAGATACAAAGTGCTTATCAGACCCGTTAATTCTCTGGGTTGGCAACTAATGTAGCTACGTGAGGGGCAGTCACATGGCGTTTGCATAATAAGGAGAAGGGGGTGAGGTCCAGGCCTGGCTTTACCGTGGTTTAATGTGTGATCTTCGGCAAGCCTCTTCCCTTCTTAATGCTCCAGTTTATTCTACGTAAGATGAGTAGTTTAGACCATGTCAGTAGTTCTAAATGTGTGGTCCCTGAACGAGCAACCTTGGCATCATCTGAGAACTTGCTGGAAATGTGAATTCCTGCTTCATCAGAAACTCTGGGGTGGGGCCCAGCTGTGTCTTTTAAAAAGACCACCAGGTGATTCTGATGCATGCTCAAGTTTGAGACCCACGGGACTAGCTATTCTGTGTTTCTGTAAATGAAGTAATTGAAGCACACGCAAAGCAGATGCAGGCAATTGAGGCAGGTGTCGGTGCTCTAGGCCAATGCGCAGCTGCTTGGTTGTGGAGTGTCGTGAGGCTGCTGTATATGAGTCACAGCCCTGTCATTCCCTCCCTCCAGTGCCAGATGGCCCATCATAGGCACACTAAGTGCATGCCCAGGGCACTAGCAAAGCACCCACCAATGTTAGTTTTGTTTAGAAAAATTTGATATCTCATGGGTTTTTTTTGGGGTTTTTTGGGGTTTTTTTTTTGCGGTACGCGGGCCTCTCACTGCTGTGGCCTCTCCCATTGTGGAGCACAGGCTCCGCATGCGCAGGCTCAGCGGCCACGGCCCACGGGCCCAGCTGCTCCGCGGCATGTGGGATCCTCCCGGACCGGGGCACGAACCCGTGTCCCCTGCATCAGCAGGCGGACTCTCAACCACTGCGCCACCAGGGAAGCCCGATATCTCATGTTTTCCAAAAAACATTAAGTACATAGGAAAAAAATCAGAACACTGTTAAGACCTCTCTATATTTAGTTTGGTGCTTAGGGCTTTTTTTTTTTTTTTTTTTTTTTAATTTTGAAATTCTCAAGGTAGTGATGGGGACATGGTGGGCTCTGTATAACCTTTTCAAAGTTTAGGGTATTTAAAGTTCTCCATCCTGCCCTGCCTTTCTCCTTGCTTTTCCCTGAGGTTTGCAGTAAGTAACTTACCATTCTTCTCAGACTCTAAAAAGCACATCTTTTTACCTCTGAGATTGGGATGTGTCTTACGATTGATGGTGCCTTAGAGCCGATGAAATATAGTATATTGTTGGCACTGTTGATGTTCCTTAGAAGTCATTCTATGTCAGGCTTTCACCCCTATCCTTTTCTGAAGTCTAAAACTCTCTTATAACCCCTGTGTCTGGAATTAGAATTCATGTGCAGTGTGCACCATAGTTCAGGCATTCTGCACACTCAAGCAGAAGGTATCCAATTGGTTCTTGGTAAAGCTCCCATGGCTGTGGTGGCCCCTAGGATATTCAGTGCTGGGTGAGCAGCTTCCTCTGGGCAACTTGACCACTTCTGGGGAATGATTATTGTTCTGGAAGACAGTGTAGTGGGTGAAAAAGGCCTTGACACACAGCCTGCCCTCAAGGAGCTCACATACTAGTGGACACAACATCAATGTCCACAAACAATAATAATGTCATAGGCTAAGTGACATAACAGAGGCAAATATAAACTTCTACAGAAGGGAGAAATTTAGTCTGTCTGGGTTTGCTGGGTGTGACTTCACAGAGGAGGTGACACTGCCCAGGTCTTCAAGAAGAATGGGAGATGACTAAATGGAAAAGGAAGAAAGAACAGCATGTTCAGAAGCACTTGGGTACATTGACAATGTGAATATTATGGTATGTAAATTATAGCACAATAAAGCTGTTTAAAAAATTTTTTTAAAGGAAAGTGCTTAGAGCCTCAAGTGCAGGGTGCATTTGAGAAATGACGAGAAAATCATGAAATGACAAGCAAAGAGGGTGCTTGTGTGAGCGGTAAGAGATGAGGCAAAACGTTTGGTTGTTAATGAGATTGTAAAGTTTTATCTGTTTTACGAAGAAATTTGAGTGGACAGAAATTTAGGAGAGAGCTTTGAGTAGAAAACAGAGATTGGAAGTAGACAGAATGGTCTGTGAAGCTGTGGGAGTTGTTGCTACTGGGCAGGAAAAGCTGCTGTCATTTAGCACTAAATGTAACTCTAACTTTCTTGGCAGCCCGGGCAGAAAGAAATGCATGGTGAGTTAGATAGCTTTCATTAACTGATAAAGGGAAGAATGTCAGTTTTTCAAAAGAGACAAATTGTTTTCCTAGTACTAAACTCTAAGGAATTTCTAAAGTGTATCTTAATATCAGGGTCTTTGAACAACACAGTTTAAAATAATAATGTCACAGATTTTGCATTTCTTTATACTAACTCCTGAGTCCATGAGGACGACGACTCTGTCACTCATCTCTGTAATTCTAGAAGTCCGGGCTCGGTAATACTCGTGGAATTACTGAGTGATTCTCAGAGGCAGTGGGAGACCTGGTGCTCTGCTTTCTGGAGAGGAGACTGATGCAAACCCTAGCAAATGGGGCTGTGTTTAGTCATTTAGGACCTGCAGAACAGGTGCATCATAATGATAGTGGTGGAGTGAGTATACCCTGCAATTAACTCATCCTGGGATTTTCGATTAGGTTCAGCTGTTTATAACAGACATTCCAAAATAACAGTGGCATTAACACACAATGGATTAATTTTCTCTTGTATTTTCACAAAATGATCTCACCCATGTGTCCAGCAACCAGATATAAAAGCAGAACATTACCCCTCTTATGCCTCTTGCCAGATACTAGCCCTGCCCAAGGGTAGCAACTGTCTTGACCTCTAACATACATGAATTAGTTTTGTCTGGTTTTGAACTTCATTAAATGAAATTATTAGTATGTGCTATTTTTGTCTGGCTTCTGTTTTAACCTCTTTATTGTAAAATCATACATAGCTACAGAAAACTACATACAAATATGTAGTTCAATGAGTTCTTATGACCTAGGCTAAGAAATAGAACTCTGCAAGCCAACCCAGAGGCCCTCCCTGAGCCCTGCTGCAGTTTGAATGCCATTCCTCCATAAATAATCAATCTCCTGATTTTAGAATGACCATGTCCTTGCACTTCCTATAGTTTTGTCACCCAACTCTGCATCCCTAGACACTATATTTTAATCTTGCCCATTAAAAGAAGTTGGTTATGTCATTTAAATCTCTTTTAATCTACCAGCCTCCCTTCCATTCCTTTCTTTTTCTAACAATTTATCTGTTAAAGAACCTAGACCATTTGACCCATCGAGTTTCCCACAGCTTAGATTTGCCTATTGCATACTCATGGTGCAGTTCAATGTATTCCCGTATGCAATGTTCTTTGCATTTCTTGCAAAACTGGCAGCTGGATCCAGAGGCTCTACAGACTTGGGTTTGTTCCCACTGGCAAGACCCTAAGCAGTGTAGGATTCTTTCATCAGGAGGCATGTAATGTTCAGTTGTGTCTCCCAGTGTGATGTTAGCAGCTGTGGGAGCCAAATGCCAAGATCCACTAATTCACTGGAAGCTGCAAAATGGTGATGTTCTAACTCCATCATTTCTTTTTCACTTATAGGTTGGAATATTTTTGATAAAGGATGTTTTCCTTCACTGACTAGAATTTTGTTACTCAGAGATAGAGTCAGCCAGCTCATGAGACCTGATTGTACACATCTCTTCCCAACCCCGTGCTCACCTATGTCACATTGCTAGCTCGAAATTGGCCATGGTAGCCTTTACACCATGGAAATTGGCAAATGATGCAAATCAGGGCTTTTCATCCCTAGAGAGCTAGTTGTTAAACCTTCACCAGCATATAACTGGTACAGTTCATATAGGAAAGGCAGGATAAGTACTTGATTCTTCCTCTTTGTTTACTCCAACATCATCCAAAGGTGACCAAATAGGTTTTTAAAATATATCATTATGAATTCATGGATTTAAACACATTGAGTGAGTTTCAACCCAGTGCTTTTATTGTGCTTATTGAGGCTCGATTATCCCATCTTACGTCTGTGTGTAGGTATGATAGCTCCAGCCATTTAGGCTTGTGATTTATTTGAGTTTATTGCCACCTTTTTACTATTCTTATGCCACTGGCCCCACCTGTTATATTCTTTTTCCTATTCTTCTTTGCCTTATTTTGGATTAATCAACTATTTTTTATTGATCCATTTTTTTCCCTCTTTGAATTTCTTAATTATACATTCTTTCATTTTAGTGACTACCCTAGAGATTATAATATATAACCTCGACTTCTTATAGATCCAGACTTCTTTTATCTTGTTGTTCCACAGTCTTTAGCATAGGTTTCCAACTTCAAGGTCACCTCATGGTCCCAATGGCTGTTAGAATGCCAGCTATCATATCCACATCCCGAGCAATGGGAAGGAGAAAGGGGGAAGGGCAAAAGGGAGCATGCCATTAAAGATCTTTCCTAGGACTCTCTTCCCACAACTTCTTCTTAAATCCTAATGCGGACCTTTATCTGAGGTACAGGCTAGGAAATGTAAGGTTTTGGTTAGGCACAATACCCAGGACTCTGCTACTAAGGAGAAAGTACAGAATGGATACTGGGTAAGCAATGAGCAGTTTTTACCTTACGTTCCCTCTTTAGACCTCATCTGAAAAAGCAGGCAGTTGGACTAGACAACATCTAAGGAAGTTTAAGAGTTTCTAGTCCAAAAAACTTTTATCTCTCTGCCTTCTTAATAATTTAAAGACAAACTAGCAAACTTTTTTCCTTAATGAAATTTCCTTTCTGACCCTTTCTAAAACACATTTTTATGTTGTGAAGAAAATTCAGTGTTGAAATCTAATAGAAAAGTAAACAATTGAGCAAAGCTCTCCAGCTGGCTTTAGGAAAGAACAATGTTCTACACCTTCTCTCCCCATCTCCCATAATGATTTGGTTTTTGTCATCAAAAAATTTGAGGCAAGAGATTCTTTTAATAATTTGGACACAGATTATTAGAGTAGTATTCAAGTGTTTCAGGAATGCAGCAGTATTAGGGTAATACAGTAATTTGTCTGTGGATGGGGATGGATGGTGTAGCTACAAGTACACAGAATTGTAGACTGAGAACTGTAGGGCTCAGGGGGACCTTGCACATCATCAGTTTTCCTTGTAAGAGAAGGAAATAGAGTCAGGGATTCCTGGGGACTCAGGTTTGAGTAGAGGTGGATGCCAATCAAATTGCTCCCCTCTAGGGATAATACTCTATTGTGTCTACCAACACTACAGTTGATGGGGCCCCATTTTGCTCTCGTTGGTTGAAAATTTGCCAGTCTATGAGAGGAGGAACCCTAACACAGCCCCCATTCTCAGAGCATTGCTATTAGTGCCTGAGCCTGAGGCCCAGGAAGCAAGATGTGGCCTTCTCTATGTGCCCCATCAAGGAACATGCTCTGGGGAGCACAGAAGGCTGACTTAAACTCCTGAAGTCTTCCATCCATTGATTCCAGCCCCACTTCCCAGCCTCATCCCATTGGTTATGGCTCTGCCCTGTGAGGCTCATAGAACAAACATAATTTTGTTTTGTACCATATGGGACTCCAAAGAGTTGAAAACAGCCATCATCTTCCCTCATATTTCTGACTTTTCCCCTCTGACTGAAATAATGCTTTTCCATAACAGAGGACATCTGCAGATGTTCACTGAAGATTGAAACAGCCTCTGCAGGGTTTGATACAATACTGTCACTTTACATACGTCCTAGGAGCACATCCTCATGAGTGGAGGGTGCTAATGTTGCAGCAGCCTCTGCAGAGGCTGAAGGCCCATGGATGGAGAGCCCCCATACTTTTCTGGGTTTGCTGAACAGGCTTCCTTTGCTAATTTGGGTCCAGATTTTAAAGCTGCAGGGCAGTTTGTGAGCAATCTAAAAGTGCTCACCGTACACTGTGAGGGTGGCACACCATGAGACGAACAGAAACTTTCATCTGTTTTTCTGGTAATGGTGAGAAGCTATATCCAAACATCCACAGACTAGTTCCTCCAGAGACTTACAGTCTGTGAAATCTTTTATCCCAGATTGGGACTCAGCCCATGCACAGGACACAAAGATAACCTTCCCATAACTGACTCACAGAGTATCAGAGCTTAGAAGAAACCCCAGGGATCATCTGGGTGCTCTCTGGATGAGAAAATGATACATAGTTACATCCATAGTTGTTCTAGTACACCAGCTGCTCTAACCAGTCATATAGACCAAATAACCCATTCTTTTCCCTTCTCAAAACAGTTGTTTCCCATGGAAAAGAAACTCATCACCTTGGCTGAGGGAGATGTTCTCAAGATACCCGGGACCTGTTTCAAGATCCAGGGCAAGTGAGACTAGAGTCAGAGATTGATGGAGGAATTCTAGGCATTCCAACTCCCAGCCCAGGGCCAGGCATGTGCCTCTTGCCTCCTAGCTTGGTCTCACACGCACACAATGAAATAGAAAGAATCCTTCCTTGCCTGCTGTGGCCTCTCCCGCTGCAGAGCACAGGCTCTGGACGCGCAGGCTCAGCGGCCGTGGCTCACGGGCCCAGCTGCTCCGCGGCACGCGGGATCCTCCCGGACCAGGGCACAAACCCGTGTCCCCTGCATCAGCAGGCGGACTCTCAACCACTGCGCCACCAGGGAAGTCCGAGAACCATGTATTATAAAACAATTATTCTGAACATGGGGATTCATTTTCTGTAATGCTGATATTCCATACCAGGATCCTTTTAGGCTCAATTAGTCTCATAAGATAATGGAGGGCAATGGAAGTCTGTATTTTTAAATATATGAGCAGCTGTTTAGACACCTTTTGTTTGTTTCATGCTGCTGCTCCATGGAGAAGCAAGTGCTGGTTGAAGTGCTTATATAAAAACACAATAATCAAAATGTTGCCTGATTAACTTAAGTTCTAACAGCAATAATATTGAGCAGGTACTTGATCCAACTCTCCTGAAATCTGAGCAATATTCAAATAGGACCCAAGACCACAAACTTAAACTAATAACTATTGATTAAATATTGATAAATGCATGAAAACATATTTAAGCTTCACTTACAATCAAATAAATGCAAATGCATTTTTTAAAAAATGAAATTTCCATTTTGTTACCTACAAAATTAGCAGCCCACTACATTGCATGAAGAGCCGTGCTTGGTTTTGGGTAATGCTCTTTCCAAGAAACCCTAGGACTTGAGAGAGTCCAAAGATGGAGAGTAGGATGAGGAAGGACCTCTCGTAGAACAAACAGTTTGGGACTCTGAGGGTGCTTGGCCGGGGAAGTGAAGACTCAGAGTGTCCAACTATCTCAAGAGAGTCTAGTAAGAGAGGGGTTAAAGTTGGTTTACATATGTCTCTAATGATAGAATCTGAATCAACAAGCAGAACCCACAGGGAGGCAAGATTCAACTCAATACAGACACTCCCCTATTTTTTTTTAAATTTTTAATTTAATTTAATTTATTTATTTATTTTTGGCTGTATTGGGTCTTCGCTGCTGCACGTGGGCTTTCTCTAGTTGCGGCAAGCGGGGGCTGCTCTTCGTTGTGGTGCGTGGGCTTCAGTAGTTGTAGCATGCAGGCTGTAGAGCGCAGGCTCAGTAGTTGTGGCGCATGGGCTTAGTTGCTCCGCGGCATGTGGGATCTTCCCAGACGAGGGCTCGAACCCGTGTCCCCTGCATTGGCAGGCGGATTCTTAACCACTGTGCCACCAGGGAAGTCCCCCAGACACTCCCCTATTTTTGAACATAATGTGCTTAAACATTTTTTGATGATTGAGTCTTATTTGCCATATGGTAAAATATTCATAAGCTACGAAGGGATATACAGTGAAAAGAAAATTGTCTTCCCATATCTGTCCTTCAGCCACTCAGTCCCCCTCCCTGTCAACCAAGATTAGCAATTTCTTGTATATTCTTCCATAAATAGTCTATGCGTATGCAAGCATACCATAAGCAAATAATACAGACTATTCGACAGTCTTTTTTCATTCAAAACTGTTTAAGATTATTCTCTATCAGCCCACATAGTGCTACCAAGTTTTTTTTAATTCTTTTTAATGAATGCATGCAACTCTGTGTGACTGTACTATAATTTATTAAGCCCTCCTCTATTAACGAACATTTAGGATGTCTCCAATCTTTGGCCATTATATAATATACTTCAGTGAATATCTTTGTACATATGGAACATGTGTAAATACATCTATAGAATTAGTTCCTAGAATTGAATTCCTGAGTTAAAAGACTTTTTTCAGCGTTAAAACTTTAAAATTTTGGGACTTCCCTGGTGGTGCAGTGGTTAAGACTCTGAGCTCCCAGTGCAGGGGGCCTGGGTTTGATCCCTGGTCAGGGAACTAGATCCCACATGCATGCCGCAACTAAGAGTTCACATGCCACAACTAAGGAGCAGGCGAGCCACAACTAAGGAGCCCGCCTGCTGCAACTAAGAACCAGTGCAACCAAAAAAAAAAAAAAACAAAAAAAAAAGGAAAACAAACAAAACTTAAAAATATTTAACACCTTTACACAGTTCAAAATTCATAAGATTCAAAGGGTATATGTGAAAAGTTTAACTTTCATTTCTGTCCTCAGCCTTCTAGTTCTATTCCCTGAGTCAACCAGTGTTATCAGTTTCATATCTATTCTTAACCATTTCCTTCCTTTTTCATATACATATGGTACCACGTTATATTCATGATTCTGTGCTTTGCATTTTGAAAAATTAACAATATATCATGAAAACCATTCTCAATCAGTAGTACGAAAGAGCTTTCTTTTTTTTTTTTTTTTATGGTTACAAGGCATTCCATTAAATGGATGTACCATAACTCACCTGTTCTTTAACGATGGACATTTAGGTTGTTTAAAATGCACATTTAAAACATTTTCATAGATATTGCCAGATTGCTCTTCACAGAGATTGTAACAATTTATACTTCCACCAATAAAGTATAAGAGTTTGTTTCTTCACATTTCAACAACACAGTGTATTACGAACATTTTTGATCTTTGATATTATGATAGGTAACACACGACATCTCAATGTTATCTTTATTTGAATTTCTCTCACAAGTGAGATTGAGAATTTCTGTCGATGTTAGAGCCATTTATAATTGCTTTACCATAAATTATCTACTCCTATCTTTTGCCTATTTTTCTACTGGGTTGTTGGTATTTTATTATTGATTTTTAGAAACTTGATACATAATAAGGATATTATCCTTTTGTTTGGCACATGTGTTGCAAATATTTTTCCTAATTTTTCTTTTTTTAATGTTTTTCTTTTATTTTTGGCTGTGTTGGGTCTTAGTTGCAGCATGCAGGATCTTTCACAGTGGCGCAAGGGCTCTTTGTTGCGGTAGGCAGGCTTCTCTCCAGTTGAGGTGTGTGGGCTTAGTTGCCCCGCGGCATGTGGGATCTTAGTTCCCTAACCAGGGATTCAACCGGTGTCCCCTGCATTGCAAGATGGATTCTTAACCACAGGACCACCAGGGAAGTCCCCCTAGTTTTTCATTTATTTTTTGAATATGTTTATAGTGTGTTCCCCTCCATGTGGGATTTTTTGTTTTTATGTAATAATATCTATTCATCCTCTGTTTAATGCTTGCAACCTTTCCCATATTTTCATCTAGTACTTTTATGGTTTCACCAATTAAATATTTGATTCATTTGGCTTTTATTTAGGAATAAAGGGTAAGATATAGCAAGTAAGGGGTTCAGTTTTTAAATTTTTTCAGATGGTCATAGAATTTATTTAAACCTTAGAGCCTCTTGAAGGTCAGGACCACATCTGATGCATCTCTCTATGCTCCAAAATGTCTCTCACTAATAATAACTAGCGCTTAATGAGCACCTACTAGGGCCAGGATGTCCTTGTGCTGAATGATTCCAAAGCCCTTGCACTTGCCAGGACAATACTCCCCCTTATCTAGCACAGTGCCTTACCCAAAAGCTCCCAGTCAATGTTATTTGAATAAATGAATAAATTTGCATATGCTTAATTTGGGCCATATATGATTCAGGTGAGCAATTCGTAGGATCCAGTCAGGCCAAGTTGATACCTCTGCACATCCAGCATGGGGTTGGGCTATTACAGTGGACTAAGCTTTAGCTCTGCCACTTACCTCTGACCTCCAGGCAAATAATTTAACTGTTGTGAGCTTCTGTTTTCCTTGTTTGTGAAATGGGATAACAATACACAGCTCAGAGGAGTACTGTGAGGGTCAAATGAGAATTTGTCCGCATAAGGGCTCTGAAGGACATCAAGATGGTGTGCCTTAAGGGATTATGGTTCAAGTGTGGATACTGCAGATACCACTAGTAGCACACCCCTATTATACATCTTTTTCTGGTAGGACTGAAAGAAGAGGGGGAGGCTGAACAGAGGACAGAGTTGTGGGGAAGGCAGGGGCTATAAGTAGATATTTCTGTTCCCCAAGTGTTCATTCTCTGGGCATAAACTGAAATTCCCTCTGGAGCCGCACTAATGGACACATTAGTATCAGTTGACAAAGTACCATATGCTCTGAAATGTTCTCCCATTAAGCTCCATGGGAAACAGCAGGAATTCATGGTCCATTATAGGAAACCTGCCATGACTTTAGACTCTAGTAAAACACACTCCTAGATCTCCTAGGCTCTGGGAGGTCAGGCCATGCCCCCAACTACATGATGATGCATAAGACAAAGTCTGTAAAGTCAGGTTATCCTTGTCTGTCAATTCTAGGCTCATAAAGTCATCTTTTACTTTAAAAAAAATGTATTTTTAAATAATGGATTATTTTGTGAATGTTCTTGCTGTTTGGTTTCAAGCTAATTAGCATGTGTAACAGTCATTACTCAGGGTCCAGCTTATGAAAATACACATATCTTCAGTGTCATTAACAAGTACAGTTTTTCATAATTCACCACCTTAAATTTGTTACCTCCAGTATTCCTTTGCAAAAAGTATATCTCTTTTCATATCAAAATTTTTTCATATAAAAGGAAAAAAGAAAAAACACAGACCCACGCTCCAGAGCAGACTTAAAGTATCAGGATCTGGGAGCTTCAATGTGCATAATAGCTGCATTTTATTGAATGTCTACAACACCCCTAATCATATGCTACATACTTTGTCCTTCCTTATTATTTAATTTAGTCTTCACAACACTGTTCAAGGTCAGTATTATCTCCTCCTTATGATGAGAAAACTGAAAGGTTACATTAGTTGTCCAAGGTCACAAAGCTAGCAAGGGACAGAATTGGGAATTCAAGCCTCTACCACACATCCTTCCCAGAACATCCCTGTGATTCAAAACAGACTGAAACACAATGTTGCAGTACACAGTACATAGTAACAAAACATGAATAAAGCCTTGTTTTTAGGAAAATCTAGGTCATCCATCTCTCTCCCTAGCCTACACTAAAGATGGAAGAGAATGCCTCCAAGACTTTCCCCTGTGCCTGGAGCCTCTCCATGCACCATTTCCAGAAGTTAGGTTTGTAGGAGTGTTTTAACTGAAGGGTGTCCAGGCTAGCACTGCCCCTTCAATCAGGTTTGCTCTGCCTTTACCTGTCTTCCACATTGGGCTCCGTTTAATAGGATTTGCACTGAATGAAGGATTCCACTGTCTCCCTCCGCCAAAGTTAGACAAACACTGATGTAGCCCGATTCTCTCTCTTATAGATGAAGACACTCAGACCCAGAGCAGCTTTGAACAAAATCACCCAGAAAGGTAGGACAGACTCTTTTCTCTTTAAGGTTTTAATTGCTGGGTTACTACAGGGTAACTATTGGGGTGACAAGGCCAATCACCATGGGAGGTATGTTCCAAGAGCCTTTCCAGTTTGTTGACCGAATAGGGGATGGTGGCTAACCCAGATTTAAATTTTGGCTTCATTGCCTACTAGCTGGATTTTGAGCAAGTTACTTAACCTTGCTGAGTCTCTTCATCTGCATAACAGACACCCTAATATCTGCTTATTGGAGTTTTGTGATTATTAATATTATATTTAAATTTATTTATTTATTTATTTATGGCTGTGTTGGGTCTTCATTTCTGTGTGAGGGCTTTCTCTAGTTGTGGCAAGCGGGGGTCACTCTTCATCGCGGTGCACGGGCCTCTCACTATCGCGGCCTCTCTTGTTGCAGAGCACAGGCTCCAGACGCGCAGGCTCAGTAGTTGTGGCTCACGGGCCCAGCTGCTCTGCGGCATGTGGGATCTTCCCAGACCAGGGCTCGAACCCGTGTCCCCTGCATTGGCAGGCAGATTTTCAACCACTGCGCCACCAGGGAAGCCCTAATATTATATTTAAAATACCTTGCATATAATAGGTTTTCCTTCCCATCCTCAGAACCTTCCTATAGGCTGTTCTCTCTGCCTATGAGGTCTATCTTCTCTCTTCTCCCCAGGGAACTAACTTGTACTTATTCTTTAGTTTCTTTCATTAGACTCCTTGGGTTAGAATCTAAGCTCTGCCACACATACTAATTAAGTGAACTTGGGAAAATTAGCCTTAGTTTTCTCATCTATAAAATAAAGTTACTAATAATATATACCTCATAGAATTATGTTAACATGAGATAACATAAACTGCTTATGACCAACAAATGTTAGGTCTCAATAAATCTTAACAAGGACAGTAGGGTCAACAAAATAATTTTGGAGAGCTCTCTTACTGTCACAAGTAAGCTATTTATATTGTCTAGAAGCTTATGACATTTATACTTTATTCTTGGAGTTCAGAAAATTTACCAGGACGTGGCAAAATCCATTCTGTCAATCTTTGTCTTTTAAATGGTGTATTTAGACTACTTACTTCTAATGTAATTATTGAAATGTTAAGACTTAAGTCTGACATTTTATTACTTATTTTCTGTTTGTTCCCCACTTTCCATTTCTCTTTTCTTTTTTCTGCCTCCCTGTGGATTGCTTGGGCATGTTTAAGAATTCCATTTTGATTTATCAGTGGTGTTTTTGAGTATATCTCTTTGTATAGTTTTTTAGTTGTTGGTCAAGTATTAAACTATACATACACAATCTGTCACAGTCTACTGGTGGTGACATTTTACCACTTCAAGTAAAACATGCATTTAGGTCCCTTTATTTACTCTCACTCCTTTTAAATATAATTGTCTTAAATATGACCTCTATATACACCAAGAACTTATGACAATATTATAATTTTTGCTCCCACCAAACATAAATCTAAAAATTTAAGAGGAGGGCTTCCCTGGTGGTGCAGTAGTTGAGAGTCCGCCTACCGATGCAGGGGACACGGGTTCGTGCCCCGGTCCGGGAAGATCCCACATGCCGCGGAGCGGCTGGGCCCATGAGCCATTGCCCCTGGGCCTGCACGTCCGGAGCCTGTGCTCCGCAACGGGAGAGGCCACAACAGTGAGAGGCCCATGTACCGCAAAAAAAAAAAAAAAAAAAAAAAAACTTAAGAGGAAAGTAATAATCTATTATATTACCCAATATTTTTACCTTTTCTGTTATTCTTTCTTCACTGTTGATATTCCAAGTTTCCTTCTTTTATCATTTCCTTTCTGTGTGAAGAATTTCCTGTAGTCATCCTTTTAGGGTAGGTCTATTGGTCACAAATTATATTAGTTTTTCACCTTCATTCCTGAAGGATATTTTTACTGAATATAGAATTCTGAGTTGACATCAGTTTTCATTCAGCACTTGAAAAACATCGCACCACTTCCTTCTGACCTCCATGATTTCACATGAGAATTCTGTTGTCATTTGAATTGGTGTTCCCTTCTAAGTCATGTGTCATTTCTCTCTGCTACCAAGACTCTGTTTTGTCTTTAGCTTTTAGAAGTATAATTACGATGGCTATAATTATTGAAATGTTAGGACTTAAGTCTGTGGATTTCTTTAGTTTTCTCTGAGCTTCTCCCTTCTGGAGTTTGTGCAGCTTCTTCAATCTAGGCTTATGCCTTTTGCCAAATTTGGGGGATCCTCAGAGATTGTTTCTTCAACTACTTTTTCAGTCCCTCTCTCCCCTTCTCGCTCTCTCTCCTCTCCTTCTGGGACTCTGATGATATGAATTTTAGCTTAACTTTGTTCTTCAATTTTTTCCCCCAGTCTGTTGTCACTCTGTTTTTCAGACTGGTTAAATTCTATTAATCTGTCCTAAGTTCACTGACTTTTATCCTCTGTTATCTCCACTCTACTATTGAGCCTGTCCAATGAGTTTTTCACTCCTTTTATTGCATTTTCCAGTTATGAAATATCTATTTTGGTTATTTTTTATAACTTCTGTTTCTTTGCTGATAGTTTCTATAGTTTCATTTGTTTCAGGAGAATCAATAAGTGCTTGTTTAAGCATTTTTATTATGGCTGCTTTAAAAGCATTGTCAGATAATTCCAAAATTTGTAGTTTCTCCATTTTGCCATCTGTTGATTGTCTCTTTCTCATTCAAGGTGCGATTTTTCTGGTTCTTGGTATGATGAGTGATTTTTAAAAGCTGTATCCTGGACATTTTAGGTATCATGTTATGGATTCTGGATCTTATTTGCATCTTCTATTTTAGCACGCCTCAATTGACACTGTACTGGTGGGGAAAGGGAACACTGCCTCATTACCTCATGGGCAGCAGTGAAAGTCTAAGTTCCCCATTTAGCCTCTACTGACCAGGGGTAGGAGAGTAGGAGTGTTTTGTGTCATTTTTGTCTGGGGTGTTTGTCTGGAATAGGGTTGGTTTTATCACAAAGGCTTCTGTCTTATTAGGCTGCTCTTTCCCATTCCTTTGACAATGGAGATCAGACTTTTCTTGAGGCTGTTTTTATCTGTACCTATTGGCATTTCTTAGCTGTGGGCTTCTCTAGTGCCCAGTCTGGGATGTATAGGAGGCAAAAAGAAAATCTAGGGAATTCATGGTCATGTTGTTCATTGAGTCCTGAGGTCCCTAACTGGTCTGCTTTCTCCATCATTCAGAGTTTTCTTACCTTTGTTTTATATGTTATGTCTAGGGATTCAGGAGGAATAGGGAGAAATGTATGTCCTGCATCTTGTCCAGAACTGGAATTCCTAGGTGTATATTTTTAAATTACTACTCTGTAGCCTTTAATGAGTCTTTTCTATCTGAAAATTCAATTTTATGAAAGTCTATAAAGTTCTCCTATTATTTCTTTGGTTGTTGCATTGCTCTCCTCTTATTTTTCCTCCATTTGGTACTCCTATTATTTGCATATCTCCTAGATACTTCATCCATGGTTTTTTTAAAAAATTTTTCCCTCATAATTTCCGTTTCTTTGTATTTTTGGATTGGTACTGTGGGATTGTTCTCCTTTTTCATCTTTCAGACCATTAAATCAATTTTTGGTGGTGTTCATTCTATTCTTTGCTTCCACAATTGAAATGTTTAAATTTAGAAATTTTTTTTTTTACTTCCAAAAACCATTTTCCCTCATTGTTATCACTTTTCCCCCAATCTCTACTTGAATCTCCTTAAAACTCTTATTTTCAAAGCTTACTTTTTCTTATTTTAAATCTGTCTGAATATGAGTCCTCTCTTTTAGTTATCTAGCTTGGTCTTTCTCCTTTAAGCAACTGAGCCCCTTAACTGATCTCTGATCTGCTTTGGCTACTCATACCAGCACCTGGGCAAGTCAGGCTCTTGTGGCCTCTTGGATAGCAACAGCTGAGCAATTGTGAAAGGAAAGAAAGATGCCTTTTCTCCAGTGACCTAATGGTGAACAAAGCTGGTCAGCTGGGTCCCTCAGGCTGAGGTGACGGTGGGAGGGGCTTCTAGGATCTTCAGACACTCCCGGTGTGAATGGGAAAGGGTTGGGCTGCTGTGTGTCAATGTGTAAGTTGTTTGCCACACAAGGGTACCTGGTTGAGAGAATATTAAGAGCTAAAATCTACTTGCTGAGCTGTTTACCCTGGTGTGGAGCTACATCTGCCTGAAAGAAGGAAACATTACTTCCTCATTTGCACAAGAGCAGCTGAAGGGGATGCCTTTTTCTAATCTACATTAAGATGCTGTACAAGCTAGTAGTGGCCCTGGGAGGGGTAGTTTGGCCCACCTGTGGCATTCCCTTCTAGGGAGGTGAGCCCCAGTGGAATCGGGGCCTTCACTCAGGGTTATGTGCAGGAAGTGGGCAGGGACAGTTCCTCCTCACCTGCTAAGGGGTCCCATTCAGTTGGGGCCAGCTGGGCCCCTCAGGTAGCTTCAGAATTGAAAGCCTTTGTGGCAGGCTCACTAGTGAAGCAGGTACTTCCCAGGTTCCTGGGCCTTGGTCCTCCCTGCAATTTTAAACAGTGTGGCAGAGACACCATCCTTCACCAGTCCTGCACTGGCTCGGTCTCCCCAGGATGTGTGAGGTTTCCTTTAGGCGCCAGCTGTAGGCCCTAGCATCCTACCCTCTCTATTCACTGTATGTCTCACAGTTTGAGTCACTTCTACAGAGAGCTGAGTGAGAGAAACAGTGTCAGCTCTAGGTGCAAGCCCCCATCTTTAGAGAATCCCCTTGGATAGTCATCCTAAGATCATTTAGGAAATTTTTCCATATCAAAATTCTGTTGCAGTCATCATTTTTCCCCATAGGATAGAGCTGTATTACCCAGATAAACCTGAACTTGGATCCCATTTACCACCAGCTCTATGACCTCATGCAAATCATTTGACTTCTCTGAGCTTGTCTTAGTTTCTTTGTCTGTAAAACGAGGGTCATAATGTTTGTCTTCCATAACTCAAGGAGCTATTGAGAGAATAAAATGAGACGATTGCTCTGTCTAGTGCTTTCCAAACGGTAAAGTGCAATGAAAAGGTAAAGGAGATGAATAAAATGGTGATGGAGAGATGGTAGCATCCGCTTCTGGGGCCATGGGGAGCAGAGCGGTGGTGTGAAGTTGCAGTCATCCAGTAGATTCAGAGCAGGATCAAGCCTCAGGGAATTGGAGCAGACATAGTTGGCAAGACCAGAGTAGGGCCATGCCAGACACTGGCCACAACCTCAAGGGCATGCTTTCTTCTTAGGAGCTGATCTTTCAAAGGCTGAACTAGCGGAAGAAAAGAGAATTTTAAAAAGAGATAAAAAGGAAAGAGTGAAAGATGCTAAAGCCACTCATATAGTTTCAAAGCGGTCCCTCAGAACACTGAAAGATTTATCAGGTAAGGAATGAGATAAAAACATCTGTGAGGAGACATAAAGATCTCGAATATATATTTTTTAATTGTGATAACCATTCCCAACCCTATGCAAATATCCCATCCTTTTCCTGTTTCCAACCAAGTCATTAAGTCTATTGCATTAGCAGTAGATTAGAATACCAGTTTTATCAAGGAGCAGAGAATGTAATTAGGAACAGGAAAAGAAATTAAGCAGGCAAGGCTTATATGAGAGCTAAGGAAGCAATCCAGAAGGAAGATGTGTCTTCCACACCTCCACCCTTCACCCTCCCCCAAAAGGAAAAATAGGTCATCTTTGAGAGAATGACTGTGACAGGTGATCATGTAAGATTTGGAAAGTACTGGGAGACTGATCTCTCTTCACTAACACGCAGACAATGGACTTTCTAGCCTAACTCCCTATTCTTAGTATTTTACAGTGAACTGGACAATTCATTTTTAAGATGCGAGCAGTGAATGTCTGCCTCTGTGTCCTAGAATGTTGGGAGTAAGAACATGTTATGCCATTGTTTCTCCCTGTAGGGCAACAAGAGGTAATATACTTGTTGTTAATTTACTTGTCCTCAAGAGGTAATATAATCCTCATGATAAGCACCCAGTCTCTTTTTCAGACAACAGCAGAACCTCTCTTTCTGACTTAATATTTTACTTCCTTAAGGTAGTTACAAGGTATCATTCCCTCCTTTTACAAAAGAGTAAACTGCAGCCCAGAGATGTCATGTGACTTTCCCATAGCCACGTGGCAAGGTTAAGGACAGAACTAGGTTCTAGAACTCTAGGGCACTGCTTTTCTACAAGCAGCTGACCACGAATGCTGGCATGGATGTTCCTAGTGGTCTTGTTGCAATACTCCAACAGTCCATGAATCTTGGCTCACCAAAGTCTCAATGAAACTGTCTTCATTATAGTTGACTATTAACTAGAGCTTGAATATAAAAAACATGTCATCAGTTTATGTAGTATAATAATACTGCCTTAACCAAAACATTCCATTATCTATCCAGTCTGGATTGATGTTTAAATCACTATACTTCAAAAGGCATAAGTTCATTGGAGGGCACTCAACAATGTTGAATGAATGACCACTTGGAGGCTCATTAAGGAACCACGTCATTTTATATCTGAAAGAGGCCTTGAAGGTCATCCTGTCCCACTCCTTTCCTTTCTTTTGCAGCCTGAAGAGTGAGGGGATTTGGAGAACAGCACTGGAACCCCCTCCCTTTTTTTTCTGTTTCCCAGACCAGCATTATTTTTTCCACCTGCACTGCTTTCAGTTAATTTGATACAAAGGCATTAAAATTGCCAATTTACTTGTATTCTGGTATACAAAAGAAGTGCTTCTAACATCTAATTTTAAAACACTACTCCATACAAAATGACAGGGCAGGTTTGGGGTTTTCTTGTTTGTTTGTTTGTTTTAATTGTATGGAATCTGATCATTCTGAGGAAGAGCAGAAACTTGTCCTAAATCACTGAAGACAGTAAAGCTGAAATTTGAAGCAGTAAACTATTCTATTTTGGGAACAATAGATATGAAGTCAGGAAGAGTTAGGCATTCTAAGAAGAAAATTGTATAGAAAAGCTTACTAATAAGTCAGCTCTCCAAAGTATTTGAATGCAAAGGAGATTAATACAGATAAAGGGAAGGTATGGGCACTTAGCAGATGACAAATACACATTCATGCCATAGGGAAAGCAAACTTTTAGCTGAAATGGTACTTATGGGAAATAAATTCAAACCTCAGATGTTTTAGTCAGGAAGTCTCATTAGGATGCAACACAGCTTCTCATCATGGGTTATTACACAGTGTCACTAAAAAAAGGACAGACATCTGAGAGGGACAAGACACGACCAAATAGCAATATGAGAAATTTCAGTCTTGCTGTGTCTTGCTCTATATGAATATTGGATCATTAGATGCTATCCTCTCACCAAAAATGACTTCAGAATGACAAAAACAGAGATTAAAAGTGATCTGTATTGAAATGACAGCTGTTAGGGTAAAACTCTTTTGAGAATCTAATGTAGATTTTATTCATTCATTTAACAAATATCTATGGGGTTCTAGGAAGATGAAAATAAAGAAGATAATGTCTCTTACAAGGAGGTCTCAAAAAAGACAGACGTAAATAAACCATTGTGGTGAGGTGTGGTGTGAAGAATATACCAAGCACAACCTTTGGTTCTGCTGATTTTATCTAAGCTTTTGAAATATATAAACGTTTTTCTTTTATATAAAAAAAGAATATACCAAGCACAGCCCAGGCACAAAGGAGGGGCTGGGGAGACCTCAGAGAGGGGAAGATATTTTTGACCAGGATTTAAAGGAGGAAGAAGAGTTTGTCTGGCAGGCTGTGGTAAACGTGGGGAAATGGGGAAGGCTCCCAGAGCGAGGCAGTAGCTTATGCAAAGTATTTGGCAGTATGGGATTTAGAATCCCAGATGAATCCCAGTGCAGCTACTTTAAAGCCGTGGTTTCGTAGGTAAGTGACATTACTTCTTGGAGCCTCAGTTTCCTTCTCTGTAAAAGGAGCATAGTAATCTTCACTGCATATACTGATTATAAGCATGACTAATAGTGCTGGCTAGCAGGTAATGAATGCTGTTTCATCTCTAATAACTCTTTATAGAACATGCCTAGGTTGCAAGTTGTCTTATTATGTTCCCTCTGCAGAGGAAGATACCTAGAACTGAGAGCTTATGGAACTTCCCCAAGATTACATAGGTTAACAAGTGGCTGTGTTAGGATTTGAACCCAGGCAGTTTGGCTTGAGACTGTTTGTTTTAGCACAGTGTTCTATGCCTTTTATTACATGAGATATTGTATGTAAAGCACTTAAAAAAGTGACCTGTAGCAGAAGTTAATAAGTTATAGCTATTTTTACTATTGTAAAGTACAATTGCCCTAGGAACATGAGGTTTTCGGTGTGCAGGTATGGGGTGAGGTGGAGATGGGGCTGCAGCAGTAATGCGTTGGATAGCTGAGGGGCTTCATGCCATGCTAAGGAGTTAGAGCTTTATTGCCAGGCTAAGAAGGAACAATGGAGTTACCTTCAGCAGGAGAGTGACTTGTCAGATTTATGGATTAAAAAGATTACAGGCAGCATGTGGCAGATGAATTGCCTATAGGCAAGACTGGAGGCTTTTACTACAGCTTCACCAAGAAATGGTGAGGCTCCAGCTAAGGCAAGGACAGCAGGATAAAGAGGAGGGGATGAGTATAAGAGATGTTATGGACACAGAGTTGACTGTATTTAGTGACCAGTAGGATATGAGGGCCAGGAAGAGGGAAGAGTCTAGAATGTTCCCTTGGTTTCTGGTTTAAGTCCCACTACCATTTGAAATATGGAAGCAATGAAGAAGGGGTAGTTTAAGGAAGATGGGAATTTGATTTTGGCTCTGTTGAGACTGTGGCACCTGAGGGGCATTCAGGAGTTGCAGCAGCCAGTTGTGTCTCTGGGTTTGGAGCACAGAAGGTCTGAGCTGAAGAACAGAATTGCAGTGGATAGAACTGCTCAGTTAGGGTGAAGAGAGAAAAGAGGCCAAGAGGGGACACGAGCAACCTTGGTATTTAAGCAGCAGGCAGACAAGGAAGGCTGAAGGGGGCTGAGGGATCAGAATGGCTGAGTGGGAACTCAGGGGCCAAAGGTGAAATTGTTGACACAAATATACATAAAGCACCTGAAGATGCAGACACCTCTGGCATGGGTAGCTAGGACATTGTGAAGGACAGGACAAAATTCCGTGGGCGAAATTTGTACTCACTGGACAAGAGGGTTGAGTTTTTATTTTCCTTTTTGACAAGTGAACTCTTCGGTCTTTAATATGCATCTGGGAGAGTAATTTGATTATTCATCTTTATCTACAACACATAATTTTAAAACTTAAACTTTATTTAGAGATAATTGTAGATTCACACGCAGTTTTATAAGCAACAATATGGAGAGGTACAACATTTAATTTTTTAGAAGCTTACTTTATTTCCTCATGGCTTCAGAATTTTCCATTTTTGTTCACTTTCCCTAATGGTGCTTATTGTGGGGGCAGAACTCTGTACACTCTAACTAGAGAGGAGACAGGTGACGGAAGCAGACCCCAAGGAGTGAAGGGCTATCTCAGCCCATAGATGTGGGTGCAGAGGGGCTGGGGCACTGAGAGAAAAGGGAGTTTTGGGTGGAGGTACCTAGGAGGCCTTTTAAAAATGGAGCCTCTCAGGAGACCCTTTTTGGATAGAGGCCTGGATTTGAGAATGAAGGATGAGAGGAGGTGGGTGCTGGAGGGCCTTTCTTCATCCAGGCCAGTTGGGCTCCAGCTCCAACTGCTGCAATGCTGCTGCTTTGTTTTTTGGGGGTTTTTTGGGTTGGGGTGGGAAATGACGACACACTTGTGAACTTATATTTGTGCTCCATTCCACCACCAAAATGATCTAACATTGATGGCACCCCCTTCCCTACTCAAAAACTCCTCCCGTGGTCCCTGCTGACTCTGCTGCTTCAGCTCTGGGCTCCTGAGCCTCCCCACTGGGCTCTCTCTCACCTTGGGGGTCTTTGTTGCTGTGGTCTGTGCCTAGAAGGCTCTCTCCACACTGGTCCCTTTCATTGGCAACCCCATTGCCCCCAGGTTTCTGTTTGGAGGGCATCTTCTCCAGGAGGCAGTCTTCCCTCAGCCGGTGTGGGCACCACCTGCCATGCCCCCCTTGGCCCCCTAGGATCACACTATGGTTACAGGAACTGCACTGTATTAGCAGTCTGCTAGACAGTACATTCTGTGAAGGTAGGAACTGTGTTTTATTCGAGGCTGTATCTCTAGCGTCTAACACAGTACAGAGACCTAGTAGGTGTTGAGTAGCTATTTCAATAAGAAAGAATTCTTGGACAGAAGCATGAAAAGGGCGGGGGGGATGGATAGAGAGACGGTAGCACAGGAGCCGGAGGAGTGGGTGGGTAGCCCAGGGAGTCAGAAGAGGGCTGAGTGCAGAGTCCTTAGGGCACCCCAACATTTTAGGGCTTTAGGGTTTGAGAAGCCCTCAAGAAGACTAGGAAGGAGTGGCTAGAGAGATCGGAGGAACCAGTGCCCCAGAGCAGGAGTTTGCAGAGGCAGGGTAGGTGGACCATAGTGCCATATGTGGGCCCACCCCTTCCACCTCCCCTCAGCCCAAGGGGCTGTGTGTGTGTTGTGGGGTGTGGGGGGGGCAGTCGGGATCATCTTTGTCTCGCAGAGTCCCGTGTAGCTGGAGCTCTTCAAAACGCCTTGGAGTACAAGAGCCAGTGGAAGGGAGGTGTGAGAAAGGGGGGTCGTTCCTTGGGACTCTTCTGAGTTCCTGTTCTGGCGTCACCGCCGCCGGTCCGGGTGGCCTTGAGGAGCCCCTTCCTCTCCCGGCCTCAGTCTCCCGGTGGGTAACCGGCGGACGCTGCGTGCCCACGCGGGAGATGGGGAAGGCCGGCGGAGGCAGGGCTCGGGTGGGAGCGGGACCGCCCACTGCGGCGGGCCGGGACCTCCCGGGCCCGCGGAGGCGGCGCGCGGGGCTCCTCCCCCGGGGCGAGGGTCGCGGCGCAGGCAGCTGTCGGCCCCGCAGCTGCAGCCTCAGCACCTGCCGCGGCCAGACGGCGCGGGCGGGCGCGGCCTGGCCGTGCGCCCCCACTCCGGCTGCAGCCGCGGCGCGGGAGGCGGAGCCCGAGCCGAACCCGAGCCGAGCCGCTGGCTGAGCCTTGCCCGCGTCCGTGCCCGCCGCCGGGCGGGGCCGCCCCTAGCCGAGAGCGTCAAGCCCGCCAGGTCCGCGTCCGCGCGGCTGGCGCCTCCTTGCAGGTAAGGGCGAGGTCCCGGCGCCGCAAAGTTTTGGGGGGACTGCCGGTCCCTACGCCCCGGGCCTGCGCCTCCGGGAACTGCAGACTGCCTGCCCCGCGGCTTACTCCGCGCCGCCCTCCGCCGTGCGCTCCGCTTGCACCTTCGGCCCCCGGTGACCCGCGTCCGCCTCCAGTCCTCGTGCCCCCACTCCCGGCGGGGGGCGCGTCCGCGGTCTCGCTCAGGGCCTGCAAAGGTTAAATCTTTACACAGCATCAATGTATTGCTTAAGATTTCGAGATCTGCATGGTATCGTGCAAAGAGCGGCAAACCGGCAGGTGGGAGACCAGGGTTCAGGTGCAGCCACGGCCAGAGCCAACTTTCTGAGTGACCTCGGACCAGCCTGCCCTGCCGGATATCGACGGCTACACCTGGACCGGGAGGGGTTCGCCAGGGACGATCACCTGAACCGCCCTGCCTGTGTTGACACTTTGTGAGTCGAGGGGCACCCCTGAGTGTCTCAGCTCCACAGCTCCTTGGGGGTGGAGAGGAATGTTGGGACCTACAGAAGTCAGTATCGGGGTCACGTCGTTTATCTGCAGCAGCTTTGGCTGAGCTTCAGGAGGGGTTTTGAGTCAGCTTCTGGAAATAAAGGATGCTCCCAGGGCTTGGAGTTGGGGCCCTGGCTCCTGGTGGCTCCTCTGCTCTCCACTGACTAGGTAACCTTGGGCAAGTACCCCTCCCGGTTGTTGCCACCTATAAAATGGGGCGGGCGGGGAGGCATTGTGCACTAGATCATCATTGAGATACATCCGCGGTAAACGTGCAGAAGTGAAACGTCCGGGTCTCTGAATTTGGGGTCAGTTTGCGCAGAGGCAATATTTCACCAAGAATCCACCCAGCACTTGCAAATGGGCGTTAAGAAAATAAAAGAGGTATTTGCAGTTTGCTTTGGGAGTCCCGAAATAGACATGGTAAGGATTGGCGAATGCTCTCCTTGCCTCCTTCAGTGCTTTGGCCCATCATAAAATATTCAACGGCATAATGATTTGTTTTCAAAGTGGCTTATAGATCAGGAAGCATTTCTGTTTGTGAGTCAGTTATTTTAGTAAAAACCTCAAAATACTTGTTTGAGGGAAAAAGTAATGCACTGATCTAGAGGTCCTGACCCAGAGGCCAGCATCTCCTCATATCTAGTCTAAAGCCACGGCTGAGATGTTTTCTAATCAAGACGAATCAAAATAACTTACAGGTCAGGCATCCTTTGGTGGGTGTTCAACATAGCAGTGATTGGAGAGGCCAACAGTTCAGCAAGTGCATATTTTCTAGGACAGGTGAATTCTGGTGCAGCGACAGCAGAACAAACACAAGGTAGTTAACTGTGACATCCTAGAAGGTGAACTTTGTTCTTTTGTCCAATCTCTTATCCCCCTTGTGCTGCAGTTAGTTTCTGCCCAGTGTGTGGGTGAAATCCATTACTATGAAATGATTCTTATGGAAGTGATTTTATTATTTTATCTCCTTCCTAGACTTCCTGGTTTTAAGTTTCAAGCTTTATGAAATCAGAGGACTAGTGAGAGTGTTTTGTGACTGGAGCAGGAAAATGGCAGAGTTGTGGCACATAAGTTTGCCTTTCCTGAACTATATAGTTGAAGCTAATTTGTCCAGAGCCTTTGATCTCTCAGATGCATTCAAATGCCACCAGTCTTTCCCCTCTTCATTCTTCAATGGTTCAGCAAGAATTTTCTCAACTTATTCAGGAGGAAACAAACAGGAAAAATACTGACAGGCTCTACCCTCAAGGAGCTCAGATTTTAGTGAGGAATAAAGAAGATTATACCACAGGGCATTCTGGGAGCTAAACCCTGGGACCTCTGGGAACACTGACGGGGGTGAATTCTAACTGGGGAGACTGGGGAAGTCTGCACCATGGAAGGTGGAAGGAAGAAGAGGATTCAACAGGTGGTGAAAAGCAGAAAGGCCACCTTAGGTCACGGAACTAGAATGAGCAAAGGTACGGAGGCAGGAAAGCACAGGACCCAGATGGAGAAGAGCGAGTCTGGTGGAAGCACAAGACAAGGCAGAACACTTCAGAGGACAGTGGAAAGAGGTTCAGGAGGCTCTGACCCTGGGCTGGAATCCACACTGGTTTGGGGATGTTGGACCTCTGAGCCTCACTTTTCTCATTTGTAAAGTGGGAAGAATAATAATTCCAAACTCACAGGGTTAAATGAGATCACAGGGTGTAAAAGTGTCTAACAGAGTGTTTGCATACAATGGGTGTTTGATAAGTTAGTTCCTCTTATTAGCAAGTTCACAGGCAAGCTCCCTAAATGTTGGAGTATATAAACAGTACTTTTGTTTTAGCAATATGTGTTGACTTAGAACCTCACCACCAGGATGGAGTTCCTGTGACAGTGTGATTTGTATTCAAGATGCCTCCTGATTCAAGGGGCAGGGGCTTTTTGTTATATGGTGCGTGCTCAGACCAAACACTGACATCAGCGGCAGCCAATGCCCTGTAAATACTGTTAAGTGGTGGGAGGCCACAGAGGGGTTAATTGGAAGATGGAATCCCTGCCTCCACAAGCTTATCATTAGTGCTCAAGGACCCCAGTCCGGGGGATTTGACAGTTAGACGCAGTTATAAATAGATCAGCCTTATCCATGTGTACTGGGAAACTGGGTGCCGCTCCTGTCTGCCTTAGTGTAGGCAGGGGCATTTGTAGTAGCCAAGGAAGGAGAATAGGACAGGGGGGTAAAGAACAACATTGCAATACCTTACGTCCCTGGGTAGCACCATGTAGCATCCACAGTACTGTCCTTCATTTGTTCATTCAACAGTTATTCATAGAACACCTACTCTGTGCCAGAGAATTATTCCAGGTACCCCAGGAATACACTGGAACAAAAGGCAAGATCCCTGCATTCCTGGAGTGTAGATTCTAGTTGGGGAAACGTAATAAACAAGTAAATACATAAATAATTACAGGTGGTGCAAAGGACTGGGAAGGAAATAAGCAGCGTAATGTGAGAGAAGGTAAGGGGGGGGTGCTCCACTTGAGGGTGGGCGGGGAAGGCCTATCTGAACCATGGAGAGGTAGAGAGAGGGAACCAGTCATGCCGAGAACTGAGGGAGGGTAGCCCAGCACTGGAAGAGGCTGGGTAACTCTGCGTATGAGTATGCAGACCCTGGGGCCACACCACCTGGATTTGAATCCTGGCCCCTCCGACAACTAAATATATTTCACGGTCAGGTTATTTAATCTTCTGGGCTTCAGTTTCTTCATCTGTAAACTGGGGATAATAACCCTACCTGATAGGGTTGCTATGAGGATTAAATGCGTTGCTATATGTAAAGTACTTAGAATAGAGCCAGGTATGTAGCAAGCACCAAATGAAAGTTAAATTAAGGGGAATGAGCCAGGGGCTGGGGGAGGTCTGTTCCAGGCAGAGGGAACAGCAATGCAAAGGCCTGGAGGCCTGAAAGGGCTTGGTGTGTTCTAGGCCCAGGCGGGCTGTCTGTACAGCCCTGTAATTGTGGGTGTCATCCCCACAGTTATTGAGGAGACTCTGGAGCAGGTACTCTGCCTCTTCAGTACAAAACTATGTTTTAGGAGTTTTGAAAAGAGGAATACCCAGCCACAGCACTCCCACCTGCAGGATCAGGCCCTGAGTGGTATGGTGAGCTGCTGCTGCTTTGGGGACATTTCACTGTAGACACAGTTCTGCAGGCAAGGCAGGAGCTGGTCCAAGAGAACTTTGGCCACACTGAACTACAGAAGCTGGAGCCCTCGGGAATCCCCAAGTCAGCCTGCTTTGGTGGACACCATCCAAGTCTATTAAAGTTGTTGACAGTTCACCTCAAAAAAAAAAAACAAACCCTCTCTTGCCTTCCCTCTCCTGCCCCCTCCTCCTTGACTCTCTGTTCCTCCCTCCCCTCTTCTCCTTTCCCCTCATCCCCTCTCTCTCACTGCAACCCTGAAGAGCAGTGCCCGTGGAGATGCTCATTGATGTGCCAAAGGGAAGCTTGAGTGAGGCTGAGCCCATGGTGCCACCAAAGCTAGCCTTGCCCGCTCGCTGTGGGGTACCCAATGGCCAGCATACCCCTCCCACTCCATGCTGGGAATGTCACAGCAGGGGAGCATAGTCATTTGTGACCTACCCGCTCCCTTGATCCCTCCTCCTTGAAATCTAATCACTCACGTCCTGTCATTTTTACTTCTAAAATCTCTCCCAAACATGTCCTTCTCTTTCCATTCTCTCTCTCAATGTTAGGCTTGTTTCTTCTAACATGTGGCCCAGAGGCCTTCAGTGGGTCCCTTGTGTATGGAGAATGAAGTCCTGGGTCCTCAGCCTGGCAGACACGATGGGCTGTCTCCACCCTGTCTCTCAGTCCCCCTCCTCCCTCACCTGGTCCTCCGCACTTAATCCCTCCCACCCCCCAGGTCTCCAGGGCTTTGCTCGTCCATCTGGCCCCTCTGCCTAGCATATGCCTCAGCCATGGTGGTTGTGCCCATGCCTGAAGGCCCAGCTCAAATCCTATTTGCCCTGGGAACTGTCTTCCAGATCCCTTTGTCCCAGGGTCTTCATCTTCACCTGACCTCCCACCTCTGCACTTAGTACCTCTCATGGAGCAGCATCGCTGTCAACCTTGAAGGATTCTGTGTGCGGCCACTTGTGTATGGAGCCATGGCCTTGAGAACTCCCTGGGAGGGTGGGCATAACACCCTTCTTACCTCTACCCCACGGCCCTTCTCACAGAGCCCAGCCCTAGTGATATGCGTTTGCTGTACTGGAGTGACAGAAGCTGGTGATTTTCCTGAGTTCTGAAATGGTTTGAGTCAGGCCAGAAACATGCTGCTAATGCAGAGGGGCTGAACTCACTTGCGGCATTCAGATGCCTCGAAATGTAGGCCCTTCATTTGATGAAGAGTTGATGTAACCTCAGAGATGAGTCTGAGTTTTGAGTTTAGCTATTCAAGATGGCCTATTTTAATAAATATGCTATGTAAAATTTGAACCTTCAAGCTAGACAGACTTGGCAATAATTGTTCATATTGTAGAAGGATTCTGCCCTATACCAAAAAGATTTGGTATGGAAAGCTTTTCAAATACCAAACATGCCTGTATACTTAATACCAGTCAGTATATAAAATTCTGATTTATGCACAGCTGTTATAGCTGTACTTCTACCATAGTCAGAGATATACACCAGACTTACCACACATTCATGGAAGCAGGGTAACGCAGTCTTAAATTTGTTTTGGTAACTACAGATTACATTATGCAGCTCTGCAAATGGGAGGATTAAAAAAAATAATAACTACCTGCTTGAAGGACAATAGGAAGTTTGATTTAGTGCCTGGCCGATTGAAGTAAGGGTAGTAGCCATTTATGTTCACTAAAGTGAAACAGTAATTTCAGGGACCCACCTGATGTTTGGAGACCTTTTTGCCAGTGGTTAGAAATGGTTCTGGCTTCCGATCATTTCACAAGCTGGCTGCTAAATGATGTGTGCGCTTAACACTTGTTCTTATGGAAAAAAAGAAGAAAACTCTAATTACAAGCTAGAAATGGGTACGGTGGTTTATCTAAAAGTATGAAAGTGTGTTCTTTTGACCTTTCTTGACGAATGATCAGAGAAGCTCAACCATTTCAGTAAAAGGGTAACATGGCAAACTTTCAAAATCCTGAATGGAAAGAGCTTCAGAGGAATTCATTCAGCTGCAACAGTGCTTAGTTCTCTGAGATTTTAAGAGAAGACAGATGTGCAGGCAGATGCAAAATGCTGCACTTCCTGTTCTCTGAGTATCCAGAATGTAGGGTGTAATTTAGAACTTGTTGCAACCAGTGGCAACAATACCAACTGCCATCCCTGCAAATAACCTCTCCAAGGCTAACGTGTAAGCGTCATGTGGTTAAGCTTCTGAGTTACTGCTTTGTTGTTTACTTTGTTCCACATGTAGAATTCAGAAGGATGCAAAAGGAAAAGCAATTATCAAAATAAAGATGAGGGTGCCATTGATTTGTTCTTATGAAAGCAATTCAGTTGGTAGCTGGAGTGTGTGTTCTCTCTGGTTTTCCCTGGAGAAGGACATCAAGCCCAGGCTGTCCAGGGCTCCTCTGGTACCGGTGTGCTGTTGGCTCCTGGAGGTGATGTCCGTATGGAGGTATATGCTTTTCCTCTTCCTTTCCTCCCCGGGGATGAGGGACATTTTGAATATAGAAACAGGAAGAATTATTTCTTTTTGGAGCTCATTCCTGGGTAGTTGCAGTACTTAGTTCTTCACAAAAGCTGTGTCATAAGTTTCAGTGAGAGCATTCCCTGTCTATATGCTGAAAAGCTAGATTCACACAGGATATTTTAGCCAAAAGGCATAGACCTTCATACAAAGTTGCCAACTCTGGAGAAGATCAAGTGCAGCCTTTGTCTGGTGCAGGAATCTTCCTAGCACACCCAGCCTCTGTGCTCGGACCTGCCCATCCCCCAGGCATTCCTAGTCCCTTGTTAGTTGGCTCTGACTATTAGAAAGTTCTTCATTATGCTGAATCAAGCTCTTCCTCCAGGCAACGGCTGTCCCATCGGCCTTGATTCTGCCCTTTGAAGCCCCACACAAAAATCCATTTCTTCTTCCCCATGACAGGCTTTTTAGCCATTTGGACATTCAGACACGGGGATTAGGTCCCCGAGTCTTCACTTCTTCAGTCAGAATGCCCCCAATTGATCCAGTCCCCTGAAAAAGACAGAGCTAAGAATGGGACACAGCTGTGCAGGTGGGGTCTGAGGAGCCTGACTTCAGAGTCTGTCCTTATATCAGCACAGCCTGCAGACCAGTTAGGCCCCCTGGGGGGCCCCCCTAGGATTTGCTCTCAGCTTCCTCTTCTGGACTCTACACTGGGCAACTGGGGACCTGTGTGCATGTCAGTGTCACAGAGACTTGGTGGGCCATGGAGGAGTGTCCTGGACCAGTGTCTGACGCAGAGTGGCTCTGGGTGAGTCGGCCCCCTCTCTGGGACTCAGATCCCTCATCAATCCCATTGCTTGGAAGGTGCTCTATGTTCGTTTCCTGTGGCTGCTGGAACAAATCGTCCCAACCTTGTCTTAAAGCAGCAGACATCTATTCTCTCACAGTTCTGGAGACCAGAAGTCTGAAATCAAGGTGTCAGCAGGGCCACACTCCCTCTGGAGGCTCTAAGGAAGAATTCTTTCTTTGCCTCTTCCAGCTCCTGGTAGCTGCTGGCATTTCTTGACTTGTGGCTGCATCACTCCAGTCTCTGCTTCCTTAGTCACATTGTCTCCTTCTGTCAAATATCCCTTTGCCTCACTCTTTTTTTTTTTTTTTTTTTTTTTGCGGTACGCGGGCCTCTCACTGCTGTGGCCTCTCCCGTCGCGGAGCACAGGCTACGGACGCGCAGGCCCAGAGGCCATGGCCCATAGGCCCAGCCACTCCGCGGCACGCGGGATCCTCCCAGACTGGGGCGCGAACCTGTGCCCCCCCCCCCCGCATCGGCAGGCGGACTCCCAACCACTGCGCCACCAGGGAAGCCCTGCCTCACTTTTATAAGGACACTCATCATTAGATTCAAGGTCCACCTGAATAATCCAGGATAAGATCCTTAATTATATCTGCAAAGACCCTTTTTCCAAATCAGGTAACATTTTCAGTTCCTGGGATTAGGGTGTGGACATATTTTTTTAGTGGGCCACCATTCAGCCTTTGGCTCTCCTTTTTCTACTTATGTGACTGTCTTTTCTTTCAATCATATTTGGACCCAGCTCTCCAGGGGCAGCCTTGGGTCTTCATTCTGCATGTCTCACTTCTCTTCCTTCCTAAAGCATCGTGGTTGCTACTCTGAGGGTGCTGAGGCTGCTCTAATCATCCCTGCCCCACGGATGTGGGAGGGGCTCAGGGATTAGGCTGCCCAGGAAAACGCAGGTGTTTCTGGTCCACACCCTCATCTTCACCAGCGTGCTCTGGCTGGTCAGTGGAGTTTTTATCAATGGGAAGGAGAAGCTGTGCCTATTAAAATATTCATTACCAGTTCTTAGACTTATGGGAGATCCCACAGTGAATGTGCTCTGGGTAGAGAAGGGGCATATAGAGGAAGACTTAATGTCCTTGCATTTCCCCTCTAATTTAGTCCAAGATTGGTTCATTGAACTTGAGGGAAATTATTTATATTCTCAGTGCCCAAGTACATATCTCTTTCTGTAAGAGATGAGGAAATGCTGCTTTATAGCCCTGAAAGTGCATTGTAGTGTGATCTTCTTGCCCCTCAGCTAGCTGAAGTTCATGGTCCTTTAAGTGGGGTCTTCCATCTGCTGCTGGCTAATGAGCTCTCCAAATGCAATGCACAATCAAATATGCTTTTCTCCAAAAAGTGTGTGTACCACTTTGTTTGCACTTGACATTCCAGGGTGCCAGAGAGGCCTAGGGCAAATGGGCGTGTTGGGTCTGGTGAAGCAGCTGGTGGAGCTGAGAGGAAGCAGAGCGAAGAGAGTGACCTGAGAGGATCTGGCACCAAGCAGCTCCAGACTCTGCTCATGGCTGTCAGGGCTGCTCCAGGATTACCGGCTCACAACTGCCCAGAGCATCCTCCTAGACCGCTCCTCCACTCAGTTCAATATGCTTTGCTAAGAAAGACCTGCACAGGGATGGGGACAGGAGTGGGTGGGGAGGAGGGAAGAGACAGATGAATCCGATGGTCCCTGCCTGGCCTGCAGCAAGTCAGTGTGGCGCAGGGTGCTGCATGTTACAGAGACTAATGGGAGCCCAGCAGAGGGCTGGCCATGCCTCAGGTGAGATCTGGGAAGGCTTCTGGGAGGGATTGGCATTTGAACTGAGCCCTAAGGGGACAGGCGGATAGAGCAGTCCACCCAAAGTTGCCCTCAGTTGTGTCCCCACCAGGGCCCCAGATTGCCCCCTTCCTGGTCACCCCACCAGACCTGACCTGGACGAACCTCAGGTTTGAAAGGGACCTTAATACCTAGTAAAGCAGATATTCCACTGCACTGCTCGGAGCCCTAAGGGCAGGGGAGGGGGATCAGCTCAGAGATTTCTGCTTCTCATTTTGCTTACTGGGTTTAAAGAACAAAGATTTCCCATTTTGACAAGGCTTGTTTAATGTAGCTGCTTGGAAATATCCCCACATCAAAATGTCCTGCTTTGTCTGGGAAATTTCTTCCAGGCTGGGAGAGCTCCCTTCCCCCACCCTGTCATCCTTCCACGATAACACTCCCCAGGCTGTGTGGTCATGGGGTGTTTCCATGTAACCTGCCCCACTTGACCGTGAGCTTCTCCCAAGCAGGGACTAGGCCTGGTTCAATCCAGAACTGAGAAGAGGCTGGGTCCTGGGCAGAGGCTCGGCATACAGTATTGACTAATGAAATGAAGGACTGTGATTATGACGACTGCCTTACTTGCATCTGGCTCCCAGCTGCCCTCATTGCTTTTACAGTCATCAGCGATCTCCTAGCTGAGTCAAGGGCAAATGTGGGCCTCTGTGTTTCTCCATCTTATACCTGTTTCTGCATTGGGTCTAGCCTGTCAGCCAAGTGCTAGCGAGGGGTGGTGCCCGCTCTCTGCCCTTTCAGAGGGTGGGGAGGCTGCGGACCTAACATTCAGCCTCTGGAGCTGCTGCCTGTCACCCTGGGACATGGTCAAGGCCACCTGTGACCTCTCTCTGTCCAGCTGGCTCTTCTTTGGTACCCTGTAGCCTCAGGACTAGGGTCAGAGAGGCAGTGGGGTGCAGGAGAAAGCACTTGGGCTTTTGACTCTGTCAGACCTGGGTTTACTAGCTATGTGACCTGAGGCACATTATTTACTTGTTTATGTAATTGATTATCTGTGAGTGTTAACCTTACACAGGGAGGACAGGATTGCTGTTTTCCACCTGCAAGAGGTAACTATTCAATACATGTTAATTTCCTTTTTATATTATCTGAAGGGCTGTCACCGAGAAGAGAGAGAAAACTTGTTCTGTGTGTTAGAGGCTGTCCAAAACCAAACTTAGTTTTCCCCCATGTTGTCATCCTTCCCAAGTTCCATCAAACCCCTCAGGCTCCCAATTTCTCAAGCATTGCTAATATCTTTGATTTCTTTCTCTCTTCCACCTGCCAATTACCACCAGCTCTTGGTGTATTTGAGAGGCTGTGTCCCCTGTCTGGGCCTCCGCTTCCTATATGTGTACTGAGTTATTTCTACGGTCCTTTCCAGCCCTGGCATGACATTTAATTCCACAACAGAGATTGATCATCCACTGAGTGGAGGGTGATGTTCTAGGCCTCAGGGTGCACAGGGCTGGAAAAAAAGTCATCAGCCTTGTAGAGGTCATGGCCCAGCGTGAGGACAAACAAGCAAAGCAGTGTGGTGAATGCTATAGGTGAATTCAGAGCTGGGGGGATATGAACCAGAACAGGGAGAGACCAGCCACTGGATGTATGGGCTCTTTGCCCTCAGGGAAGACTTATCTAGAAATGTTGCCTGCATGAATGATGGAGACTAGTTCCTCCCAGGTGGCATTAGGATTTTCACTTTGAATGGGAATTATCAGTATGGAAAATCGTAGCAGAGATGGCATATAGTAGGGGCCTTCTTTTCTCTCTTCTCCTCCTACCTCCCTGCAAAGAAAAAAAATCCAAATCTCCAGAATATATTGACCTTTATGCACAGAAGCTTCTAAGATATGCAGCATAGTTTAACAAGTACTGTTTGTGTGCCTGCGAAATGTCTAGGTAGATGCAGAATTACAGGCCTGAAGAGAATTAATCCATCTTTTGCCATGATTGTGTTCAGAAGCTAATTTTCAAAGACAGTTTCCATTTCCCAGCTGTCTGGATGATAGTTAGATGCATACATGTGCACTCTCATCCCTTCTCTTGTATTTATTCTGCCCAATTTAATTTGGTTAGATTCTATAGGCTTATATTGATTGCCAGTTATAAGTTAAGCCCCATGTTGAAAAGCTAGGGGTACAAGAGAATATATTACTATCCAGAGGTTTCTTTCTGGCTGGACTGATAAGTCTTATACTTATCAGAGCCATCTATTCGTTGGTGGTTGCTGAGGAGATTGGTGTGAGGGCCAGGATTCCTGTCCCAAGCAGATAGGTGTGGAGAAATGGATGGTGGGGATGCTTCTCAAGAAGGCTTTTGGAGGAGTCTGTCTGCATTGGAGATGGGCCAGGGAGTACAAGCAGAGTTGAGATGCAGGGAAGATAGCAGTTCAGCAGGTGAATTCAGCAGGAGCTAACTTTTCTTTTTTTTTTTAACATCTTTATTGGAGTATAATTGCTTTACAATGGTGTGTTAGTTTCTGCTTTATAACAAAGTGAATCAGCTATACATAAGGAGCTAACTTTTCAATCTCATCCTTAGCCCCTCATTCTCATGCCTTAATAGTGAAAATATTCCTTCAACACATGATGCTTTAGCATGCCTCAGGACCTTTGCTCATGCCGTTCCTTTTGCCTAGGCTGCTCTTTCCCCTCTCCTACCAGCAAAACTATGAGTTACCTTTCAATTCAAGTATACTAATGTTTTCCGGGCCTCATTGACTTTCCCTCTCCTGGTTTCTCATAGTGTTCCGTTTATACTTCGGTGCCTAGAGCATTACAGACCCCCAAGAGACAGCAGGTGAATAGATGGATAAGTGAATAAATGACTGATTATTGGGTTCTTAGTCTGACTTAATGCTGGAACTGTAAAATGTTTGTTGAGAAAGGAGTGAAGGGCACCAAGCTGAAAATGTGGGTGGCAGGTGCTGAGCAGGGAGACCCTGGGGCTGCCCTTGGAGGTGGAGTGGCGGAAAAAGTACTCTTTGGAAGAGGGAATAGAACGTTGGCTTTCTGATGAATAGAAGCACACAGTTAAAAAACAAAACAAACAAAACAAAAAAAACTGCAAAAATACTGTAGACACAAACATTTGGAGAAAAATTTGCCTGTCAAGGGACTGCAAATAAAAGCAGCAACACCCCCTTCATAAATCTACTAAATGAGGGATCAGTGAGCAACTGCAGGAAGTAGCTCTCCTACTGCTGGGGAGTGAGCCTTTCTGGAGGGCAATCTGACTGCATCTGAAGCCTTACAAACCTGAGCAGGCTTTCACCCAGCAGTGCCACTCCTGGGAATTTATCCTAAGAGACTAACTGAAGATGTATTATGCAAAGATATTTATCTCAGCATTATTTGTAATACAGGCACTGACAAGATAAACCAAATGTCCAGCAGTAGAGGATTAGCTTTACAAATGACACTCCTCTCTACGGGACATAAAAAATAATGCTGTAGAATAATAGAGACATGCAAATGTTTATAGCATATTCTTCTAAGAGGAAAATCAGGCTATAAACTAGTATATACAGTAAGTTCCCAATTATGTCAGAAATGTGTCTTTTCACACAAAAAGGCCAGAAGGGTAATTAGCAACTTGTAGATTATAGTGGACAATTTTTATTTTCTTCTTTCCAAACAAGAAAAATTTCAAAATTTTCTACCAGACACACATATCACTTTAATTATCAGAGGGGGAAAATGAATGTTATGTAAGAAGAAAAGAGAAGCTTTTGGAGAGCATTGTCTGAACTTCAGTGGGTTGAAAGCAAGACGGGCAGATCGTTTATTTTGCAAATTCCAGACAGGTAGTGTTTTCATAAGGAAGAGTGGTCTTAGGTCCATTTATGTGAGTGTATTTATAGAAGTGAAAGCTTTGGGGGAAGGAAATAGATTGATTTTTTTTCCCCTTGAACTTTTGAAATTATTGTTTCCACTCCATTTGTAATTGAGCCCAGGGAGCTATTCTTATTTCTTCCTTTCTTGGGCACTGCTTTAGATCTAAAAATGTTAACTGGCTTAGATGTGGGTTTTGCTAAAATGATCCCCCTTGAAGTCTTCACTAGACTCTGTCTCATGCTTAAAAAATGGGGTCCCAAGAAAGACCGCCCTTTGAATATTTTGCCCCCTTATCCTTGGATAACCCTGGATAACCCCAGATAACCAAGTCGGAAACCACCTTTGCCTTGTTGTGATCATGGGCGCCATCAGCCACATGTAAGGGACTCAGGAGGAGGCATCTGTGTTGGGTGCTGTCTGTTGGGAAGGTTTATTTAGAGGCCAACCTGGCATCACCTTATCCTGTGGACGTAACATTAGTCTGCAGAAAAAGAGATCAGAGCTGGGTAGAATCTCTTTAAATATTAATTTTAGTGATGCCTTTTGCCACACATCTCCAAAGAGCTTGGAGCATTTCACAAACATTACCTCATCATTAATTTTCATAGTGTTCTTGAGTGAGAAGCTGATGGCAGGTACTGTGGGCTCCATTTGGGGCAGAATATAGCATATATTTTAGTTAAACTTAGGAGTTGTCCTGACTAGATATCAGTTGATTTTAAAAGTTGAAGCATCTTTTTTTGGCATCTTCTTTCACAGTTATCCTGCGTCTTCCATGGATTAAATCGCCTTCCTGCATTTTGTTCCACCAACATTTGAGTGCCTACTGTGAGCAAGGTACAGTGCTGAGCACTACGGCTAGCAGTGAAATTTAACCTCCTTAATCCCACACTTAAGGCCTTCGGTGAGATGGCTTCTACCTGCCAATACTACCCTAAATCCCTCAACCCTACCTCGCATACCCTTTGTCCCCCACATCCCTCTTCCTGAGCTGGTCTCCAGGATAGCCCTGTGCCATTTCCCTTCTATGCACTCTCGTTGCCCTTCTCCAGCCACTGTCCCCAGTGCCCTTCTGGCCACCCCTGTAAGCCTCACTCTCCTATGCTTCACAGCCTGGTCACCTTGTCCACTAAGCCTGCCCTGATATCATCCTACTGTATCCACAGGTGGATGTTACCTCCCACCATCAAACCCAGGCATTCTACCAGCCTCTCTGTTGTGGTCCTTACTAATTTTTACTTTGTATTTTAGCAATTTATGTACACTCCTTAATGACATTTCTAGCTTCTTGACTGCAGAGATGGTCCATTTCATCTTTCTGTCTCTCTCAGTGACTTGCCCATGTTAGATGTACAAGTACTTGTATAGAGGAACAAAATGGGCATAATTTCAGGCCAGAGTTCACCAGTTTGTGCAGGGCCCTGCGGGGTACAGAGGACAGAGGTCATCGATAGAACCCTGCTTGGCCTGACCCCTCCTTTGATCCTAACCACTGAGGCCCCTTGCTGCCTACAGGCCTGTTCTGTCCTCTTCCTGCACCCACACTCACACCATCTTTCAGCTAATACTTGTGTACTAAAAATCATTCTTCTCTCATGGCCTTCTAGGGAGACACAGGAAGAGAGACAATTGGAGTGGTTTTAAGAAGGTTACCTCTGTGCTTATTTCTTTCTTGACCTCTGTTGTGCAAATCATCTACACTTCCCGGGACCCTAGAACTTCAAAGGGCTTCATCCAGAGCATCTCTGTTCATGAGCTGGCACAGGGGCTGGGATCGTCTCGTGCTCCACCTGTGGCAGGCTGTTGAGACTGGGCAGGTTATTTAATCTTCCTGTGATGTCATTTCCCCGTCTGTTAAGGGGGGATAATGTGCTTGAGGGTGACCTGCCTCCCTGGGATGCTGTGAGACTTATCGACTTAATGCTGTTGCTATTAAGTTGAACAGAAGACAGCTGGGCAGAAACAGTGAGAGACCAGGCACAGAATAAACTCTACAGCCATCCAATAGACGCCTCATGAGACCTCGGGCGTCACCTTCTGTGTCGCCCTTGGCACAGAGGCCAGTTTGCTATTCAAGAACCTCTAGGGTTTCCTCTCTCAGCCAGCTCAAGTGGCTAAGGTCTTGAGGATGACGATGGCATCTGGAGGGCTTCTGGGCCTGTTGAGCTGAAAGGAGAGAGGCCAGACTCATGTTGAGGGCATAGCTGCAGCTGCACAGTATCAGCAGATAAGTGGGACCCGTGCCACAGAGACCATCCAACTTTGCCCACATGGCCCAGCGATCAGTTTTACTCCGGCTCATTGACGAGCTTTGGGAAGGTCATTTGATATTCACATTCTTGTGGCCACAATCTTGGGAATGTGGCCTTTTATCTTTAAAAATAGCTGTGTGCTGGGAGGCCCAGGAGCAGTGTCCTGGGATGGGAGGGAGGTGCCAGCATTGGGAAGAGGGGCCGATTTCTTTCCTTGGAGGACTTGCTTTACCTCTGCTCGACTGGTGAGTTGATGTTTTCTCGTTCTGTAACCTGTCCTATTTTCTCTAGACTGTTCTCAGAAAGGGAGTGGTGTTTTTTTTTTATTGTAATATCTTTACTATATATTTTTAATCTATTTTTATGGCATATTTGTTCTTGAGCACTTATTATTATACATGAAACCTATTTAAGTAAAAGTTCTTTCAGTCTTCATAATTGTACTTTATTTGTTATAGGTTCTTCTCAAATTTAATTGGTAATTATTTCTGATGTTTTATGTTTTGAAATTGCAGTGTCTTTAATCGTTTCATATATAGGTGGGATAATCATTAAACACTTTTGGAACTAAACTCCCAACAGTTTTTCAAAATTGTGAAATCATAGGATGTAAAACCTGACACTGGAGATTTTGGGGTGTTTCACATGGTGCAATGATGTCCTGAGAAGGTAATGAGTGGTCTTTGCTTACACAGCTAACTAGTGACAGAGTCAGGACTTGAACCCAGGTCTCCTGACTCCCTTCTCCAAAACTCTCTAGTTTATCCTGTAGAATTTAGCTTCTGAATTACAAGTGAGAAGGGAAAAAAAATCACTCTCCAACTTAATTTTTCCGTGTGTTTTAATCTAGTTAAAGACGAATTTTCTAACTTTAGGAATGCCTGTGCCATGTGCCACAGAGGATCCTCCTCCCCTAAATCCTTTGATTCATTTTCCAGTCTGCATGGGTGATCCTTAGAGTGTGGTCCCTTTCAGCATTACCTGGAGCTTGTTAGAAATGCAGAATCTCAGCCCCACCCCTCAGACCTACAGACACAGAAACTGTTGGGGTGGGACCCATCTGTCTTTTAACAAGCCCTGCAGGTGATCCTATACTCAGCACTAAGTCAGAGAACCACTGCCTGACAGGACTTAAATCATACCTCACCCCCGCCCACCACGTTTGACAGCCAGTGCAATGACACAGTTTGGCTCTTTTGTAGATTTTGAGTTTTCTTCACCGAAAAAGGAGCTTCTCTGTTGCCAGTTTTTAATAATAATTCCCTTTCTTCATTCTGCTTCCTTTCATCATCACAAAACACACACACACACACACACACACACATCTAGCAGGAGTGAAATATCTGTGGGCAAATAATGAAAGTAAATAGGGGATTTCAATAGCAGCAGGTTTGTAGATAGACAAAATGTCCCAACCACTGAGGTATATTTCTTAAGTTTCAAGACTTGTTGCCTCTCTAAGGACAGTGATAAACTAGACTACTGCTGACCATATTGTGCTGTGTTTTCTATAATTTGTTATTTTATTCATTCATTCAACAAATATCTTAGTACCTTCTATTTGCATGGCATGTGGTAAGTGTGAGGGGAAAATGTATTCGAATTTATAGTTTATCAGGAAGTAGAGACTATGTTCAGATATAACTGTAATATGTCAGCCATTGATAAATACATGAGAATCATCTCCAGTAAAAGGGTTTGGAAGCATAGAGGTGGTAGAGAGCATGTGTTATGGAGGAGGACATCACGGGGGACTTCATGGAGGAGGTAGCGTTTGAGAGAGTCTTAAAAGGAGATAGGCGTTTGACATGGGGAGTTTGGGGGTGGGTAAAGAACATTCTAGGCAGAGGTAGAAAAAAGATAAAGGCATGGAAAGGGCTCTCAGTGCATTTTTGTCTGCATCAGGTGTTATGTGAAGGTGACTAGGAGGAAATGAGGCTACATAAGTAGGTCAGTGCCAAAAGGAGGAGGATCTTCAAACACCCACTTAGGAGTTTGTTCTTTATCCTGAAGGCAATGGGGAGCCATTGAAGGGTTTTGAATGAGGGCAAGGCATGACGGGAGCTGTGCTTTTAGTAAGTCTAATCTGCCATCAGTGTATGAAGTAGATTGAAATGTGTGAGAGGGAGTAGGGGAGGCTTTTGTTTTTATTCTGTAACTAACAGCAGTATGGTGATATATTGGAAAAATCATCTCAATGTTTATTTAGGAAGTAATTGCTTTTCTTATGATAGTCACTGGATTTTGTGTGTGTGTGTGTGTGTGTGTGTGTGTGTGTGTGTGTGTGTGTGTGTGTTTGCAGTACGCGGGCCTCTCACTGTTGTGGCCTCTCCCGTTGCAGAGCACAGGCTCCGGACGCGCAGGTTCAGCGGCCATGGCTCACGGGCCCAGCCGCTCTGCGACATGTGGGATCTTCCTGGACCCGGGCACGAACCCGTGTCCCCTGCGTCGGCAGGTGGACTCTCAACCACTGCGCCACCAGGGAAGCCCTACTCACTGGATTTTGAAATAAGCTCCCAGGGCATAGATTATTGTCCAGGGGAACACAGCTCTGATTTTATAATGAGGAATCTGCAAGAAAATAGAAATTGCTTAACAGAGTAGCTCTATAGAGAACTTCCAGAACTCCTTTCTTACTTCTTTGTTTTCTTTCTTTCTTTCTAAAATTAATTAATTAATTAATTTATTGGCTGCATTGGGTCTTCATTGCTGCGCACGGGCTTTCTCTAGTGGCGGTGAGTGGGGGCTACTCTTCGTTGTGGTGTGTGGGCTTCTCATTGTGGTGGCTTGTCTTGTTGCGGAGCATGGGCTCTAGGTGCGCGGGCTTCAGTAGTTGTGGCACGCGGGCTCAGTAGTTGTGGCTCACGGGCTCTAGAGCGCAGGCTCAGTAGTTGTGTTGCACGCGCTTGGTTGCTCCGCAGCATGTGGGATCTTCCCAGACCAGGGCTTGAACCCGTGTTCCCTGCATTGGCAGGCGGATTCTTAACCACTGCACCACTAGGGAAGTCCTGTTTTCTTTCTTAACATTTTCTTTTTAACAAAAAGTATTTGTATTCATATTACTCAGTAATGACCCAGTAATGCCAGGTCACATAAAATGTATAAATACCGAATTCCTAAAATGTGGATCTTTCTTGATTCTTCTTACTCAGCCTCTAAAAAAGTTTCCCTCTCATTCATGGCCTTACTTTGTTAACGCACCTGAATCAAACTCATTTTACAAGGTTCTGCCTTATTCCAATGGTGGCTCTAGTAGGAATAGTTGTAGGAAACTTGAATGTCATAAATTTTTTAATGTGCTGTTACTTCTAGTATTTGTACTTATTGAGAAGACTCTGTTGTTGATTTTTTTCAGTAGGGCTATCTTTATAAGGCTTGGGCTTTGGCTAGTCAGCACCATTGGTTTCAGTCATTCAACCAATATTTACTGAACATCTCTTAAGCACTGAAGAGTCGCAGTGACTCAGACAACCATGGTCATTGCTGACATGGAGCTTATAGTCTAGCAGGGGACATATATATACATAGTTCTGAGAGAGGAAAACTATAGATATATGGAAGCACCCAACCCAGAGTTGGAAGTCAGAGAAAACGTAACAAGTAGGATATAAACTGAGACCTAAAAATCAACTTGGGTAGACCAGTGGTTGCCTAGGGCTGGGAAGGGATTGTTGAGGGGAAAATGGGGGTGACCTGAATATACCAAAACTACTGACTTGTACACTTCAAGTGGGTGAATTTTATGGTATGTGAATTATATCTCAATAAAGCCGTTAAAAAAAATCAATCAGACAAGCCAGGAGTGGGAAGAGGGTACCTGGCAATGAAATGACATGTGCAAAGGTTCAGCCACAAGAGCAAAAATGGGAGAAGTTGGTAGGGCTGGACTCCCTGGGAGGTGGAGAGCAGTGAGACAGAGGAAAGCAAACAGGCTGGAGTGCTGAGTGGGACCTGAACAGGTAGGGCTTTGAAGGTCTATAAAAATTACGAATCTATAAAAACAGCAGCTACCATTTATGGACTCCTTATCATATGCCAGGCCCTGTTCTAAGCTGCTTGCATGCATTAACTAATCCTGACAACAGTCTGGTAAGGGAGGTGCTATTGTTATCTGCATTTTACCAGTGGGGAAACTGAGGCACCAAGTGGTAACTTGCCTATAGTCACAGACCTAGTAAGTGACAGAGCTGCAATATGAGCCCAGAAGGACTGGCTCCAGGGCTCACATGATAGATCCTAGCAAATAATTCTGAAAGGTATGGGGTGACATAGAGTTTTATGCAGGGAAATGACAAGGGCATATTTACATCTTAAAGAGATTGCTCTGTGGTCTGGAAAATGGATTGGAAGGAGAGCAAGACTGAAGAAGGGAGACCACGTGCGTGTGATCCACATAGGAGAACATGCTAGCCTGAGCATGCGCGACGGTGGTGGGGATGGAAAGAGGCAGAGACTTGAGAGGTAGTTAGGAGGTCACATTAACAGGAGTTGTAGAGTGGCTGGATTTGGAGAGAGGGTACAGAGACTCTCAGATGGATGCCGGGGTTCTGGGCTTGGGAAGCTGGGGTAGTGGGGGGGTTAATGGTGCCCATGATGTCCATGCCACAGAGGTGCCCCAGTGTGGGCAGGTTAGTGTCTGTCACATGGGAGTAGTTTAGACCTCTGACCTCTCTGCCAGCGAGAATCATGGAATCAGAGGTGGCAGGTGCCTTGGAATCCTCCTAGCTCTAGAGGTGGAAATGGAGGTCCTGGAAGGAGAAGGGGCTTGCTGAAGGTCACATGGGGGCAGCATGGGGGCAGAATGAGGTGTGTCCCTGCTGACGCTCAGGCTGGTTGCATTCGCTTGCCACGTTGCCACTCCCCAGAGCTTTGCTTCTCTTCTCAGAAATCGTCTCTCTGATCCTAAAAAGAGGTATCATTGTGTGCAAACAATAATAATGGGAATTCAAATAAAAACGGAATAAGTTTACAGCCCAAACCCATCATCCATCAGATCAAACTTGCTGTTTTATGTCTCCTGCCTGCATCTGCCCAGCATCACTTTTACAGCTGTACCCAGAGCACAGATATGGCTTTGTAGCCCATGGTTTACACCTTACATTAAAACAGTTGCTTTTCCTGGAATGTTATACGGCTTCTGGTTAGCATTTCTTAAGGAATCAAGAAAGAGGATGTGCTGTAACTTACCCACTCTCTGTTGTCAGCTGTTTTGTTTTTCTTGTTTAGAGATAGTGTCTCACTGAGCATCTTGTTTGCATGGCCTTTTCCTTCTCCCCTCAGGAAAAACTCCCAGCCAGGATAGTCCCTCTGTCCTTTTAAAGTGGAGTGGCCCATGGTGCTTTGTGACCACCTAGAGGGGTGGGATAGGGAGAGCGGGAGGGAGGGAGACACAAGAGGGAAGAGATATGGGGATATATGTACATGTATAACTGATTCACTTTGTTATAAAGCAGAAACTAACACACCATTGTAAAGCAATTATACTCCAATAAAGATGTTAAATAAATAAATAAATAAAATAAAGTGGAGTGGCTCATACTGGGCCCTTTTCTATACTGAGGTCAGGGACAGAGGCAGAAGCCTTAATCAGGGCTGAGTTTCTGGGTTTCTGGGCCCTGCCGTCTTCACTGATCTCTGGCTCGAGTTGGCATCTGTTCACAGTTGTCGGCACCGCTCCTAATGGCTGCCGTCTCCGAACAGCTGACCTGATTCCCTGAATCATTTGCTGTAAACCGGGCAATTCTACAGGAGGGAGACGAGGTTTATGGGCAGAATGCTTAATCAAGGCTTAATTAAGACGGCCAGAGTGGCCTGTTGGCTTGAACCCTTGTACAGGGTCCTGATTGGCAGGCGACACCTGGCATTCTTGGCTGTCTGACAGCTATCAGCTGTTCCCAAGCCCCATGCAGAAATGAGCAAGACACACACTGCCACTCTGGTTGGTAGGAGCCCTTTTGTAGACTCCCTGGAGCGTTTTAGACATCCCTTTCTCATGGGCCCCAGGCTCTGCCTCACATTGTTATGTGAGTTGTTTATCTAGGTGTCTTATCCTCTCCATAACACAATGAACTCTCCAAGGGCAGGGGCTGTGTCTGGCTAACCTCAACCTCCTCTACCACACCCAGCACTGGGCCCAGCAGAAAAGAGGGTGCTAGATATGAATTGAATGAAAAGCATTGATTTTTGGACCAAATCCCTTGGCTTGAGATGGTTGCAGAGACTAGACTTGAGAAATGCAGAGACATGGGGGCCCACAAGCCCCCAGTGCCAAGTCTGTGGGAAGGGTGAAGACTTTTAAAGAAGACCTCAAGAGCTCTCTGGCCAGGACAGAGCCTGATGTAACAGGTCATGTGGCAGGCATGTCTTAGGCCCAGCTTTGGAAGCCATTCTTAGTTTTTTGTGCTATAGTTGTGGTTGTTATTGTTTTTTTTTAGCTTGATAGATTTGGAATCCTGCCTTCCTTCCCCAGACCCAGACACATAGAGTCACATCTCAGTCCACCACGCTGGCAAGCTGCTTCATTTGAGCCACTCTGGGAGTCTTCAGTCTGAACTTCCCAAGTACTCTTCTTGCTGTGAGTTTTGTTTTTGGTGCCTGTGGTTCCAAACATGCCCAGAGGATATTGAAATGAGTTGGCATGTAATGACATTTGATGACTCATTTGATAGTAAGAAAAACAAATCTAGCCTTTGAGTCTACATTCCACAATTTTGTTAAATTATACCCAAATGGTTGTCAAGAGAATTTTTCTTCACAGGTTCAGAGCATTTATAATAACCAACAAGTCTATGGAGAGGGAAAGAACTTCATGTTGAATGTAAAGGGGGTACGAAAAGCTTCAGGATCTTATGACCTCTGAGATGGAAATGCCCTAATGGGCTTCTGGTCCAGCACCTGGATGCTTTGTGCACCTGTGTAGCAGCAGGTAGCCCCAGGGAAAACGTATTATCATGAAGGTCCCAATCCCCAAGGCCCCTTTTCAGGATGGATCTTTTGGCTGTCTTGACTGTATTTGAAATGGTTGGTCACATGTTCTTTTGTGCGTGTATGGCAAAATACACAGAACGTAAAAGTTACCTTTAAAAAATCATTTTAAAGTGCACAGTTCAGTGGCATTAAGTATATTCACCATGTTGTGCTACCATTACAACTATCTAGTTCCTGGATTTTTTCATCACCTCAAAAGGAAATCCTGTACCCATCAAACAAACATACCCTATTCCCTCCTCCCCCAAGCCCCTGTACTATATAATTAGATAATTATATTATGAGGTAGGTGAAGTCAGTCCACTTCACAGATGACAGGTTCAGGGAGGCTAAGGTACTTGTCCAAAGATGCACAAGTTAGTGAGAGTTGGGATTGGAACCCAGGTCATGTCCAGGCCTGTGCACCTGACATGAGAGGTCTGTGGGGAAGAGCCTTGAACCCAGCAGCACTGTCAAAGCACAGAAGGAGAGGATGAGGATGTGACCACCACATGAGGTCTCCACGCCCATGAGACTGCTTTGAAAACTGCAGAGGACGTTGCAAAACACTCACAAACTTTGCTCATGTCTCTCCAGCAGATCACTACTTCCATTCTGCTCTGGATTACAATTAGGCGTTTATAGCTCTGATTCCCCCAGTGAATTACAAACTCCCTGAGGGTGAGAACTGTGCTCACTTGTCTCAGTGTCCCCCTCAGCCCCTGTACCTGGCACATTGCTGCTGATCAGTGAGTGTTTCCTGAATGAATGTGTGGATGCTAGCCTTGACTCAGGAGTAAAGAGAAACGGGAGCCAAGATGATGTCTGTCCGTGTATGTCACAGCTAAGGGCTTGACTAGAGATTCGACTTAGAGAATTGGAAAGAAAGAGAGGAACTCTGTGGCCTTCTGGAGATATGAATGGGAGAACCCATAAGGGGATCTCAAAAAGTGAACAAACTTTGGCCTGACCCCCGACTTCCAGCTGCACAACACTGATAATCTAATTCTCTTTTTTCTCCATAGCACTTACCAGTTTTTAACATCCTTAATTAATTTCCTTTATTATGTTTGTCATTTCTTGTCTAGTGGGAGCCTCCACTAGAATATAAGCTTCATGAGGGTAGTCAGTTTTGTCTATTTTGCTACACTCCTCTTTCCCAAAGTCCCCTGACCTAAGCAAGCACTAATTCCTTTCTGTCACTCTAGATTTACCTCTTCTGGACTTTCATATGAATGGGATCATATAACATGTATGTCCTCGGTGACTGGCTCCTTTCACTTAGTACAATGTTTTCAAGGTACATCCATGCTTGACCCTTAACTTTACAGGTAGGAAAATTGAAACTCAGAGAGGGAATGTACTTGACTTGGGTCATGTGTCCTGCTGATGGGGCTGATTGCAGGTGTTCTGTCTCCCTGAAGTGCTTCTGTTCCTGCCCAGGGTGGACCAAGAGCCTTGGCAGCTACAGCCAACTCAGCAATGTCATTTTGCATTCACCTTTGGGGCTGCCTACAGGGCCCCTTCAAGCATAGCCGTGGTGAGGTAAGGCCTTGCAGGTAGTATTATTGTTGGTGGCAGCTTTTTCCCACGTTCTTTCCAGGGCTCACTGTCCATCTGATAAAGTAGATGACTTGTGTGACCAGTTTCCAGTCTCCTGGGTCCTGGGGCCCTTAGATCACTAACAAGAGAAAGGCACAGCCTGGGGCCCCATCGTGCTGACTGTTCCTGCTGCCACCCTGTCGCTCCCAGAGGGCCATGCAGAGGCCACCTGCACTGACCTAGATAAGAGGCTATGCCCTTTCTGAAGGACGTCTAATCCTGTTAGGCAGATGTGAAATCTGGGTGACATGGTGATGCCTTGAACCCATGTTTTCCAAAGGCTTGTTTTTGTACCACATGGAACCCAGGATGGTTTTAGGTGATACAGGAACAAACATTTTTCTTTAAATAGTTGTATATTTACTTTAATGTGTGTCAGGAAGAAACCCATATCTAGCATGATCAGACCTGTGATTTGATGAATATTATCGTTTAGGCTGAAGGTAAAGTAGGAGGTGCTGTACTATAGAATCTTTTTATGCAGACTGCATGTTACAGGTGTGGTAGCCTGGCAGTTGCTGACACGGTCCCCCTGCCTTTCACACTTTCTCAGACCTGTCATTTTTCTGATAAAGCATCATCTTAATCCGAATTCCTTTTAGAAAATTTTATTTATTTATTTATTTTGGCTGCACCGGGTCTTAGTTGTGGCACGCGGGATCTTTGTTGCGGCATGCGGACTCCTTAGTTGTGGCATGCATGTGGGATCTAGTTCCCCGACCAGGGATCAAACCCGGGCCCCCTGCGTTGGGAGTGCAGAGTCTTACCCACTGGCCCACCAGGGAAGTCCCCTCCTTTTAGAAAATTAATGCAGGTGTGAGAAGCAGCCCATTCTCTCTCACTGAGCTATGATCACTGTAATGAACCAAGGCAACATCAAATGTTGACATAGAAACGTAAATATTCGTTTCCCTAAAATATTTGCAAATAACTTTTTCTTTTGGCCTAGAACTTCAAGAATTGAAACTGCGTATTGTTCTAGTGTTGCGAGCTTACCGTAGCGTTTCAGACATCTATAACCTGCATTATTAATTTAACAAATGTTGGTTGAGCTCAAGGCATTCTGCCGGACCCTGCAGGGATTGTGAAGAAATAGGGTGCCCTTTCTCCTGCTCTCAAGGAGTTCACTAACTAGGGGGCAAAAAACAAGATCTGAATCCATATGAAGTTAGGAAACACAAGACAAGAGCATAGACAAGGAAGTCAGGGGCTGAATGGAGGATAAGACACAACACAATAGCTCTGCGATTGGGGAACCACGTGGTTCATGGTAGACCAGTAGGCAGGAACCCACCCTGGATGTGGTGGAGCTGGAGTTGGGTTTTGAAGATTAGATAGGATTTGAATAAGTCTCAGAAAGTGAGGATATCATGAACAAATGTACAGGAGTGGCCACCTAGGGCTTTTTTGAGGGACAGAGAAGCATTGGAACAGAAATAACGTGATAGGAGGAAGATGGGGCCTTGGGTCCCCTTGGCCACTTGGAGGAAGTTTTTTTTTAAATAATTTTTTAGAAATAAACTATTTATTTATTTTTTGGCTGCATTGGGTCTTCGTTGCTGCACGCAGCTTTCTCTAGTTGAGGCAAGTGGGGGCTACTCTTTGCTGCGGTGCGCAGGCTTCTCATTGCGGTGGCTTCTCTTGTTGCGGAGCTCGGGCTCTAGGTGCGTGGGCTTCAGTAGTTGTGGCTTGCGACCTCTAGAGCGCAGGCTCAGTAGTTGTGGCACATGGGCTTAGTTGCTGTGCGACATGTGGGATCTTCCTGGACCAGGGCTTGAACCCGTGTCCCCTGCATTGGCAGGCGGATTCTTAACCACTGTGCCACCAGGGAAGCCCCGAAGGACGTTCTTTAACCTCTAGAATACTCAGCTTCCTGGTCCTCAAAATGCAGTTATGGATTCCCACCATGCGGGACAGTCATGAGAAGTAAATAACATGCTATCAGTTATACATATGTTAGTTCCCTTCCTTTTCCAAACTTGTCAGGTGAGAAATTGAGTTGGACATCTGGGCAGAGGTTGGATATTAGAGATGGGAAGCACTGGAGGACATAAGAAGGGAACTGATGAGATGATACAATTTTAGAATTGGCAGATTCTTAGAGAAATTCAATGTTTAAGATAAAAGAGATAACCAGAGGTTTGGAGACTTGTACAATTCCAGGCTTAATTAGAGTCAAAGTCAGGAAGAGAATCCAGGTCTCCTGACTTTCAGCTCAGTGGTATTTTCAGATTCCTTAGCTTTGGAACTTCCCGGGTGGTCCAGTGGTAAAGAATCTGCCTTCAATGCAAGGGACACGGGTTCGATTCCTGGTCAGGGAACTAAGATCCCACATGCCGCGGGGCTACTGAGCTCACGCACCTCAACAAGAGAGCCTGCATGCCACAAACTACATAGCCCACATGCCCTGGAGCCTGCGCGCCACAACTAGAGAGAAACCTGAGTGCCGCAACGAAGATCTGTGTGCCGCAACTAAGACCGGACGCAGCCAAAAAAATAAAATAAACAAAAATAAATAAATATTTTAAAAAAAGATTCCCTAGCTTTTATCTAGAGAGGTGTTAGAAATGCAAATTCTTGGGCCCTACTGAATTAGAAACTCTGGGGCCCCAGCAATTTGTGTTTTAACCAGCCCTCCAGATGCTTCTAATGCTTTTAGGGAACCAGTGTTCTGGGTTTTACTAAGAAAGAATGGGGGGAAGGATATGAGGAAAAACAGGTTCCTTATTAGAGTTGGATATTACTTACCACCAAGGGAAAGGGGGCAGAAGGGTTAAGCTAGGTGCCAGAGAGAAACTTTTTTTTAAAATTGAGTCATAATTCACACACCATAAAATTCACTCTTTTAAAGTGTACAGTTCAGTCGTTTTTAATATATTCACAAGGTTATACAACCATCACCCCTGTCTAATTCCAGAACATTTGTCACCCCCAAAATACACCCCTTACCCATTAGCAGTCAATCCTCATTTCCCCTTTCCCACAGGCCCTGGCAACCACTAATCAACGTTCTGTCCCTATGGATTTGTCCATTCCGCACATTTCGTATAAATGGAATCATACAATGTGTGGCCTTTTGTGTCTGGCTGCTTCTACTTTGTGTAATGTTTTCAAGGTTTATCCATGCTGTAGCACGTATCAGGACTTCATTCCTTTTTATGGCAGAGGTGAACTTCTTATACTTCAAACTTTTGTCTCAGATTTGGTCATACAACTGAGCTTTACACTACCTCAGAAAAAGAGGTTTCTCATGGGCACATTTGCATAGAACTTTATAGTTTTCAAAGAATTGTCACGATATAATGGAATGTAAACCTTTCACCAACCCTGGAACACAGCTGGGCAGGGATCATTGTAATTGTTCTTACAGATGAGAAAACAAGCCAGAGAGGGAAGTGTTGGTGCTCGACCAGTGTGCTACAGTGCCCGCTCACTGAAGTGCAAGTAGGAATTTGGTGGGTGACAGGCAGGGCGTGTGGACTAGGCAGAGGAAACAGCATCTACAGAAGCATGACCGTGTGAGAAATCAGGGCCTGTTTGGGGAACAGTGGATAATTCAGAGCTGATGGTGTGTGCAGTGTGAGGGAGATGAGACAGACAGGTAGGCAGGGGCCAGATCACAAAAGGCTTTGACTGCTGCTCCAAGGCTGGGAGGGAGGCAGTGGGAGGGAGTGGTTGAGTCTAGCTCCAGAGACAAGCAAGCTAATCTGATTGGGAATTCCAGTTCTGCCACTTTCTTGCTATGTACTTTTGGCCAAATTACTTAACTTCTTCATGCCTCAGTTTCCTTTTCGTAAGTGAGGATTGTAATAAGCATTAAATAAGAAAACACGTATAAATTACTCAGCCCAGTGTCTGGCACATAGTAAATGATAGCATGTTAATGTAATTGGGTCTTTAATATTATTGTAATTCTTGAGCTCAGATGTTATCCTAAAGATGAAGGGAAACCACTAAAGGATTTTAAAAATAAAAGTGACATGATTAGAATTGCATTATATCATTTTGGCAGCCGTATGGAGGATAGATTGATGGAGGGTAAGTCTAGAAGCATAGAGACTGGCTAGGAGATTATCGCAGTATTTCAGACAGGATCAAAGTTTGGACAATGGCTGTAGCACTAAGAAAAGAGAGTTGATGAGAGATTAAGGTAATTGGTAGCAAAGGCAATAGAACGTGGTGACTGGCTCACTGTGGGGCATGAAACGGGGAAAGAGTCAAGAATGATTTTTGACTTGGGCAGTTAGAAAAATTAAATGGTGGTCTCCTTCAACAAAACGTTCCACCTTGGAGGAGAGGATTTGAGGAGCAGAGCAAATAAAGATGGTGAATTCTATTTTAGATATGACTGGCTCAAGTGCTTATAGACGTCTTGGTAGAGATCCTAAAGAGGCAGGTGATTCTCAAAGCAGCTGAAACTGGGGGAGTAAATGACATCGCCCGTGGGGAGTGTTTAGAGCAGTGAACCTCAAACTTTGTTATACGTTGGAATCACCGGGCAGGGTTGTGGGGGGGTCTTTAAAAACTACCAGCGTCTGGCTTGCACCTTCAGACATTCTGATTTGATTGGTCTAGGGTGTGATCTGGGAGTGTTAAAAGCTCCCCAGGTGATTCTAATGTGCCATGAAGTTTGGGAACTTCTGGTTTAGAAAGAATAGGTGTCACATTTAATTAGATAAGAAGGGAGCTGAGAACAGGAACCTAGAATTAGATGATGGAGGGAAGAGGAGTAGCTGGGTAGGTGTAGTCTGAGAGGCTGGAGGAGAGTGAGGAGACAGATGTCACAGGAGCCAAGGGAGGAAGGTCAAGACGTTTTAACAATTATTTATGTTAGTTTAAGAGAAAATGCTAATTTGGTAATTTATTTTCTCTCATTATTCAAAAGGCTGGATGTTTGCCATGCATTTTGTTTTCTCGTTTGTGGTTTTTTTCCTTGTGTCATCAGTTGGTTTATATCCTCAGACCTTGGGTATATTGGAGATTAAATGTTATAAGAAGATATATAGAGGGAGAGAGAGAGTTTGTTTGTTTATTACTGGTGTGTAGAAGTTCCACCATTGCATTTTGTGTTCCGTTCATTCATTTGTCATTTATTCATTTAACAAACACTAAGTTTATTGAATCTCTATTTATGTTGGGAACTGGAGATACAAAAATGACTAAGAGAAGAAACCCTGCTTTCAAGCTGTTTATGATCTGGTCCAGGCCAGCACACAGTTTGGATCCATTTCACCTCCTAAATCATAGATTCTCAGGCTTGGAAGGCACATATTGATCTAGTCCCCAGCCAATTTTGACTGTCCCTTATAGGATCCCTGACCTGCTAATATCTTTTGTATTTCTTGCACACCTCAGTGATGAAAAGCTCTCTCTTCACCTGGGTAGCCCGGTGCCATTTTGATAGCTCTGATTATGAAAAGTCTTTTACAAGATGGACAAAAGGGTTAAATGTTAAAGCTAACTCCATGGGCGCATGGAGATTCATGATTCCATTCTGTCTGATGTGTGTATGCTTTAAAATTTCCCTTAAGAAAAATGAGAGAGAAAAGATGTTTACATTGAATCGAATTTGTCTTCTTGAACTTAGATAAATTTTTACTTTAGGTTTCATTCAGAGAAAGTCCAGACTCCTTTTACACATATAGTCCTTTTCAATACTTGTGATTGTCTATAAAGTCTCCTAAGTCTTCACAACTTTACAATTTTGCCCAGGTTATTTACTATCTCCGATATGTTGAAATTGAGGCCCATATGCAATCATGCCACCTGTAGGCACTGATGGTTTAAGTTCCTTTGCTGTATTTATCTCTCATTTCTCTTTCATGTTGTATCACACTTGCTGGCTACTATAGTGTTGTGATGAACACTGTAACTTTATTTTCCCTTTTAAGTGGAATGCTTTTATATTTCATTCTAAAATAATATTGAACTGCCTGGTATTTCTGTTTTTTTTAATCAAAACAAGGAGCCTAAATTACATAGAACGAATGATTTTGCAACATCTTATGATATGCTCACCTATTTTGTTATTTTTTCTATTTATAAGCTAAAACATATTAATAGTTTTCCTTAACTTGAACCTTTCATTCTTAGGATAAATCCAACTTGATTATGGTGTATTATCCTTGTAATGTGTTGTTGCTGGATTTTGCTGGAGGTAATTTTTTAAATTAAAAAACAAGTTTACTAAGAAGAATTTTTATAGTACACAAAAGTCGAGAGAATAGTAAAATGAACTTTAAATACCCATCTCCTAGCTTCAAGAATTATTAACATCTTCTGGCCAGGATCTTGTTTAGGAATTTTGTATTTCATGAGTTAGATTGGCCTCTATGTTACTTTTTAGTGTAAGCTTTGTAAGATTTTAAATTCAGGGCTACCTTTGCATTATTAGAAGAACTTGGTAGCATGCTATCATTTTTCTTTGTTGAAGAATATTGTCTATTAATTTTTTAAAATAAATTTATTTATTTATTTTTGGCTGTGTTGGGTCTTCGTTGCTGTGCGCGGGCTTTCTCTAAGTTGCAGTGAGCAGGGGCTACTGTTTATTGCGGTGCGCAGGCTTCTCATTGTCGTGGCTTCTCTTGTTGTGGAGCACGGGCTCTAGGCATGCAGGTGTCAGTAGTTGTGGCACGTGGGCTCAGTAGTTGTGGCTCACAGGCTCTAGAGCGCAGGCTCAGTAGTTGTGGCGCACAGGCTTAGTTGCTCTGCAGCATGTGGGATCTTCTCGGGCCAGGGCTCGAACCCGTGTCCCTTGCATTGGCAGGTGGATTCTTAACCACTGTGCCACCAGGGAAGCCTTGTCTATTAATTTTGAGAGAGAGTTTGAAATAATTCTCTGATAAACACAGCAACCTTCAAGTTCTGTGTGGATTTTTTAATAGATTTTTGAAAAATTCACTTTCAGAATTTCTTCTGCAGTTATAGATTTACTCAAAGTTTTAATTTTAGTTCTGGTTCTTTGCTTTGTGGGGGAAAGGTGTTGAACTACCTCAGTTTCCTGGAGCTGAGCGGCCTTAGGATAGCTGCAGATAGAAGTAATTTGTGGAAACCATAGAATAAATGAGCCCAAAACACTGACCACCTTGCCAAGCATCTCTTACCAGCAGGCAGAGAACAGAAAGGGAGTTGACCCTTTCCTGAGGTAGGGGCTGCATCTTACTCATCGCTCATTCTTGGTCACCTGCACTGAGTGTTTTTTCTTTTTTTTTTTTTTTTGACATCTTTATTGGAGTATAATTGTTTTACAATGGTGTGTTAGTTTCTGCTTTATAACAAAGTGAATCCACTATACATATACATATATCCCCATATCTCCTCCCTCTTGTGTCTCCCTCCCACCCTCCCCATCCCACCCCTCTAGGTGGTCACAAAGCACCAAGCTGATCTCCCTGTGAGTGTTTTTTTCAATGAATGTATGTTTAGTGAATTAGATTTATTTTTAAACAAATGGAATCTTCAGCATATCCAGGAAAGATCAACATCTTGGATTCCCAGAGGCTACAACCAGGGTGTTTCATTGGTGAGAATCCTATTTTCACCTTTCAGTATGGGTCTTAGAATCTTCTCCTTTTAACACCCTATGTGGAAAGTATTTCTTCCACTATGTCCAAGGAACTGGTCTGGGAAAATCCCTTCACAGGTATGAATGCACTTACATACCAAAGGGTTGATATGGAAATCTTGGGAGACACCATTCTATGAAGCTGACCTTGTTACCCAGGAGTCTGCCCCTCAGGAAAATTGAAGGACTTAACAGGAAGACTCTAGAAAGATGCATTCCAAATATATCTTCCAAAACCACCCATATTACTTAGCTTATCTAAATTGTGTACAACATGTATGACACTCTCTCGTGTTTTTTCCCTAATGTTTGTCTTTGCTCATTTCTCATTTTGTTAATAATAACTTGTATCAGAGTGGTTTACGTTTTTCTCAATCTTTAAGAGCCCACATTAATTTTGTCTTTATTAAGTGAAACTTTATTCTAATTTTCCAGTTTATTTCTGCTTTTATTTTAATTTTGTTCCTTCAGTCATTCAACAAACATTTATTGAGCCTATGTTACAGGTCCTGAGAGAGAATTAAAAGGGATAAGACATGTTCTCTATGCTCAAGTTTCTGACAGTATAATAAGAGGAAAAATAGTGAAAGAAAAAAACCACTAAACTGACAAAAGACCTTCACTAGTAGGTTAAAAAAATCACAGAATGACTCCCAGGGATATTTTTCAAGAACAGACTCTTGTAAAGCTTTTACATTCCCCAGAGAGAGAAATAATGAACGGAGCCTGCATCTATACCTAAATAATATGCTACAAAGCAAATGAACCTAATCTTTTTCAAATTATCATATTCTTTTCCTCTTTTACTTTTTTTTTTTTTTTTTTTTTTTTGCAGTACGCGGGCCTCTCACTGTTGTGGCCTCTCCCGTTGCGGAGCACAGGCTCCGGACGCGCAGGCTCAGCGGCCATGGCTCACGGGCCCAGCCGCTCCGCGGCATGTGGGATCTTCCCGGTCCGGGAAGATCC